>NW_011371359.1:2148281-2458173 GCF_000150735.1 Paracoccidioides brasiliensis
GGGGGGGGCGGGAAGATAAAAGAAACAGAAGAGCAATCCTGCCAAAGCCAGCAAGTATAACCGTAGACATTCAAAGATATGATTAATCCCACCTTCTCACAGCTTCAGCCGCATCCGCTTCCCTCGTAGCGCGGTTATGACGACTGGTTTCATCCCAGTGTTTCGTTCCGAGTCTGGGCCTTTTGCGCTGCAAGCCGAGAGTTTAATTTTCCCTTTTTAGCTGCCGAAGCTTGTTTGACAGCTCGTTCCTAAAGCGGGTGAAAACGCAGGGGATTAGAACAAATTAATACACACTTATCCTAAAGAGTAAAGAAAGGCGAAATAAAGAAGAAGTGTGTTCAAGCCTGGGGGAGGTAGGTTGGGGAGGGGAGAACATTATGTAATGTAACGGTGAAATGATGAGTAACTACTCACCTCCGCAGCCCGCGCAGCCGCATTCCGCGGATCATCGTTCCCTCGACTTGACCCCTGGCTGCCGCCTAGTGTTCTCCCAGCGTTGGCCTGTGAGTTGACCTGGTGCGGCAGTGGGGCGCGGGGCGCCTGGGACGGGTTGGGATTTGTTCCGAGGACGCGGCCGGGATGCGCAAATGGTTCGGTTGGGTTGTAGGCTTTGGAGCAGAGGCTTCCCATGGCAGGTGACACAGGTGGGGTGTGAGGACTGGTTGTTTTGACTGAGGGAAGCCGGTTTGTCCTTTCTCCTCGGTTGCTTTGTGTCGAAGACGCAGAATGCAAGTCAACAGTCAGGAGCGGGGATCCGAGAGATCGAGGTAGGTAGTTAGAGGATTAAAGTACCGGCCGGGGTGGCGAGAGGATTTGGGGTTGGGAGATTGGGCAAGAAGAGGTTTAAAGAGATACATATGATGGGAAACACAACTGTAGAGAATTATGCTATATATGGATATGATACGGATCTGAGATCCTGCATTCGTATCCTCTGCAAAGCGGATCCCACGCAAAGCGGAGTCGCGCGCGCGCAAGGAGGAGCAAATTAGGGCTTGAACCTTTTCCCCAAAGAAGATGCCAGTTAGGGTTTGGTGGCGCCGTGCCCAGCCTCATCACGTGACGGTATTGCCTCCCGCTTTCAAGGATGAGGTGAGGTCCCCACAACGCGGCGCAGAGAGCAGTATCTGCCACTGGTTGCCAGGGAATCCGGGACTCGAGCATTCGATGTGATGGATCCCGCGTGGATGTAGAAATCTCCTGCAATAATCCTCGTGTTGAACGGTTGGTTGTATGGTTATCGATCAACAGCAGCGTCGTTGCTGCGTTTCATTTTTTTCACGATCGGGACTCACAAGGTCCTCAAACGTTGCTTCTGCCGCTTTCGACCTCCTCCCGCTATTTCTCGACCACCTACGATCTTCTCTACCTCCTCAACTGCATTGCAAAAGCAACCGCAGGGCGTATGGTCTGTGCAGCTGGGAAGAGGAAGCCCCTGGGTCTGTGACACGCTCATTTGTCGTTCGTTGTCTGATCCGTTAGCTGGCTTGGGCCTCATTTGGATCCTCCAGAGAGCTCAGAGGTTCCAATATCCGCTCCCCTCCTTATTCCCTAGAATCGACCATTGTTGACCAACCCTTCCTATTGATGCCGCGGCAGCAAAAGGAAGGACGTAGGTTCCACCTTGAATGCCAGGAATCTTTCAAAATGGCCGAGAAGAACTCCCAAGTCCTCCGCAACTGCGTCGACCCAACTGCGTGTTGGAGTGTTTCGCCCACCGAACATTGTTCCTCATATCCTTTGTGCCAAATGACGGACCCATGCTGTGATGACGACAACTGCTCTGTCGAATGTTCATCTGTGTGTGATGGCTTTGTTGCCTGTGATTCCTCCACCGTTTGCTCAGATGCTCATTGCGATGATCAGGACTGTCAGAACCTGGCCGCAGTTTGTTTCGACCAAAGCTGTGTAGGGGATGGCCGCACTGGCATCGATGACGGAATATGCAGCATTCTCAATCAAGACAGCTCCTTTACTTGGAATTCATCAAACCTCCTTCCGTCTGCGAATGCAGCACATTTCAATCAGTCGTTTCACCAGCCTGCGACCAGCCTCTGCCATAATTTACAGTCCATGAACCATTTCACTGCATCAGAACCTTCGTTAACAACCAAAAACTATGCCTTCCAATTCCATCGAAACCAGGATTCTCCCCTACGGCAATCTACAGTAACGGAGCCATCGACTCCGTCGGGGCCGATTTTGAAACAAATTATCGATATTTGTCCAAACCTAGACAACTGCAACCATCAATCCCACTTCGGGCCCGTTTTTTCGGATTGCAATCCAGATGAATTTCTCGGGTTTATACCAATGGAATTTCAGACACAGTTCCATTCCTTATATCCACAGTTATATCCACGGTTTAACGGTGGCTTGAAATTGCCCTGCGAAATGCAACCTCAGCACGTTCATAAAAATGTATCACACCTAACTCATAATTCTAATCGCCCTGTGTCGTCGAGTTTGGACTCCGTGAACTTAAAGTCTAGCTCGCCTTTAAGTCCACCTCCAAAAGACAACGATATCACACGCCCGTTCACCAGTCCAGAAGTTGAGACGACGAACGAGTCTCACGTTTGCAGGTGCATTATCCAAACAGATAAATCACAAAATACCATCTGTGGAGAGTTGTTTCCCGATGCTGGCAAGCTCCAGGAGCATTTAGTTCAAACGCATGTTGGCATGATTAGCGGGTCCCAGGGGTATGGATTCTACTGCTGCTGGGAAGGCTGTCATCGCGCCGATGAACCCTTCTCGCAAAAATCAAAACTGCAAGGGCACTTTCTAACACATAGTAATTGTACGTCTACCTTCTTCGCCGCGAGATCTACGCAATTTCAATTGCTCTTCATGAAATTCACAAGTATCGTCTAACCGTGTTCTTCAATTTAGACAAGGGTTTCCAGTGCTCCGTCTGCGGGAAGCCGTTTGCCAGACAAGCAACTCTAGAACGCCACGAAAGAAGCCATCGCGGAGAGAAGCCGTATGCTTGCAAGTTGTGTCAGAAGGCATTTACCGACAGCAGTGAACTTAGTGAGTGTTGCAATTTCGCATTTTTTGCTGTAATCTTTATGCTAAATCAAGACTAGAAACACACATGAGAGTTCACACTGGTGAAAAACCTTTTAAATGCAACCACCCCGGTTGTACCTTTGAAACTGGAGATGTAAGCTACCCTGTATTGGTCCGCCATTCTGTTCTAGTGTGTATGCTAATATTCTCGAATCCAGTCATCAAATATGTCCAGTCATAAACTCAGTGAGTTGCCCAATCTCTCTGCGGAGAGGTTTTCCATCGATGTATCTTCTAAACTAACAGTTTTTCCCCCTTTTTTCAAAAAAAAAAAAAAAATTCAGCTCACGGAGTCCGAAAACACAAATGCCATTTTCTTGGGTGTTCGAAAAGTTTTACCCGGCCAGGTATGTTCGCGCCCGCGATTTTCTCATTAGAAGCAAATTTGAACGGAGTCTAATTTGGAATCTCACATTGCAGATCAGCTAAAACGGCATATAAAAACAACCCACAAAGAAGATCTCAACCATTTAGTCCCGCTTCCCTCGCCCGTAGCCAATCAATTCCCTCTCCCTCAGTTTCAGCCCCCGTCGGGGCACTCGTCTATATCCGTTCCTTATCTCGGGGCCGCTATACCATTAACAAGCAAATAAAAGTCCGCTGCTAAACGAAATACGGCATTGTTCTGATTACAGTCTCCCGTTTCTATCGTTAGAACGTCATACATTTCGTTTTCTTTTACCCTTAGTAATTAAATCGGTTGGCTTTTTTGGTTAGGTTTCTTAAGGAGCAAAAGTTTAAAAAGAAGGAAACGAGGTAACGGCCTTAGCTTTTTGTATACTTTACCCAAATCCCCATATGTCAAGATACATATGTTTTTCAACGAGTTTCCGCTTGGTTCCAGCCATTTGTCTGGTTTACTGGGATTGTTTTCGGGACCCACACCCCGTTCCTGCCCCTGGTAGGGTTAGCAGTTTGCCACTGCAGTTGGCTTCTACGCCTTCTTTTGAGCATTTGGAGAAATTTGGAGAATGCAGTAGATTCATCTCTCGAGGAGCTTGACTACCATCTGAGAAAGGAAGAGGCGATCATGTATATATACACTACAACCTGTACATGAAATCGTTATACCCATTTGCAGCTGTCATTGAGAGACATAAAACGAAAGACAATGGCGTAAGAAATGTTAACATGTGAAATTTTTATCATTCGCGGTAATGAGGTTCTATATATTTTATTCCTGCATAGACGGCAGTTGTGTGGTTCTCGAAAACTTTAACTAACTCGACCAGATTTTCGTTGAATATGATGGCTTCATGCGTCTTCCTAAATGCACAACTAACCATGGAAGCTACATACTCAGGGGGACAAATACCGATCTGGATCGATCCGAGGAACCGTGATATATAATTTAAAAAAAAAAAAAAATAAAAGAAAAGGAACTTAAAAAAAAAAAAAGAAGAAAAAAAACACAATTGCACAACAGCAGATCCGATCTATCCCTTCACCCAAATCTTCACAACGGATACCAAGGGATCTGAAGAACAACAACGTCCTCGCCTCTAACGCACTAATTTCTGGGCCCTTCCTACATCAACACTCCCGAACACTCTCCTCAAGCAGTTGCACCGCATTCCTCAACTCCCCCATCCGCTGCCCAACCCTCCTCTTGATCTCTTCCCGAATCTCCTCCGGAACCTCGTCAGGATTAAATTTCGTACCCCTTTTCTTCGCCTCCGTTCCGGCTTCCTCCTCCCGCTGACCCTTATCTCCCGTTGACCCGTCATTAGTGGGGACATCCGGGTCTCGGGTTTGTGGTGGGGATACAGACCATTGCTCCAGATCTGAGGGATGCGGTTTTGAGCCTGTATACGCGGCATAGACACAGTCTAGATCATCGAAAGCTTCGCGGAGAGATATTCGGTCGGAGACGGCGTAGATTGTACAGGCAGCTGCGGATTCAGCGGCGATTTCGAGCTTGGTGTGAACTTAGAATTTTTACTTTTTTTTCATTTTTCATTTTTCATTTTTCATTTTTCATTTTTTTTTTCCAGGGGAGGGGCAGGTTTGGTTGTTGCATCATTTTCATGTTTGACGTTTGCGTACCTCGTCTTTTGCAATTTCGTACCTAATTTTCATTGAGACGAAAAAACAGTATTAACTTTAGTTAGCTACGCACGTTCGAGTTCGTATGTTTCCGATAACCATCACACGCAGAGAGGGAGGCGGATTGAGCAAAGACAAGACGAAGAAAGAGGCTCACAAATCTTCAATTTCTTGAATATAATCATCAGCTTTTGGCCGTTTTGTTTGAGGTGTGGTCGAATTGTTTCTTCCCAGATAGCGCGGATACAGTGTCACTGTAGCTGTTACCATAGAACCCGTGTGTGCAGAGTTTCTGTCGACCTTTGGACGACGACTACTGGCCAGACATAGATGTCTTGGAGAGGCCCGCAAACTAAGCGAGGCCACCCGCCGTGTCGGGTGTGACAGGTGAGTTAAGATGTTTGGCCTGCAGACAGCCATTTCCTCGCGAAACAGGTACAATTGCCGGTGGCTGGTGAGGAGAGGAGTTTTTGTTCGCAATTGATCTTATCTCCTCCGTACAAAAGTCCCAGTTGGATAACTAGCCGGTTTTCCGGAGTCAAAAAAGTAGTAACAGATGAAAGTCAAATGGCAACGCAAGTGTGGCCCAAGCTGCGCATCTAGCCCCCGGGTACCTGGAATAAGAGTAGGAATGCAATACCACAATCCCTTCTGTTGAGTTGTCCAATGTGGGTTGTTGCCGGGCAGATGATGACGTCAAGGTTTCTCCCCTTCGTTCGTCGTTTGAAAATCCATCTGATTAAGCGGCTCGTCGAGCACAGCTAGTTGACTGCACACCCCCAAAAATGTCCACCAAAACGCCGCAAACGAGCTGATGTTTATTTGCTTAATTGCTTCAGAGTTCACACACTCATGTTAGGACATGGAGTTTTGTATGTAACTTCGCATGGGGGTGAGCGAACGATCCATTGCTATAAAAGCTGTGTGAAATTCTCAGATATTAGCGAGCTGAGCAGAGTTGGAACGAAAACAGTGGTTATTCACTTGTTTATTGGATTGTCCTCTGATACACATAACAAGAGTCGTGGATCTCAGGCTGGATCATCTCAATATTTCTTGATATGAATTAACAAATCCCTCTTAGGGTCGTGAGAAACGTCTTCCTAAACCGCAAGAATGACAACTATTTTTAAAACCGCGCCCTCTCGCCTCATCTCTTCACTCGTACCTTGCGCAAGATCCTCCCACCACCTTGGCACCTCATCCACAATCACTACGTCGCCTATTAAATATTTGCGTTTGGCAACAGGGAGCTTGATCCGTTCTTAGAAGTGGGATTTACTTCGTTTTTACACCATGTCCTTGGAAACGACGGGTTAACTAGCAGCCTCATCCAGCCGTCATCAAATCCCTCGGGAACATTTCTTCCAGCAATGGACGACCCCCCCCCCCCCCCCCCCCCCCCCCAACCAAACGGTCACTCCCTATTCTTGTTGGACTACGTCGGAAACCTCGATCTCTCATCCCGCCAACTCCTGCAACAGTGGCTCCGCTCCAGAGCTGATATTCCTGACACTGCTGGATATATGTCAGAGCGTTTGCTCAATACAACAATCCTGGGGGGTGCGGCATGCAAATTTGTAATCTTGTAAGATTGAACAATACTTCAGAAAGTCCCCACATAAAAAGTTTCCTCATCACATATACAGATGTCTGCCAAAATGATCGGGTGCATCAGTTCCATACGCGTGGTGTGGGAGGAAGAAACCAGTCCGCTGGGGCCGGTGCCAAATGCCGTCGGAAGGGGGAGGTAGAAACCCCTCTCGCAAAACTCCCCAGATGAACAGGCCGCCGTTCCGAGTATTGCATGCTTGATTATTCGAATGTCGAAGGTCTGAATCTACAGTGGATGAATCCCATAAACACGCCCAGAGTAGCAAAGACCTATCCGTTACTGGTCATACACATATATGCTGGGGGAAAAAGGAGATATATGAAGAAAATCCCCTAAACGTAAAATGCATCCTATGATCAGGGCACATTGGTGAAAGGAAGAATATTCAGAAGCACAAACGAAATTGAGAATAGGAAAGTCATAACATCATTCAATATCGTAAGTCATTGTCCCGTCCGCTATGTAGCATCACATCACGAAGAGAGTAGGGAGAAGACAGGTGGATCACATGAACTAGATATAGGGGCGAAAGAAACATGTAATGGAGATAGGGCAAAGGGGGAAAATAAGATAGAAAACGGCCCAGATTAACAGATCCTGGTTATAACAAAAGGCAAACCGAAAATCATATCATTAAATCATCATCATCATCATCATTTCAACGCGACAATATATTATATCGCACAAGAAAGGTTAAACTCTTACCGCAACGCATTCATGACATTCAGGGTCGTCTTTCATAGCGATCATCCGGACTCCAACTCCTTGCTCTGCGCTGCCTTTCCATCCCTCTCTCCCTCATCTCCCTCATCTCCCTCCTATGCTTTAAGTTTGCCTTGAACGAATTCTTCTCTGCATGGTGATTGGCTGCATCCTTCCACTCATCAACTACTCCCTTGATTCCAATCGCTGCCAGAGCAATACTCGCCGCGTCTTTCATATTATTTTTGGCACGTTGTCTCCGTGCCTCGTTAGCGCTGATCTCGCCGTCACGAAGCTGGGCAATGCGTTCCTTGCGTTTCTTGAGGCTCTTGACGACGCCGTGGCCGGCATGGACGGTGGCGATGGTCGCAAGGCCGGTGGTAAGGACCTCGCGCCTGAGGAGCTTTTTACGAGTACGCTCTTCTGTGTCGGTGCTAAGGGAGGAAAAGTCAGAATCAGTGTTATCTCCACCGTAACTGGTGGAATGACGGTGATGGAAGGCCTGTGGAGAGGACCTGGGATGGGGGTAGTGCTTGGGAAGAGCAGAAGATGTGCCAGTGCCGCCAGCGACGGGCATCATGGCGCCTGTTTCGCGGAAGGATGGAGAGGAGAAAGTGGGACGCAGGCGACCTACATCTCTTGAGTAGCTATCACGGGAATGATTATGCCGGTGCCGCGACCGATGCACATCCGAATACCCATCGTCTGAGTCGGTACCACCGTCATACCGGCGTCTTTCACGGTGTCTGTTACCATGGCTGGAAGATTGCTCGTCTCCTAGTCCCAACGCAACTAGTCCCTTGGCCAAGTACGCTGAGACACTCTGGCTTCTCTTCTTACTCCCGCGGGAACGACGTGATAGGCCCGGGCTCCCTTCGGAATCGGATGAATAGCCAGACCTTGCCTCACGGCCCCGCGACTTTAAGCGAAAATGATCATAGGCAGATTTGCCAGCGGCAGCCAGGAGCCCTGCGGAAGCTATATCTTTAGCTCCGCGACTTTCTGAGCGGGCTCGTCCACGAGACCGGGAACGGGGGCCATTGACCAAACGGTTGGTGGCTAGTCCGGCCAAGGTGGACTCGATGAGATGACGTTTGCTGTGCTTATCAGACTGCCCATCAAGGAGCTTATTGACACCACCGGCACCAATAGCTGCGGTCAGTATTCGTTTTCCTTTCTCACCACTCCAGCCTCCAGGCTCCTTGCGTGCGCGAATCGCTTCTGCGGCACCGGCAGTCAATGCAGCTTTAAGGGCCTGGGTGATATCCTTCTGGTTATCATTCCTGTCAAGGCTGTGGGAGCGGGAATAATAAGAGTATGGCTGGCGACGATGATGGCTTCGAGAACGATCATAATCGCGATCGTAATGGTCACGATAAGATCCACGGTCGCCGTCATGACGCCTCGATGCATGCGATCCGGTGACACTTCCCAAGCCAATGGCAGCGAGAGCCTGCTCGCTGAAAGACTTGCGGCGTCTGGGTCGCGGGGATGGGGTTCGGGAGGAAGCACCTGAATATGGTCGTCGGGAATGGTGATCACGATCTCGGGCACCTATATATTTTTGTCAGCTTTCCGACGGTCCATTGCAGCGAAATATGCTATCACCAGTGGTATCGCGTTGGGTGAGTTTTCTTTAATATATATAAATAAAATAAAATAAAAACAAAGTAAATAGAAATATATGATTCACTGATGCTGCAAAACTTACGTCGAGTTGATTCATCTCCCTGACGGTGTGAGCGCCGATGGTATTCATCTTCCGTATAGTAGTTCCTCCGGCGATCCCGGCCACGCCCACCTAGGGAATTGGTACGTCTCACGCTCGGCTCATGCACGGCTCTCCGTTCATACATGGCACCATGGCTATTGTCGGGACGGTAACCAGCAGTGGAGGATCCAGGCGGGAAGTCTCGTTGGATCTCTTCAACCTGGGAATCCTCGGTATCATCAGGGCGGACCAAGTCAGTGTTGGGGCCCCAGCGGTTGTTCGTTGGACGGGGGCTTGCGTGGGACGATTCGTAGAAGTCGGCGGTGTGAGCTCTTCTGCGCTGAGTGTTGTACGGATGGTTTTCGTAGTAGGACGCCATGGCGTTAAAGTATTACTGTTTTCGCTCCGAAGGGACCCGGTGAACTCGGAGCGTCTTCGTTTTTTATTTCTTTTATTGCTTTTTGTGTTAAACACGTTGGACCTTAAGACTCAAAAAGCAGAAGAGCCTTGAGACGATCCGCAATCCAAATCCAGATTTTCCCGTCTCTGTTGGAATCAATCTATGAATGCTTTTTAGCCCTTAATTTTCCTTGCTTTTTGTGAGAGATGTCGATGAAGGTTGGAAATCCACCCGAGTTCAAGGCTGGTTGTGGAGGACGAACAGATAGATATAGTCTGGTGTTGCTCTTGCTGGCCTAGCCTGCAAGCTAGCAATGTGGGGTGTTGCAAGGCGCCCCTTTTTGTTTGCCTGCTCAACGTACGAAGCGGTGGGCTGTGACAGCAAATGGACTGCGAGGCTGCAGCGGGATGTTGGGAGATCAATTATATCAAGATGGGCAAAGAATAAGGAGCGAGGGCCAAAAATATCAAGAGTATTCGTCATTTATGATCTCGGGCAGAAAGTTCTCCACGATAAGGGCCTAATGATGTCGGATGACCTCAGGAAAATGGCAGAGAAGGAATGGAATGTTTTCCTCTCGGGACTAATTATCAGGATGAGTTAAAGGAGGGCGGCGACCGGGTGCGGGTGGTGATTTGATCTCAATCATCAGGTTGCCCCGGTTCCAGATGCAGGGCGAGGCTGACGCGAATTAGCACAGCAAACAGCTCCTCCAAACAAAAAACGTAGACAGTCAGTGATGAGAGGAAGATGAAGTCATATCGACACTCTATCTATTTATAACTACCATGAATAAACTGATTTTATCCAGAAGAATTCCTCCCTGTAACACAACCAGAATCACAATTTATCATACCACAGCATATTTGTTGTAACTGGCGGTTATACCCGTATGACGTCATAAGCCAAAACAGGGTCCGTCCTTTGCCCTAAACACGATGATCGAGCAGTTGGTTATATGAGGTTCGGATAAAGTCGACCTTTAAGCCAATTAATAGGTAATTAATTCCAAGGGGGAGGGATCGGTGTGGGGAGATCATTGATAACTTAGATGTGTGTCGTACGCATTGCGATGACTACTCGCCCTTGGAAAGCCACCTAACTACTCCTCCTCGTTCGTCTTTAATTAATCTAAAGTGTCTGCTGAGAGAGCTCACTGTTTTCCGATCAAAAATCATCTTGTTCAGGATGGGGCCAGAACATGAGACCATCTTTGTGCACACTGAGGAGATGTCGGAGTCCTTTCCGCAAATTGTTCAAGGACCAGATAACGTTAGATGGCGTGGATACGGATGCCTTCGCTTGATGCTGCGTGTATGTTTGTATGGGCGATTATTCTGAGCCTCAAGCGAGATACAAACCCTCCTGCGAAGCCGGAGGCAAGTCCCCAGTCCGATTATTGCAGACCAATTGTGAAACATGGCAACATTTTCAGCGATTCAGTGGATATCACACAGATTAAGAAGATAACTCATGGCCGTCCAGCAAGTCCCCAAGTGGCCTCTGCCAAATTTTGCTTAACTACCTTCAAAGCTTCCGGTGGCTATGATCCTCAGAGAATCCCACAAGTAAACCAGTTGGATCTTCGGTTTTGAAGAGGGCACCACTCAACCTTGCATCTCTAATGTAGTTAGTGAGTGGTGTTGGCGATGCTTTCATGATCGCATCCGCGTTTCTCCTGGCAAAGTCAAAGCGGCTGCCTTCTCAATACCCACTGCTCAGAGTCAGAATCAGCCTGTATTGTGGTAGAAAAATTGTACTTACTGGTGAAAGATCATGCAGCTGCTGAGCATGCAGTATGGATGAGAGCTTATGGTGTCGTATATATCATCTGTACAAACACCGTTGCCATTATGTTTCCAACGGCAGCAGAAGGTATTTTGGCCAGATTCCCATGAATTGAATGGTTCCGCTGAAGATTATGGTGTTTCAATGGCCACATACAAGCTGGATAACAGCAGGCAGAGTATTGGCGAGTGCTGATGCCTGACGAACGCGTTCAATAACTAAATGCTAATGATAGATGCGGCAGATGTCTTACTTAGAAGAGTATCAAGCTACTAAATAGATTTTATATCCCATCTAGATAACATGAAATATTTAAAATCAAGCAGCCAGCTGAATTCAAAGAAGCAATTTCAACTATATGGAAAGATAAAAGGGAAACGAGAAAAACTCCCAAGTTCTCCAGGCTCCGTCTATTGCTCATGCACACCCGTGTTTATATGTAAATCCAATACCCACACCCTAAAAGCCCTATTCTAACAGATAACAGATCGATCTGCAGAACATCACAGCAAGGAAACACCACAACAAGATCCACAAAGGAAAAAGAAATATCAAAGTCAGGTATACCAAAACCAAAAGGCCCTTAATACCGCGCGTGTATAGGGTTTCAATTCTCATCAAAAACTTAGCCCCAAAAATCCAGCAGAACGAAGGCCTTCTTAGTCCACATAATGTCGTCTTGCCTAAGTACTCCACATCCATTAAACCTAGCCAGGTTAATGCAATTGTTACCACCGCTATGTTTTATCCCCTGGAAAGAAGGAGAGAAGAGAGAGAGGAAAGATACAGAGGAAATTCAAGCAATGCACGTAAAAATCCATCCAGGGATGTGATGTCAGCTCGAGTGATATGCTTGTTTCCATGCAGATACAACCATGCTAGAGCAGAAGATGACACGAAAGAAAAAGGAGGAGAAAAACGAGTGATAAACAAAAGAGGGTATCGAAGTGATCAGAAACAAAAGGATGAGGTGTCTTCCAAGATGCGACATAGGAAGAGAAATGCTAGCAAATAAAATAAAATAATAAAATAAAATAAATAAAAATAAAAATAAAAATAAAAACCACAAATAATAGACCAGGGTTCTGAGAGGAGAGTGACGGGGTTACAGCCAGATCCACCCAGATGAAACGCGGAATATTCCAAATCTTCAGAGGTCGTAAGTTGGAGGTTCATGGCATAGTAGCTTGCATTGAAGGATCCATCTCATGTTAGAATCTGAAGCAAGCATGACGCACTCAAGAGGTTGAGGAAGAAAGAAAGCGAGACTCGACGTTCCCTCGTCCCTCTTTACCAGCTGATGATCTGGTGTCCACCTCTTGCACGATCGATAAGTTACTCACTTTTGTCAAGCCACGGAGTTCCAGTAAGAAGCAAGACTAGCGGAGTTGACAAATTCTTTTCCTATATCTCGTTCAAAAAATTCAGTAGTCGAAAAGTATTTTTCCACCTGTGCTTCGTGTTTCGGGTTGAGCCGACTCTTTTCATACTTTTTGACGCTATTTTTTTTTATTATTTATTATTATTATTATTTTTATTTTTTTGGTCGTCTTCGTCCAGGTTTTCCAGATGTTTGGGCAATGTGGTGAAGCGAAATGCGGAAGATGGACAGAACAGAAGTGAAAAATACACAAAAGGAGAAAGCAACGGAAAAGAGAGAGAAAACAAGAACCGAATCACCGCGGCTAGTCTTCGCATTTGCCTTCGTCTGGTTTGATTTGTCAAATGCCTATGCAGAGTAATCCTTCTGTTGGCATATCAAAATAGCGTGAAATGCGATGACTGAAAAGGAAGAAGAAGAGTAGGCTACAACGAGCGCCAGGTGAAGGTTGTGTTGTGTCTCTAAGCCCCACATCATCGTCGGTAATAGTCTATATTCGATTTCGCCGCAGCAATCGCGAGTGCATCCAATCCTCCCGTAATGCTATCAGAGCGGGAAGGGGCCGGTCTTCGTCCCGTAGTCGTTTGCGATGCCACCTGGTTTAATGAGGAATAGGGCCGTCCGCCGTGACTGCGTCTTGTGGATCGACTTTTGGGTTCATCCGATCTGTCATCGATTGCAGGGGAAGAACCATGGGACTCGACGCCGAGATATTCTTCCCGACCGTACTGTCTTCTGCAGTTCCAGTTTGCTAGAGCGGCGGCTTCTTCTTCCTTTTTCAACAACGCCTCTTCTGATACGGATAGACGATGGGTCCGTCGATGTTGCTTCATATTATCCTTTCGAGTAAACGCCTTATTGCAAATTGGACAGTGGATACCCTTTTCTCCCGTGTGCTTCTTGCCGTGCCGTGCGGCGTGCCCGGAGGTTGTGAACGTTGCGGTGCAAGCATGGGATGCGGCATATGGACATGGATATTTGTTCTTCCTGCTGACGTTGGTCGTTCTAATTTCTCCAATTCCGTTAAGCGAGGTTTGCGGAGAGGCGGGCTCCACATGAGGGATCTCGCTATGAGTAATTTTTTCAATGGAAAGCTTCTCTATCGGATGAGGGTAGGTTGGGCCACGACGGCTGGCGGAGGAATAGGGATTATCGAAGTGGTTTATATGGGCTTCGTGGCCGTACGAATAGATTGAATGCTCGATGGCTCCATGGTGTGGTCTTGAATCTAGATGATTAGCCGGAGGGGATCCGGGGGATAAAATATGTTGGTCTCCACGCATATTTTGATATCCACCTTGCGGGGGCAATTGGCGAACCTGCTGGTTGGTGTATGCCACTGCTTGCGGCCGATACTTCACCGGATTGATGGGTCGAACCGCAAAAGATGGGTTATCGTCGTTGTTTAAAATAGATATCATTTTAGGTTTGCGCTGGTCCATATCTTGGTCTATTCCACTCTTCTGCTGGGGGAATCCCTCAATTATAGAACTGATATGCCCTATTCACAGACAAAGAATTGGACTAGGTATCTATACCCTAGAGATCGACACATTAGAAGACCGCATGAAATAAAAGTTGACACAAATCCACGTACCAGCTTTTTAAAGTCAGTATATGTCTTTGACTTGTGTAACTGCCCCCGTGGGGACGATGTACAGAGCTCGTTGTCCGCTCACTGAACTGTATGAAGCAAAATTCGAGCTTGAGATTGGGTCGTGTGGAGTTCTGCGGTCTCCGATAACTGACGAAATCTCCCTCGAGAAAAGGGCCTTGTGGCGGAAAGAATTAAGCAGGAAAGATATCCACAGAGCGATAGATCCCGGAATATGGGAAGTTTAGAAATTGGGGTCGTGGTTGAAATATTATCGTTTCCGAACGATATATCACCATTGACAATCAAGAACGATAATAATCAGGGTCGAGGCTATCAAGGGGAAGGGATTGGAAGGCAGCGGGAGCACAATCTTGGACAGAAATTGGAAACCAGTCCAAAGCAGGTTGCAACACAAATGACAGAGAAGGTTCGTGCACACTCAGGTTAAACAAAAATCATTGAGCAGAATGATATAGATCAATAGGAGTCATCGAAAGGAAAATAAGCAGAGCGGATAAAAAGGACGGGTTGGGGAAGGTCTATAAGCGCAATAATCAATGCTAAATACCACCAACCAAAATTTATAATAATAATAATAGTAGTAGTGTAGTAGTGTAGTAGTAATAATTTAATTAATTATTATCTTCCTTTTCTTGACTTTTTCAAGGAAAGATCCACGTAGAGCGCTGGTGCAAGGAGGGAAGGCTAACAGCTCAAATATGACCCAGAAATTATCGGAGACGTGGAGGGGGGAGGGGGGTACATAGTCTGTTTTGGAGGAGGGATTCAAGATGAAACAAGATGGTGGAAGACGATCTAGAGGCGTCTTCTACTGCCGGATCCATGGAGAAGAACCATGTAGATATATCGTTAGTGCTGGAGCAGAGTGTAATAATGATAGTTGAACTAGAAACGAAAGAACCCTCAGCGACGTTCTAGGGAGTCAGATTTGCGCCAGGGGCTATCCCATCTTGCCCTGCTGCTATTGACCGGGAAAATGCGAAGCAAAAGCAAATAAGAATAGGAAGAAGATACGCGTGGGGGGAGAAGCAAGGCGTTTACCATAGACTCAGAGCAAAGGAACTCCAGCCTCACTGTGTTATAAATCTGATTCCGCCTCTGGCTCTAGCCAGAACAAAATACTGGATTATCACAGGATTCCGCACATTTCCAAATGGTAAAGAGTTTTGCACCCTGCTGCTGCTGCTCATTCTCGGAACTGCTGAACAGCCTCATCCATGATTTTTCTTTCTCTTAAATGAATGAGGTTGACGAAGCGATCAACCCATTGGTCACACTCCCGATCAAGTGCGAAAACAAAAGGAAAAGGAAAAAGAAAATAGCATCCTTGCTGGTGTGTCAAGCAACTTGCAGCGGTCGTTAAGATATTGGAAACCAAGAACTGAAAGCTGAAGCTGTTAGGGGAAATGTGATCCACAGATGTGTGTGGCGTTAGAAGACACATGGTAATTCATGGTTCATGGCTGCAGACCAATCCCTTTCAAGGTTTTGCCCATCGCGTTGACAAGCAAGGGATGATTATTGGAATCAATACGATGAGCTAGAATTTGTTTTGCGGGCACCGCAAGCCACTTGAGAGGGGAGGGGTTGGGTTGGAATTGAAGCATCCATAGCCCTCTCTTGTCGCCAGGCATGACGACAATCCACAGTTGGCTCATCCCTTGAACCATCGGGATTTGGGGGGGGGGAAGATCCGACGACTGGGTAACAGTCGCGTATGAGGCATCGAGGTTCTAATTAATTAGCAAACGCCCTCTGTAATGTGAGATTAGTTCCGGATCAAATTCCAGTCAATAACGTGGTTTTCGAGCACTTAGTGGGTTAGGGCTGCTTTGGTGGGGCGGGTAGGGGCGAAAGTGCCCATTTTAGCGGTGGTCCGGAGCGATTTTCACTAATATGATTAAGGGATCCGTATAGTCTTGGTGGTCCCTGAATGCTGAAAGCATATATTCATTTAACCTTGTGGCTCCGTTCAGGCGGATGGAAAAACCTCCGGTGCTCTCTTGCAACGCTCGCAAAGGATGCCGTTAACTTCAGTCTGGTCCCCCAAAACCGATGCTTGAGTTTACGTATTTATCTCCAGACTCCCAGGAGTATTTTCATTCCCCCGGATGGGCTCCTGTTATTTGTTGTTGTTCCTACACATATGTTTTACTTGGCAATGCAATGATAACTCACCTGTTGCTGTGCATTACATGTACGTATAACTTAGTTGCCAGGGCTATGAAGACCTGCTGTCATTCAGGCCCTCCCCCCCCCCCCCCCCCAACCCCTATAATCCTTGGGATTCGGGTGACCCCACCCCTGTTCACTTCAAGTTCATCTGCTCCCCCAAAACAGGGCGATCTCGTCATGGACAGCAGAATTCGAACACAAGGGTCCATCTCGCGCGTGCCAAAAATGTGATTTCGAAAGGTGACAGAGTCTTATCCATCCCTCTAAGGCATAACTACACAGAGGTACGGAGGACGGAGGACGCTTCCATGTTTTAATCGTATTTCCCAGTAGTAAGTAAAATACTCTGTAGTGCTGTGAGCCTCTATTCCCCATCGCCATCTTCGCCGTCGGACAATGTGAGAATCACAAATTTGCCCCGCAGAATCCCACTGATGGAGCCGTCCGTTCCAATCTCCGTTTCAGCCTTACCAGTCGAGAAAGCGGAGTTTTCCGTGCCAGCGATACAGAGGTTGAAGATGGTTAAGCCGGTGTGTGTGTTTCCCGTGCTTTTGGAGGTCCTGTGTATAAGTGTGTGCCTAGGTATACGCACAGTAGATAATGCAACCATTGCACATGAATTCAGATGAAACCGTGATCTGGTGGGTTGTACAACTCTTCTCCTTGCCAACTTGACCGTCGTATCTGCTTAAGCCCCCTCGCCCACTTTCATAGCATGACACGCCCCGAGAGAAGCTGCATGTCGGAAAACTGTGAGCATGTGAGATATGTGCAGGACAAAAGGCATCCACAATATCATTTGTGGTGCCATGGACATGAATTTTCGACTCGACCTCCCTTTTTTAACTTGGAGCGTGGGAGCCATGCGGTATTCGAGCTCACACCTCCCATGGAATGGAAAGATCCTGCTTTTTGGCCCCTGGCTGCGAAAAGAAATACTTAGATCGTGTGATCCATTTCTTAGATTTCGGACTTTTGGCCAATGATTCATCCCTTTATCCACTTCCCGTAATCGACAACATTGAATAGCCGACTTCATCTGGCATCAAACCGTGTTCTGCATTTCTGGTTCCGCTGCCATGCCCCATTTTCAGACGTGATGAGTCTAAAGAGCTTCCGATCTGCAGGAGCCTCGGGAGTGGGGTAGTTATGGACTTCTCGCCATTCGGCGCCAAAACAAAAACAAGTCCCTGTTTTCCTTTTGTTTCTTTTTTCTAGGGGTTGCGCTTTTGGTGGTGATTGCATCCAAGAACTCGTGTGATGTCCACGAGGCAAATCATCGGAAGCTAGATTGATAGTTGGCTTCTGTTGCCAGCCACTGCGATTATAGGTTTATACATACTTCCACAATGGGTAGCGGTTTGTCCTGCGCTTTTCCTTTCACTATTGCCCGCCGCTTACAGCCCGTCGGCAAATCGGTATTGGGAGGGAAGGTTTCCATGTATGACCTGTACTCCGACCATAACATGGCCCTACTTCCACCCTGGCAGTAAGGGATAACTAATTACGAAAGTTTATACTCCGCTAGTCGAAACGGAATGCCGATCTGGCCTAACTATTCACCCACTACGCCAGATTAGCCAGTTCCAATAAATGCCATTTGGGGAGAGAAGGCTTTTATGGGATTTTTACAATTCATTTCCAACAGAAGAATGCCATGATGTTGGGTGTGGTGGTTAACCCCAGCTACCCACAAAGCAATCGCTTGTCTGCTCTGATGCTGATAACTAAAGCCCTCTAGCCTGTTGCGTTCTCCTACGAGACATCAGACCCAAACAACCAAGTATCAAACGAGCTGCAACTGATATTGCGGTGGGTTTCATTAATACGTTGCCTGGCAGTTTTGCAATGTAAGAGGTAAAAATGAGCCTGTCGGAGACATCGAAGGACACCTCACAGTGACCGCGAATCCTCTATTTGCGTCAAAGAGGAGCAATAAAATGAAAACAAAAAGAAAGGTGGGGTTTTTATTAAGGACACAAATCAACGGCAAAAGATTTCCGTTCCAGTACCACCCCAAAAACACGGTTAATGACAAGGTCTTCGAAAATTACAATGGCCAACCCAAACAAGACAAGAGGGCGGACCGGGATCCAGACGTTGTGTCAATCCTTCAAAATGGCATGTTAGCAACCCAATATCCCAACGTAACCTTTCTTGTTCACGGAGCATCAATATAACCATGGGTGATGAAACGGTGTTGTGTTTGATGGAGTAGGAGGCTCACCATTCAACATCCATGCAACCTGGAGCTCTGCTGCCTGGCACTGCTCAAGGGTTTCTTCACTAAGCCGCATATCAGTATCAAATCCCTTTACATTCCCATGACGATTCATGTAATATTATATGGCTATGCTGCGTAATGTTAACAGGAGTTAAAAGGAACCCCCCCCCCCCAACCCCCCCAACCCCCCATGTCAGAAACTCTCCTGCGATTAGATGCTCTGAGGACTGACGGGTAGCCTCAGCTGCTCTATCGTCAACTATTAGCACCTGCGGAAATTGAAACACCGAACAATTTCAGAAAATTTCCTACCTCACATGCATTTCGTATTCGGGTCATTTGTTTGCTCCCACTCATTGTCGGCGTCGGGTCCCAGTCCATAAGCTGACACGGATTTTTGGTGGTGTTCAAGAAAGGGAAAAACTGCATGACAATCATTGAACTAAATAAAGTTCAGGGTCGCAATCAGGGTCTCCTCATTCCCATGTCATGGATCTTATCACTTGACCGCTTACTTCAAAAAGTCAATGTTGCGGTAATTAGTTAGCATTCAGGGATTGCTAACGGGTCTTCCTAGGAAGGGCTACGGTGGTGTATTTGTAACGATTCTCTACCTTTTCCAAGGTTGACCATCGTGAGCCCTCATTCCACGCATATTCCCCGAACTCAGGATATCGTGTGGAACACATATAAAACCATCGACGGTATTAGTCCTTTCTAAGGCGAAAAAAAAAACATCTGGATTATTAGGGGAATATCCATCAATTTTCTGAAATTTTTCCAAGAAGATTGAAATATTGACTAAGAACTTTACAGATCTCTGTTGGTAAAAGGACAGGGTAAAGCTGTTAAAACATGAGACGCAGAAAACAGAGACTCTTCAAGGACCGGGATTGCTACTTTACCTCCCAGATGCTCAGGCATAAATGTCTTAAGTTTCACCCTGAAACCTGATAGTTCTGATGGGGTACCCAGCACATTAATAAACACTTTCGATAAATGAGTTGTTGTCAGTTTTTCAAGTTTCTCCTTCTCCTCTTTCTATTAAAATGGACCACATTGATTTTCATGTTTGAACGATGGCAGTTTTCTTCAAACAGTCTAAGAATATTTATTGGATTGTGTCTATATTTGGAGGCTTAAAGTGGTTGTGTATAGTCCATACAGATGTGAAAATGAACATCAATCTCAGGGGGTTGTGTAGTTTAAGGGAAAAGAGAAAATTATTCAACCTGAGGCATTTTTCAACAATACTGTTGTATGCTGTTCGAGTATGAGCAGAGTTTGTGTGCCATTTACTGGGCAACAAACGGTGAGTGATTTAGCGCTGATTTCCCATCATTCATGAATGAACCCTCAATTGGGCACTTAGGCACCGTCACCTCCCTGGAGATTCTGACGTAATCAGGTTGTATGAGCATAGCTTTGTAAGATGGAGGAACAGTTTACATTCTCGGTGTCTATTCAATACACCCATAGAAATGTGGTCGTCCATGGACATCTTGAAACGAGCGTTACATTGAGGGCTTCATCTAAGACGCGAGATATCAAATTAAAAGCTGTTGTGCTTAAGAAAAGAACGTTGGAGATCTAGCCCACAGCTATTTGAAGGATTTTTGGCTAGTAAGTTACATGATAATTGCCTTCACTCTTCAATGGTTCTAGAAGACATCTAGAATCGTTCTTTCCGCTAATCACCTTCATTGCCTGTTCCCTCGTTGGTTTTCTATATCGTGTCCACTGGCCGTCTGAAACAAGCCACAGTTCTGATCTACAGATAGCTATTTGGATATGATAACAAACAGAATCCTTCAGACCAAGACGAGGAAGCCACTGCTTCCATTATTCAGTAAATATAGTTAGTAATCCAGGGCTGCCTTTCTCCCAGTCGCTGCTAGGTTGTTCGGAGAACTAACCCTCCGTGTGTATATCACATTGCAAGCCACTACAAACGGAAAGACAAAGGGGATTTAATCAAAAGCAAAGAGCCGTGAAAATATTCCAGTGCATTGGAGGGAGCGCAGGGTGATGTAATTATTCTTGCAGTTCGATGGTAAATGGGAACTTGTAACTTCCATGGTCAAGGAAATAGCCCTCTAACTTTCCCAAAAGCAAGTTCCCGGACTGACAAAGTACTGATATTGTGGCAATTTCTTGATGAAAAGGTCCCCCAACGCATGTCATATTGCCTCGAGAGACCCCCATCATCATCCTGGTATTCTTGATTTGCCTTTTCGGCCGGGATGGTACTTGCACCATGAAAAGCTACGTGGCCAGAAAACCCAGTCTTTGCCGATATCCGTGACGCTATATTTGTTATTGATTGGCGTTACTGCTAGGTTTAGGCAATTATAAGAGACGCCGTGAAAGTTGAGGTTATTGATATGGTAAGAATTTGGAGAGCGCATTTGTGAGCAGTTAACTCAGGAACTTGGCATCCCAAGATGGAATGTTTGTGTATACACAAGCCGTTTACAACACAAGCTGGCTGACTCGAGCTTTTCTTTGCTAGCAATCAGCCTGTCCTCTGGTGCAGCACAAACAATAATGCACTGAGTACGGGGGTTGCAGGGACCCAGATTGCTGTGTCATCACGAAACCCACCCCCCAATTAATGCAGAAAAGTTGGTTTCCTCAGGGCTCTTGGCTCATGCACTGGTTTCATATTCGGAGACAGATCTTACCTCCGCTCCACGTTTTATACAATTTCAGCGCAGAAAAATGAATTGCTTGATCAAAGAGGCCAATCTTGAAATCCTGGGCTGAAGTCGGGTTACCCAGTAAGAATGCGTAATTGCCCAATGGGAGAAACCCTGAAAAGTGGAGCATGTCCGCTTTACTCACCTTAAAACGTGGCCGCTAAACCAATAACACACTAGCCCTTAACTTTCCACCCTTTCATTACTTCCAGAAGAAACCTAGAAGAAGTCTAATTAGACGAAGGCTATTTAGATTCTCCGCCCACCTTCTAGACCTCTGCCATGAAACGCCAAAGAGAATAGGGTCTGCTTAGCTATCATACTATTATATGATTTCCCAAAACCACTCGAAAACCAGGAAGAGAGAGCTTAAGGAGCATCTCTGTGCAAAAAAGCCACGCAAAGCCACGTTCCATACAAAGAAGTGCGCCTTGATCAGGTGAAGATTCCTGAGCAATCGGAGTGAGCCGGGGGACCAAGACGAATAGCTTCTCCATTCCAATCCAATCCAGCATACTTCCCTGGCAAAGCATGTATCCTGCTGACTGCTCCATAATCTTGTGCACTATTATGTCAAATATCGGAGAAGGTACTGTAGTATGGAAAAGTATCCACGTGACGTCTTCTCTGATCGCATTCCCACTTAGTTCTCCGTAAGGCTAAGTACTATTTTACTGCACATATTGGAATAATCCACAGCAAAAATGCCTTGAACATAAATGAACACCTGAGTTAAGTACGTGCTAACATTATTCAATAATTATTTAATAGCAGTATATATATGGACAATTAGGGACTTTTTTCCCCCCATGATTCAGAATCAAATTTCAAAGAATGAATGGATGTCATCCCACCAACTTATCGCCATCTATTGTTTCATCCAAAGTCACTCCAATCCCCCTCGTATCAAAGAGCTGGGCTTACTGTTGCGCAAAATGGCAGTTTCATCAGTGGCTTAGCCCACAAGGCCCCTGTTGATATGTGCAAAATATTCGATGTGGTAGTTATTCGAGGCAAACTCATTAACGATTCTCATAGTTCGATTTGCTCTCAAGAACATCATGCATTCATCTGGTTCAGTGATATTAGATGTCCTTTATTCTGACAGATAATACCAAAAAGATGCGATCATACACCCTGAAGGATAGCCGCGCTTGTGGGTGAGTAATATTTTCTGAGCGGGGCATTCCGCGTCTTTCTTTGGATGTCTGCCAACAGCAGCGCCAAAGGTGCATTCGGCAGTCCGGGTTTCGATGTCACCTTGTCCTTTGGAACTAGGATACAACTGACTTAGCTCCGGTAGATGTTGCTTGGGTCCACCGTGAGAGAAGGGTGATCCCTGCACTCTCTTGCTGAGTGCGAATAGGAGTAAATAAGCTATGCTTCCACACTAATTCATGATTTCCACTCTGATCAACTTTCCAACAACTATTACTGGCTTCTGAGCCAACATCGATCATGAATTAGGTCTCTTATTTTCAGTTTTCAGACCTGTTATGCACATGAAAGCCGTCATTATTAAAGATATACTGCAACAAGCATTCGCAAAAGAGATATCTCGAATGGGAAGTATATGGATTCTTTCATTACAGAGGTTAACCCACGTTTGATTACACGGCTTGGTATCCCAACTGCTGGTTTTTATTTAAGCATCCAAAGGGGCGTGTGATAAAAGAAATGCCATCATAGAAATGGGATTCAGACATTCCCAATACTTTTCAAAGAACCAAGAAGTAAAGGGAATTTGGGCATGAAGTTCGAAGAAATCAATCCATGCATGCAGCTTTTGAGTGGCACAACAGAAAAGCCATACTTGTTGGTCTTACCAGGCAGTGCTGCAGGGGCTGCCAACATCTGAAGCTGACAAAAAAAAAAGATAATCCCCACAGCGTTTCTGTCTCTTATCTTTATTTTATTTTATTTTATTTATCTATTTATTTATTTATTTATTTATTTATTTTACAAATGTCTACCCCTTTCCCCGCGTTTTACGTATTTTTATGCATCATGGGTCACATCTTCAATCGTGCTTCTCTTACCCTCAGCCCCAGCTAGTTGCGTTTGAAATCCCCAGTCGAGCATGTCGTTTCTCTGACAAACATAGACTTTGCCAGACCCTGGACTAGTCCAACTAATTTCTTACATCACGTATTTTCCGTTCCTTAAGCCGTCGAATTCTGGCTGCGCTTGAATAGGCGAGGATCGCTTGAGCCTTAACCAATTATGCCGAAAGTCTATGTCATTTCCTGCATCCACGTACATCATGGTGCAGGTTGGGTCCATCTCTGAATCCTCTCACCTTGCCTCGATGGGGAAAACAACAGCATCCGCGCCACTCTTCTCCACACGGAGAAATCCACTGGCAAACAAAACCTTGGAGGGGATGGCTGAAACGCATCCAGAAATTTCATGTCCAGGGTCCCAGGTTGCTTAAGCTCAACCCACAGATTATCGGGGCAAGGATTCCCAGCAATAGCTAGTTACTATTGAAGCGGAGATAAGAGAACTGCTTGCAATATCCCGCTGTCTTCCTGAGGAAAAACACCTTACAGCCCCCCACAGTCAACGCGGATTATGGAGAAATCGCAAGAATGCCACATAGATGATAGGGCGTATAAGATGGGCGATCATCGCCAGTGTCTAGCTTCAAATGGCAGCTACCAAGAACGCCTGTGGAAAGCAAAAGAATCAGGATACGAGAAGAGGGTCTGGAGGGGAAATATCTAGATCCAGTCTCAACAATTGGCTCATTGCTGAGCCCTTGGATTTTGCTCGTAAATCGAAGGAGCAAACTAAACTTGGATTTTTGGGTAGAAAGGTTTTTTATTTATTTATTTATTTATTTTACACCGTTTAAGGGTACTGAGCTTGAAGCTTTCTAAAGTGCGGAACCTTTCCCGCATAACTAATCTTCGGCTTACTCCCTTTCTATCGCCTGCAAATGATGTTCAGCAATATCTCTTGAGACGATGGAGTGGCGGAACGAGCACTAACATCGCATCGCTAGCTCCAGATGTCTCTTGGTCAATCCATCAATTATCTTGCTGAAACTTTTCATCATCTCCTCTCGCCGTCTGAAATTTTCCAATCAAATGCGACAGCCATTCAGGCGAAGAAAATGGCGTATCTTGACAGCAAGCAACGCCTCTCTTGGCTCTCCGGTTTTCGTTTCTATGTGGTTTCACCTAGAAGCTTCAGACTTACTAGGAAGAATTGTAGGGAGCATGGAACTCCGCTTACATGGTCCGAGTAAGACTAATATCGGGATTTGTCTTCGGTACTTTTAAAAACTTGACCCTCATTGCCCTTCATATTTTTATCTTCAATAACGAATGATCTTTCGATAAAAGGGACCTTGCTCATAGCAAAACCCAAGATTTGATATTATTTACTAGGATCTTTACCCCTCCTCGACAGAGGCAAATAATGGCATAACTTCTAACGAATCGGAGGTGATGGATGTGTGAAAAGAAAAAGGCCTCTCTAGTCCCACTTTATTATTCCCCTCTTTCTTATTTTCATATTTTCTCAATTAATCTGCCTCATCCTGATGGTTAGATGGACAAACAGGGCAATGCTCTGCATTTTTGCCGTCAAATGTCTGTTGCAAACTGACCCGGGGCATTTTGAGAGAAAAAAGAAAGAAAATATTGGCAACCTTTCAATATTCTGATTAGTTTTATGTTATGATTATATTATAATACTCGCTGACTGTTGAGTTTCTGCTTTTCTTTCCTTGTGGCTGATCCCTTATTTGGTCTGGCCAATTTGTGTTAATAATTCATTTCAGTCATTTATCCCTCACTGGTTCATTTCTCATGCATTCTTCCGCCTACATTGCAGGTGTGGGCGCAGTCTTCCCTGAGATGAGAACCTCCTTCAAGAGGTGAAAATATCCTTTCTCTCTTGGGCCCTCGCATTGTTGACCGAGCCGACCCTCCAAAAATATGAGGGTCTGTAATTACCTCTGGGAGCTGTTTACTTGTGATTTATTAGCCTCAACCTGCCAGAGTTTGGGTGTTGATTGATGACCATGAACTAGATTTGGGAGCGCGCAAAATTGTCACTGAATATTGTTTCTCATTCCCTTTGTCGAGGCGGCAACACCACTTTCCACATCATCATCATCATCATTCATAACGCTTGGAGACTCAGGGAGAACTGGATGAGAAGGCTCAGGCCTCTTGCTAACTCTCTCTTGTCCCGCCCAGCGTACTCTCACCAAAGAGCGCCATCAAATCATGTAAGAGCATGAGAATCCCATCTCAGCTTCTGGCTACCCGGGGCTTATCCCGTACATGACTTCTCAGTTGATGATTACTATGACTCCTTGGACGGCACCAATTTTTCATCTAGCTGCAGGCGCTTTTGTGCAGAACGATAGACATCAAGCAGCTCCCGGAATTCACCATGGGCTGCGCTTTGTAGCAGGTAGTAAAGGACCATGCAAAACTAGACACGCTATCCTAGAGAGTCCTTACTTCTTCGTTTGGTCACAAGAAATTGAGCTCCAGGGGTTGGATGGGGTGGGCGGTCTGGAGGACGTTTTGGAGATCCAAGTTCAACTCGAGCATTTTCAATGAAAGTTCAGCTAGTGATCTGAAAGCATTGGGGGTTCAGCCACGATGCCTGTGTGTCTGCAAGTCATGCCGTTATCCTTTTTCCTTTCATTTTCGTCTTCCTCCATGTTCTATCTCCTATTGTGTAATGTAACAGTTGAGCTAAACAAAATAGAAAAAACGGGTGAAGAGTGAAAAAGGGAAAAAGAAAAGAAAAGAAAAGAATAAGAAAATTTGGATATTACTCTTTCGATTTTTGATTCCATATATCTAATTCAGAAAAGAGCGGCATAAAGACATCCCCGTACAGGCCAGTGATGTTGAACACCATCCCCGCATTGTGGATTAAGTTCTATTGTTCCTTCTACTATTCATATGGGTTAGCGACAACAGGAAGATGATTATCAAACCCATATCATACTTTCTACGGGCTCAAAACATTACTATTCCAGTACTATTCCCCTCGTTTCCTTCTTTCTCCCTGTTTCTTGCCATCTGCAAGCCGAAGACGAATATCGGTTCATATAATATTAGCCACAGCATCATCAGAAAAAGTGAAAAGTCGAGCTAGGCAGCAACGATTTAAAAATCAAAAAGCAACAGGCATCTAAGTAGTCATTCAAATAAGAAGCGTATGGAATTCCTTGTCTCTACTTAATTGACATGAATTTGTATCTAAATGAATCCCACTGAGAAGTTCAGTTGAACAAACCAAAGTCAAAAGCGGCAAACACGAAAAGGAAATTCCAAATATTTCTTTTAAGGATCCTTTTCCTCCTGCTCCTGACCCATGTTCCATTTTCATTCTGACAAACATGTCAAAGCTAATGACATACAAACACACACACACACATTGCTGAGAAAAAAAACAATGGGGAAAAGGGAATAACGAAATAAGGAGGTTCATTCAAACTCATTTTAGTTATGAATCTAGAAGACACATAGGTAGACGGATAGAAGAGATCTTTGACCCTTCAGCTTACAGTATAGTGTAAGGGAAATCAAGAAGAAAGAGACAAAATGGAATAAAGGAGAGGGAATTGGTTATGGACGGAAAGTGACGGGCGACTACAACGCAGAGAGGCGGGAAATGCGAATACGAAAGACAAAAAAAATAGTTGCATATCATGATATGCAACGAAAAAGAGACATTGACGAAGATTGGATACATTAACGGAAAGCCGTTTAACGAATTCGAGTGAGCCGGCCAAAGAGAGAAGGAGAGAGATCGGGGTAGAGAGATAATGACAATGGTTTTTGACTAGGGGTGGATGTTTGAGTGACATTGTATATATACTGCATGAAACTGACTGCCGCTCTGACCAAAAAAAAATAGTGGTAATAGAAGAAAAGAAAAGAGAAAAAAGAAAAAAGTAAACAGAAAAAAAAAAGCAGGAAAAAAAGTCAAGAAAATAGGAAGGTATTACTGATACAAAGAATTGAAGTAATTAAAGATATGAAAAGGGGAGACGCAGCTGGTCATGTGGGGATAACGCAGTAGAAGCAGCAACACCAACTAGAATGATAGTACAAAATGAAAACCTTCATCAGAGTTGGCGTTGGTATCGAAGACTAGAGAGGTCTACCGATCCATAAAATTGTGGTGGATCACGGTTGGATGGGGATTAATTGATGGCAGATTGACAGGGGAGGGAATATCGGAAGATTTCAAGATTAACCATTAAAGGAGGAAGATAGGACCAGAAATTTACTGGCCATAGGGGGCAAAATGATATTCGACGACCTATCGTGCGGCGGCCCCAAGGTTAAGCCAGCTTATATCTGAGTTCGCGGCCTTCTGAGGCTGTGAGCGGTCTTGCGTTTGCGAGCTCGAAACCTCTTGATCATTAGTTGGCCACTGGGTAATTGGACGTTCCCGCCTTGGCTGAGTCGATAGACCAGGTGTCTGGTACAAGCTGCTAGAATAATTGCTGCTTGGAACTCGGTCGTCGCGGAATTGGTCTCCCGTGGAAGGCCAGCCTGAGTTTTCGTGTATGCTTGCCGGGACGCCGGAGGAGTACTTGTCGTCTTCATAGTAATCAGAAACGACGCTGATGGAATCTCCGCTAGAGATTTTTGCCTTCAATCCCTGCTGGATGACAAGCGTTTCGCCGAATTTTGGTGGGTGCTCAGTGCTGGGGCTGCCCGAGGGAACGCGACCGACATTTTGAGTTTGAACATTTAAAGGTGTGACGTCCGTCGAGAGCTCAGGCCATCCGCTATTCCTGTAGTCTGACTTGGACATTAGGGTAGAAGCGGACGACCTGGGAGATATGCTTCCACAAATCTGCGTATCATTTTCGCCCTGGAAATATTTACTCCATCCTTCATCGGTGCGTCGATCTCCTCGAGTAGCTTCCTTGTCCCCAGAAAGTGGGGTTGAATTCTGACCAGGAAGGTTAGTTGTCTGTATTTGTCGAAGAGGCGCTCTGCCCGTTTCCTTTTCCGCTAGCCCCAGCGTTGGACTGGGCTGGGCAGGAGTAGCAGCTTGGAACGGTTTGTCAACAAGTTGACCAGACATAATCGCCCATGAATCGGCTGACGGGACGGGTCCTCTCGCGATCGGCTGTATGGAGCGTGTCAATGGCTCCATTCCTTGATCTTGGAAGCTTAATCGGTCCTTATCCTCTTGATATCCATTCTTGCCCCGCTTCATGAACCGATTCCGTCGCTTTCTCCAACCGATGAAGAGAAGGATGAATATCAGAACTGCGGCCAAACCCAAAATTGCCCCAAGAGTTGCGCCAACTATGGCCAACGTCCTCTTGTTGGAAGTATTGGGTATTAGCTCAGAGGAGCCAATAGAGGAAGAAGTCGACGTTGGCTCAATCGATGCAGACGTAGATGGAAACGTTGAAGTGGTCGTGGGAACGCTGCTCAATGTCCTGTTAACTCCCAGAAGCAACTCTGTCGTATCAACCCAGCTATTTTCAGCCTGATCAAAAATACTCAACGGTTCTTCATCATTGCCGCCAGAAATAACAACCAGTCCATTCCTATCCTGAGCAAGTGAAAAATCATTTCGGGTGATGTTCGGGGCGTTCTTATTATTGTATTTGGGAAAGTTTGTGAGAGTAATATCGCGTCTTTGTCTTTTCGATGGCCCGGTGGCTCTGCCACCGATTTCCTCACCAGGGGCCGCCGGAAGGCCGCCTGCACGTAGTATCACATATCGTGACACTGAGTTGGGCGACTTACTGACATCAAAAACTATGAGTACCCTGGAACCATCTGCGCCAATCAACATAGAACATTGAGTTTTCGACTTCGCTTCCAAAGGCTTTGCTAGGCTGACTCCGGTGTCTCGCCATCCTTCGATTCTGCTGAAGGTGAATGTCCGGGTGTTATCGGGACCACCTCCAACCATAAAGGCAGCATCATCGCGCCAAGGGAGCAGTAATGGATCAACGGATGGAGTAACTGCTGAGTTGAACGCCTCCACTGTATATGGAGGAGCAGCGGATATCAAGAAAGTCTGGCTAGATGGGTTTGTACTTCCATCCTGGTTCCCGGCAAAGACCAAGAGTGAGGAGATTGAAGTAAGGTATATCACATCATGATGAACGCGATTCTTGATATCCGTGTTGTTGGCGCTCAGCGTCAATGTTCTCCATTTATTGTCTCCCAGCGAATAGAGCTGAACGCCACTGAAGTCAGCTGATTTGGACTTTCCGCCAATTACATAGATACCAGGTTCATTCGGATTGCCATCCACTCCTCCCAGAGTGCAGGACGCCTCTGATACAGGCTCGCCCATACGAAGTGTAGTCCATTTTCCGCCCAGCTTCAATGGTAGCGATAGAAAAGCATCGCCAGTGTGAATGTAGAAAGTATTCTCGTGGACGACGGAACAATGGCCCTTCAGTTCGACTGGTGGTTTAGGGAAAGACATCTTGCAGTGCAAGGGGATAAAGGTCGCCCAGTCTTTAAAAGATAAAACGGGATCTGGGGGGGGAAGGGTTTGGTTGTCCAGAAGCTCTACTTTGAACCGGCGAAGAATAGGTGTTGTTAACGTGGCCTAAGAAGATTGTGACGCCGCTCGAAAGATGGAATTATCTCATGGTGTAGAAGATCGATTTTCAGACACACACCACCCACAAAAATGTCGCAATTCGTTTTGGAGAATTTTGCCCAACGATGATTCCAAGCGTTCGTTCAGAAACCAGACAAAAAAACGCCTTTGTCATGCACCAGACTGATACCAATGACCCGATGAAAGGAAAACGAGTCTTAGCACGTACTGGGGACTGAATTAATGTCCTAGCAACAGCGGCCCTTCATCCCAACAGCGAAGTAACAGTGATACAAGCTAACTCGACGCGTCAAGAAGAGTTTTATTCCGTAGCCAACCAACACCACCGACGATCAAACCACATACGGTCTCAATGGTCCTCTCCTATTGTCCGAAATGCAAATTCAAAAAGGGGAAAATCCAGCTTGCGAAGAAGAGAGAAAATATATCAATTGTGAATTGAGCCTCAGAGAGGGGACATGGAGGCGTGCAATGGGAGCTGTCAAAAGTCAAACAGAACAGGGAGAGGACAGCAAAAATCTTCAGAGCAAGAGTATCCAGACCGATTGTATCTCAAAACCAGGAGAGAACAGGGGATATAAAAACAAGCAGAGAGAGGTATAGAGAGAGGGATAGTAGAGGGCAACGAAGAGAAAAAGGGAGAGTGGGTTAAAGGAATGGAAGGGCCGTCAAGGAGGGGAGAAAGGACACCAGCCGGACACAAGAGGGACGGAGCGGCTGTGATGAGGTGAGATTGGGGAGGGATCAGGAGACAAAAGGGGAGAAGAAGAGGGAGAAGAAGAGGGAGAAGAAGAAGAAGAAGAAGAAGAAGAAGAAGAAGAAGTGGGCAGAGGGGAGGCAGAGGGAGGAGCCAAAAGGAGACGGGCTGGGACATGAAACGACGGGCTGGTATTTTTGGATGCTTCTGGTATTGCTGGTACGATCAGGCCAGGGCACGATCTCTATTCTCTGGTAGCTCAGCCTGCTCCGTACTCCGTTCCATGGTAGAAGAAGGGCAAGATTTTCATTGAAATAAGCTCAATGCACCCAACTCTTATGCTTCCTTCTGCCCATTTCAAACCAGTTAATCCCCGTTTCTTTTAATATTCAAGTACGGTGTGTTCGCGCTGGAAATAAGCAGACAAGACGATGTTGGGAAAGTTCCCGCGTCCTTGCTGGAAATATGGGCCAAGGTTACATGGGATCCGTAACATTACGATTTGGTACTCGCCAATACAGCCGCGTCCCAGATAAGGTTGTGCTCAGGAACAGTACCGGATAAACAGTGTGCTAGATACAAGTAAGTAACTAAACCTGGGGTGATTCCAGGCCGACACCACGGTATTTAATACTTCATTCACAACGACTTGGTTGAAATCCTGCTCTTACTGCCAGTGCTTGGACTTAAGAGAGGTGTATTTTAGTTTCTTATTTCAGCCGAGCAGTAGTTAACTATTGAAGGACTCTTGGCACGATCGTGATCTTCACTCAAAGCATGCAAGAATGTGTGGATGTAGGTAGGTGATTTATTTGTGTGCGTATGTGTGTGTGTGTGTGTGGATTTTCCCCCTGCCTGATCACGTTCGGGACGCCTCTTGGATCCCCGACAATGCGCAAACAAGGGGCGGGAGCGCAGCGTTGACAGGATCCATACCTGCTATTAACTAGTTAAACCGTTATTGTGGAGCACCTATCTACCCACTCATGGGCCAGGATATAGATTCTTTTCAAATACCCAAAGGAAAATCCAACAGGACAACGAAGGCCGGGGGGGTGGGGGGGGAAACCTCATCTTCATAGAGTATTGTGAAGAGAAGGAGAATGAAATCCCTTCCTGACAAACTAAGTCCTTCCATGTTATAGTATCGATCCATGGGTGTTAATCGCTTCCAAGGTTTCTGCAAACGGGTAACACCATCACGAAACACCCTTAACCCCCCCCCCCCCCCCTGGACGGCGGAAATCTGGGACAGAAGAAAAAAATGGATCTAAATAGAATGCGGTGTAACCAAGGTCCCACATTCGAAATCACAATTTGAACACTGTGAGCAACAGACTGAGTCCTCGGAGGGGGAAGAGAGGGTTTTTTCCCCTTCTCTTCTCACTCGTGTTGAACACGGGACATAACCGGTCCGACTGGGTCTGCCGCGAATATGGACGGGCCATAACACGTACCGCGAGTGCCCTGTATCGATCTCTTGAAAAATTGGTTAAGAAAGCAAGAAAATGGAAAGGAACCAGAATACCCTGATTTTTGTTCTTGGGTTTCTTTTTCCTTTTCTTTTTCTTTTTCTTTTCCTTTCTTTCATTTCTTTCTTTTCCCCTTTTTATTTCGAGATTTTGTTTTCTGCCGCTGGGAGTGGGGGAGGTTGAATAGTTTTGTCTCTGGCTTCCATGTCTCGCATAACTAAAAAAAGGGTGGGTTGTACAGAAAGCGGGGGTGGGAAGAGAGAAAGATAAAATTGAGACAAAATAATTGGAAGAGGCGCATTTGCCAGCTTCTTTTCGTCTCATCAGTAACTTACCAGCCAGCGAGATTCTCCATCGAGGCTGGAGGATCTACCCAACGAGAACGCACGCTCGTTTGCACAAATGGCTACGCTGGACCAAAATCCACAAAAGGAGCAAGAAAACTTACTGGTTCTGGTAAACATCATTCATCCCAGCTGGCTGCAGAGGTTTTTAGCTCCTGTCCCTGCTAATGGCAGCGGAATGGATACAGGCCGTACCTGACGGCAGCTGACAGGTGGGGAGGGGGGAAATAAAATTAAATGAAAAGAGAGAGAGAAAAAAAAAAGGGGGGGGGGGTTTCTTGAACTCAATATGAAGTAAATATCTGCCGGACCAACCAGAGGAAATATTTTGTGTTGTCTTTCATAATGAAAAGCTTTGAAGGATCTATCGCCACCAGCGGTTAATAACGGCCTATGGATGATTAGAGATGTCGCAGTTAGGTTAAATTTGCCTTCAGCTTCTCTGCGCCTTGAATCCAGGAGATTTTAGCAGCCCCATCCAACAGGGCTGGTCATTATATAGTTTGTCGACGGACAGAATGAATGGCTGGGCAATAGTTAAGCTAGTTTTAAAGGAGAGGGAAATGGAGCTGGGAAAATAGGGTTTGATAGGTATGCCCTGGCTCCGGACGGAATATTTGATTAATGTCCACTGAGATAAAGATCAAAGATTCATTTTGATATATGACTACATGAACCTATGCTTATTTCGCAGAATACGTTGCGAAAGAGTGTCAAAATAGCTCTTTGCAGAGTCTGGGGCAACGGCGGTAGCTGTACCTTTAACAAGTTGGATGAGCGAGATGCGAAAAAGCGCTCGATGGTTCCTACGTATCCGTCATTGTGCATCCCACAACGGTACAAGTACACTTTGTCGCAATAGGATAGCTGTGCCTGAAAATCTTTTTGTTAGGCTGTTGTGCGTTTCATGCTGTCGATTGGCTTGTCCGGTGGTTGCCGGAGCTTCGCAACAATGACTCAGTAGGCGTCGAATAGGTTGGCATCGTGGGATGGGTGCTTGCCGCTATTATCCACAGCAGTTTACGAGCTGGAGAGGCATCCTTGTTTGACAAATGCTTGCCGAAGAAAGGGGGCTTAAATAATGAATTAAGATGGGCCATCTATTATCCATTCATTGTGGCCTGGTGTGTGGTTGGTCGGCTGTTTGATATGCCACACCTGCTGCGAAGGCACGAGATGCTGAGGGGTGGTTATGTAAATGATGGTGATTCGCCATAAAATTAGTAGCGAAATGAAGACCCGTTAGACGATGTTTAAGGACTTTCTAACATGACAAAGCTAGCAGTACATGGAACGCTTTAATATACAATTCCAGTTAACAGACCCCTGAAGCAATTTCATAGAAAACACACCAAAAGGAAAAAGCAAAAAAACACCAGATAGATATCAACCCAACAAGTACCAATAGACACCCTTTCACGTCTCCTTACTGGCCTTACTCGCCTGCTCCTTCTTCCATTTGTGCGCCATCTGAAGAATCTGTGACAGTTTAGCTGACGACTCGTCATCCGCAGGGAACATGTAATCCAAGTATTCTTCATAGCGATCATCATCCAGCTTGCGTCTCTTCTTGACCTTGCTAGGCATCTGTCGTTCAATCTTGGCGATGTCATCTGGTGATCCGTGCGTCTGTTCGAATGATTTCCATGCATTGAGAAGAGCGACTCGCTGAGAAAAACGTGTTAGCTCGCATAATTGGCACGTTGAACGAGAAGGAAAGTGTGTGGGGAAAGGGGGGAGGGGGAGGGGGAGGGGGAGGGGGAGGTGAACAAAAATATGAAAACGACATACTTCTTCTTTCATCTCCTTCTCCTTAAATACTTTATGCGCTCGCTCAAAGACCATTCGGGCCCGGCGCTTCGCCTCTTCACTAACCGGCTTCTCTTCCTCATCCTCATCTTCTTCTTCCCCTTCGGGTATATTAATTTCGAATCGTGCGAAATTGATCCAGACTTTGACGTGATTCGTCTTCTCGAGGAGGCGTTCATAGAGTGCCCTTGTTCTATCATACTCTCCCTCATACTCTTCAAAGTCAATATATGACTTCCACAGCAACTCGGGCATGTCGAGAACAGGCTGGGAGATACCCAGCTCGTATATGGCGCGTGCTCGATCAATATCATCAAGTCCTCGTTCGAGCTCCGCAAACTTGATCCATGCTTGGCAATTTGAAGGGCTCCATTCAATTTGTTTCTCAAAGAGCTTCCTGCATCGAACAAACTCAAATAACTGCCGCTCTAAGTCGATATAGCCTTTGAATAGCTTATCCTTAGGACAGGCACCAATTGCATGGCCAAGTGTCTTTCTAGCAGCCTGAAGGTCCATTTGTCGAATTTCGAATTGTGCCTTCATCAACCAGATCTTCGCAAAAGTGAATTTCTTGTGGGGAATCAACCTTATACATTCCTGGTAAATTTGATGCGCACGTTCCATGTCCTTAGCTTCAAGCTCCTCCCAGAGAGCGTAAAATATCCAAAGGTAAATATATCGACGCCAATGCCGTTTTTCTTGCGAGGGAGGCATCTGAGCAATGGCGCGTTCGTAGACATCCCGCACACGCTCCACATCTCCGGAAGACTCCTCGAGCCTGACGAAGTCAAACCAGATATCGTAGTTCTTTGGGTTCTCTTTGATTTGTTCCTCATACTGAACCCTTCGTTTAGAAAGGATGACGTCTTCAACGCCCTCCCGATCACCGAATTGCTTCTCGAAGGTGGTGTAGGCCTTGTGCAAAGCAACAGATTTCGCACGTGGTAGTCGGTCAAGCGCATATTTATAGATAGCTCTGGCCCGCTCAAATTCTTTCAACTTAGCTTCGTAGCGTGCGTAGGCAATAAAAAGCTTCTCATCCATGAAATCCTCGCCCAAAGTCTCAATGGCTAGGCCGTAGACCTCTCTCACCATATCACTGGTTCCATACTCCTCTTCAAACCGTGCCCATTTAATCCAATTCTTCGGCTCCGGATGGACAACAGTGAAACGCTCGAAAATCGCCCGGACTCGATCAAATTCGTTGTATCGCTTTTCAAGCTTAATATAGGCACCCCAGGCACCTTCATCGGGCTCCCATGACATCCATCGCTCAAACACCTGGCGCGTGCCCGGAATGTTACCCAACATCTCCTCCATATAGACATATTTATACCAGAGCTTGTCTACCCGGGGGAGGATTGTCACCGCGCGATCAAGCAAATTCCGGGCATGGTTGATGTTCCTCGTCTTCATCTCCGCCTCGATATAACGTATCCATAATACCACAGCAGTTGGGTCGACGTCCAAGGCCCGCTCGAACACTGACCTCGCACGTCGAAATTCCTTCTGTTCTAACTCCCACTGTGCATATCTCATCCAATTGTTCATGCTAATCCTGTTGCGTCGCACATAATCCTCGAACTCCTTGCGTTTCCGGCCTTGGTATTCATGTAACTCTTCGAGATCGGCGAACCGCTGTGTAGGAGCTTGAAGGGCGGGTTCTTGACGGTCCACAGCTTCGCGGAGAAGCTGTTCAGCGGATATCTGCTGGGGCGCTGGGGCCTTGTTTTTGACCCGCGGAGGGCCTCGTGAAGCTTCCATGCTTGGATGATGGTTGAAGGGCCGGGGGAAAATGTCAAGATTGTTGAAACTTATGCGAATAAATCACACTATCTACAGTCCTGGTAGCACGGAAAAATCGCCCGACCCCACCTCTCCAGTATAAAACAGAGTTTATTTGCACGGTTAGAGGATTTAGTGTTGTTGTAAAGATGATGATACATAGACAAGATAGGAGTTTGTATGAAGGAAATATTGATAACCGCTTTTGAAGTGAACCGGTCACCTGACCACCTCACTGGTGGCGCTAGATTTTAAGCTCCGACCCAAGCAAGCTTCATTCTTCACGACTTCTATCTTCATATAGGAACACGTCTGCGTACGATCCAAGGGATTTCATATTCGACATAGCTGAAGACCATCATGGCGACTTTAGCAGACGAGCTTTTGAATGATTTTGAGGATTCTGGTTCTGAGGATGAACACAAACTAGCCAACAATTTGTTCCAGGATGGCGTCACACAAGATGGTCTTGATGGCGGTATTGAAACTCGGGGTGAAGGGATGGAACTGGACGGGGATGAAGAGGAGGTGGATGATGAAGAAGCTGATGGGGATGCTGTTATAGATCCAAGTGGGAAACTGGCCCAGGAGATGGGAGAAGCTGAGGCGACCAAGGCAAAGGTTGATAAAATGCGCTTTGGGGCCGTGAGCGATGTACGAAACGTGGCAAACTTAATGAAGACTCTACAACCGATTTTAGATGTAAAGATTCTCTCCCCTTTGAACTCCGTATCTTCCATCTCTTTGCGATGTTTTTTGTGTTTACATTGGATGCTATGGACAAATAGACCTGACTTCTCCCTTTTCGCACGGTAGAAAGTATCCCATTACCAATCGATACCACCCGAAAAAAGAACGACTTCAGTCGGCTCGATTGAGGATAATCCTGAATATCATCTGCTTACGGAAGCAAACTCTCTTTCAACCTCGATCGATAATGAGATCATTCTTGTCCATAAATTCATTCGGGATCACTACTCAACTAGATTTCCGGAATTGGAGACTTTGGTGACAAACCCGTTAGACTACGCGAAGACCGTTGCGATTTTACAAAATGGACCCCTCGACGATATCAAATCTTTGTCAACCTCTTCAGATAACTTGGTTGGCGCTACTTTGAGATCTGTTCTTGACGGGCCTTCATTGATGATCATCGCAGTCGAGGGAACAACAACGCGAGGACGAGAGCTGTCTCAATCTGAACTCAAGACTGTTCTAGACGCATGCAAAATGATGTTATCCCTCGACCGTGCCAAGGCTATATTAACCAACTATGTGCAATCTCGAATGAATATCTTTGCACCAAATTTAACTGTTCTTATTGGGTCGCTTACTGCAGCACAGCTGCTCAATTATGCTGGAGGCCTTACGGGATTAGCGAAGACCCCTTCCTGCAATATTCCACCGTTGGGTTCAAAGAAACAAACAGGGACAGGTTTCGCAACTAATGTAGGTGTCAGACATCAAGGATTTCTCTACCACTCGCCTATCATTCAGGGAATCCCAAACGACCTTAAGCGACAAGCGATGCGCATCGTATCCGCCAAAGTAGTTTTGGCAGCCAGGGTTGACCGGGTGCACAGTAGTCCGGATGGATCTACGGGAGAAGAGCTGAAGCAAGCTTGTTTGGACCGGCTGGAGAAGCTAACTGAGCCTGCTCCAAATAAAGGGCCTCGAGCTCTACCGGCACCTGATGATAAACCATCAAGAAAGCGGGGTGGACGAAGAGCACGAAAGGCGAAAGAAGCAACAGCAATGACAGAGATCCGGAAAGCACAGAATCGATTGGCTTTTGGAAAGGAAGAAAAGGAAGTTGGTTACGGAACTGGAGAGAGTACGAAAGGCTTGGGCATGCTTGGTCAACAGGATCATGGCAGGATTCGTGCAAACCAAATCGACCAGAGAACCAAGGCTAAACTCAGCAAACCTAACAAGGGATGGGGAGCTGCCACCCCAATCGGAGGAACTGCGTCCTCACTGCGAGGTTTTGGTTATGGTGCAGGTAATGCAAGCGTACTGCGGGCACAGGGGCTCCGGACTGCTGGGGTTGGACCTTCGCTTGGCGCTGGTGCTGGAACAGCTAGTTCAATCGCCTTTACCCCTGTACAAGGCTTAGAGCTCGTCGATCCGAAAGCCCAAGCCGAGCTTAACAGGAAGCGAAAAGCCGAGGAGGATAGATGGTTCAAAAGCGGAACATTTACACAGGTTGGAAGCAGCACTACGGGCGGTTCCAATGGTGAATTTAAAGTTCCAGAGCTGCCATCTAAAAAGCGGGTCGATGCTGGCGGAAGCAATATGGCACCTCCCCCGGTTCCAATGAAGAAATGATGTTAGAACATTGTGACTCTGGAGTTTTCTGTTTCATTATAATTTTGCTTTTACCCACAATTGCTCTGGATTGATGGGTGTGGATGGCGAATGGCGAATTGGTACTTCTATGGGATGGACAGTGTGATACCGGGTGGGTGCTTAAAGCTAAAATGAATGTTAGTAAAGAAAGAATCCATACACTTTTCGCGGAATACGTGGCCCAAAAAAAATTATGATTACGTCGCAATATGATGTTGGCTCCAGTAAATATGGCCTTTGAATTTCTTGCCTGATTAAAAGCCTAGCGTACGTGATTCAGAGGGTGAATCCACCAACTTTCTGTTAACTATGAACAATTCGCTTCGTAAATACATGGATGCTGTCATTAGGCCTATCAATTTGATAAGATTGGTGCTATGCATGGGGAAAGACGTTGAACTGATCAACATGAATGATAGAAAATGATTAAGGTACCTCCATTACTAAATCTCCTCAACGGTGATCGGCGAAAATATCCCCATGGCTAAATGAGGCTTTTAAGAGCTGGTATTCTTGAAGACTTGCGCCGTTCCCCTTCGCTTCCACCACCCCGCAACACGTTCATCAACCTGGATGTCAATATGTCAACAACAATAGGCAGTCAAGCCTTCCGTCAGGAAGGTAGAAGTTCTATTAGAAAAAGATCAAACTTCAAGTGTTAAGCTGCTGCACACGTTTATGATATTACTCACTTAATTTTAATAGATTGACAATATGAAGAGATTCTCAGTCTAGAAATTAAAAATAATCTTATTCATTAAGGTTTATTTATGAATAAGATAAATCTTTTCAGATGAGTATTGTTCTCTTAAGAAACTGATAATCATTTTTTATTGACTAATTAAACCAATTTTATTATCTTATTTTTGTTAAAATAAATTGATTGATTGATTTATTAAGATAAGGGGACAACGCCGAGACTGGCAGTGTGCCGTTGCGTGGATTGATGGTAGTTAGGGCTTAACTAGCTAAAGGGAAAAAAAAGATGAGCTTTAAGACTGAAAGGGAATCTGGACGATCAAGAACACTGATGGATAGGTAGATGATTGTATGCGTCTTCAATGAATCTGATATATTAAGAACGAATCGCTGACCCTCTAAATGATGGGTCAGATAGCTAGCTCTATAGAGTGTTCATCAGGGAGAGATAGATGTCTTTGACTTAAGATCTAGTTATCTAAGACACAAGAGATCGATGCCAAGAAGGGGTCATTGGCTAGGTCTCGTGATCGTGATAATTAACTACTTATTTGAGTTAAAATCTCAGCTCTCTTAACAATTGAATATTGTATAAAAATTTAAATTATATTAAAAATTTATTATTTTATATATTATAGTTTTTTTCCAATTTCTTTAACTATTAAGTATTATTTATATCCTTTAAATTAAAAAAAGAAATTGAAAACAAAATAATAATTATTAATTATTCATTGTTCAGCTCATATAAACTTTGAGTTAGTAATATTTTAAGTAATTTTGAAAATTAAGTTTATAACTATGTTGAAGTGAATCCTTTCTTATTTGTAACATTTAGATTTGTAATGGGCTAAACGCCCAGTTGATTCTCTTGCACCCGGATTATCCTTCTTCCTCCCTGATTTATAACTCATCGCCCAACCTTTCTAGCTTCCTTTTTCTCATTTCCTTTCTCCATCTAACGAATTCGTTTTATTGTTAGGAAGTGATCGGGCTGTATTCGGTAGCATGCTCATTACGTATATAAATATCTTAATCTTTTTTATAATTTTTCTTAGTTTTTAAGTCTCCTAAGTTATTCATTATATCTTATGATGTGCAACAACTGAAGTTATGGTAAGTCTTAAATTATTTCAAATATTATATGCAGAGTTTACTCGGTGTAATTAATTTAGCTCTAAATCAGCTAGTCAAAAGATGTCAGATTATAGAAAGCATTAAATACACCGTACTTTTATAAGAGGTTTGACTGTTCAAGAAGAGATGAATCATAAAGATTCAATGAAGAGAGAAGGTGAAGAAAATTGAGCATTCTGATCTATGATCATAAAGAAGTATGCAGCAGAATAGTTATGTGACATTCCTGAACATACTTCTTCTTGCACATGCTCTCAGCATAGAGAACAGTTTATTGTGCAATCAGCCGTTCTTCTTTTTTCATTTTTCATTTTTCATTTTTCTATTTCCTGTATAGCTTTTCTGAAATCACATTGTATTCGATAGTGGAGAAGTGAGTGGTGGATTCATTAATCAATTAATACTGTGGCAAAGTAAGTTTATCCCTCTCCTTGGACCACCTCCGCGAGTGGAACTCCATATAGTTAATAGGAATTGCGGTGGTATATTCCGCTCTTATTCCGTAATAGGTATCATTTTCCAGGTTCAAACGTTGACATCAATACCAGGCTCTTGCGTGATCCGCCTAGACATAACTAGCGGTCAAGTGAGTGAGAAACATTGTACCTATTTCTCACCTCGCCCTGCAGCTTTTCGAGGGTCTAAGTGGACCCTGGTCAGTTGCAATATGCCATTCTCCTACTGAATTACGATATGGGCTGCTTGCAAGCGCGGATTTCTTTGAGCTGAGACGCCAGCTTTGTGGCGAGATACGCATGCTATCTTTCCAGATAATGAGACTTTTTTTTTTTCTGTTCCTGTTACAGAACCCAGTGGTTCTTCGTCACTCGTCCATTTCTCGCAAAGAAATGCAGCTTTTTCCCTTAGTTTTGTTTTCAACTAAAGTCGTCTCCGGGCTATTGAGAATGCAGAAAACAATCTACATTTCTCCCTTTTCAATTCCCTCTTTTTAATTTTTAATTTTTAATTTTTTTTTTTTGTTTCTGCTGTTTATATTTCTTCATTTCCGGCAAATTTTATTTGCCTCAGGGTGACTGCTGAATATTAACTGACTCTTAAGTGAGCCATTTCTTTTCACTGTTCCAACTCATGCCCCAAGTTTAAAAGGCAGCTATGGGTCAAATATTCAATGGCTCAGAAGCAACCTACCCACTGAAAACCCCTGTCTTACATCACAACCTAGTAACGGATGACTTCGACGCACTCAAATTCAGAGCCGCTTCATCACTCCAACTTCAACGGGGACTCAGGTATCAAGAAGCCGCAGCTTCAAGTTCACATCTCATCACATCCCCCTATAACCAGGAGGGCCATCACCTCAACCTTCGCACTCTCGACCCATCTGATCAACTTCTCGCAAAGGCACTGACGACTTTCAAACCAAATCGATCTGACTACGCAACGGCAGGATATTTGGAATCGTTCAACTGGCAATTCGTGATAGATATCCTAAAGGACCTGGCTGCGGCCGAAAGCTATGAGTGGAAGGAACGGTCATTTTACGTCGTGACGTTCCGATCTACTCTCCTTGCAACGGCAGATCTCGATAGGCTCCATGAGCTCGATGCGCACTCTCATGTGGAAGCCACTACTAGTGGCGGTTTGCTGAAGTATTGGTTTGGGACCAGGGATGAGAAATTGAGAAATCTGGCGACTTGTAAGTGGGAGCATAGCTTTCCTTTGGGGTTTTATATGATGGTGCTAAGGAGATAATTCCACTTAATTCACTCTTCCGTTCATCAGACTTGAGGATAACTCATTAATACGTACCAGGCATATGGAGAAGCAAAGAGGACGCGAGGCGTGGCGGATTAGGCCCCTGGCACAAACAGGCCATTGCAGCAGCACGACAACTGTACGAAAAGATTGAATTCACAACTTTGAAATTGACCATTGCTGATGGAGCCGAGGCGTGGGATATTGTCGATTGGGTGAATGCGCAGTAGGTGGGCGGTTCGACAGGGTGTCCTGAATTTTCATATAACAAAACTATCTATTCCATTAGCGACTTGTTAGTATTCTTATATCGAAGTATTAGATTTGCTGTTCGGGCGAGGATATAGGTAGATAGTCGAGCAGGCTCTAAATCATGGACAATATAGACATGGACCTTTTACCTTTCTTATTTGCAGCCCAATCGTCCTTGTTTCCCTAGGCATGGCCGGAGTATATGGCAGAATAACCCCCGAACATTCCCGTCCAGGTGTGCCTGTCTTGTTGAGATAGCAATCTTAACTTCCATATTAGTCAAGCGACTTTGAAACTCGAATTGGAGTCCGAATCTGCGAGGCATATTTCCAAAGTTCTAGAAGGCTCTCAGTGTTCAATGGTCATATAAGTTGGCGCACTGACAACGCTGCTGTTTTTTAGGAGTGGGAATTTAGTAACAATATGTCTAATTCGAATTCCTCTCCATGCATCCCAATTTTGAAGATCAAGTAGTTATTAAAATTTTAATGATTCATGATCTCCATCGTTTGTCTTCAGTCCTGTTTATTCGATTTGTAGAGGAGGGTTAGAAGTGCTCCCCGTGTGAGAGAATCATTAAGTTGAGCCAGTGGTCCATGAAAATTGTTACGACACAGGTGCTCACGTAAGGAGGGCAAGAGAATTGGCGTATTCGTCCCATGGAAATATCTGCGTGAAGTGGATGTGAGATACTGGAAGGCCAACCAAGCTGTAGTGACGAGTAAATAGGAGTTCAGTCCTTTGCAAATTCCGAATAACTATCAGATCTGACGGTCCCCACCCACACCTTGCAACCAATTAGGATCTTGTTCAAAGGCAACTATCCCCACAGTTGTTAGGAAAGTCATTCTCGGCAACATGAGGCTGAAAGAGCTAACAAAGTCATGTCATCTCTGATACGAGTAAACTCTTTCATAGAGGGTAATAATAAGAAGTTTGATCTGGACGCTGATCCTGGCTGGCGGCAGGAAGTTAGAAAATCCAGCCAGACGTCGGCCAACAAATGAAGGAAAGGCATGGTTTGTGGTTGGTTTAACTAACTAATTGGTTTAGTTTAACTGATGACAACCGAGTGGCCGGTTAACTAAGTTAACTATGCCTTGGGGGCTGTGTCATCCAAACGGTGCCAAACCAGAATGCTTGACGTGACCTGGAGGGGGCAGCAACTCCGTATAACTACCACCGTAAAACTGAACTCCAGCCTGCCCGCATTGCAAAGCCTGGAATATGGATGGACAGTGGACATACCTATCACCGCAGGCTCTGGCTCCTTAAACGTTTCCCCGTTTTTGGCGGAGGAGGCAGCATCGTAATGTGGATGCCTAGATCGGGACATGATTGCATCGAGGAGCTTGTTCTCTCAGAAACGGGAGCTAATGTTAAGCTAATCCTCTTTCTGCTCGTTGCTGGTTAATGCCCTTGTGGAGACGATGTTTTTACTATCTAACTACGCTCACACAGCCCCTAGGCTGAATCGGGTCTCAATGTGGGGGAGTTAAAAGGCGGGGCTTATTTGTGAAGCCTTCTCACACCTGACATATCAGCGTGTTGATTCAGGGTTACCTGACAAGATCAGGCTGCTGTCTGATAGTTGTTGAGGCTATTTATCTTCTGTTGATATCTCCTCTCACCAGCCATTCAACTTGATCCTGGAACCCAAAAATATTTATCCACGCTTTGGCTGCCCCCAAGGAAGGATAAACTACTTGCCTGCTTTTCATTCGGAACACCCTTGTGAACATCAGAAAGCTGTACAACCGTTGTGGCATCATGAATCCTGCTCAGCCAGCTCTCTCCGCTGATGATGATTTCGAGATCATTGATAGCCAAATCCCAATACGTCCGCGTCTTAGTACCAGCACTACTATTGCGGAAGCACCAAACCCAGATGAAGTTGGAGTCCAGTTGCATCCTCTCTTGGATAAGAACTCCTTGATACTTTCTATCCATCCTCCGCTCCACCCTGAGAAAGATATCTGTCATGTTCCATGTGACATTGTCCTTTGCATTGACGTATCCGGGAGCATGCAACTGAGCGCTCCTCTCCCTACAACTAATGAATCTGGTAAACGCGAAGAAACCGGGTTGAGCGTTTTGGACTTGACCAAGCATGCTGCCAGGACTATAATTGAAACCCTGAACGAAAATGACCGCCTAGGCGTTGTGACTTTTTCAAACGATGCTGAGGTACTTTCCATGGGATCACTTGTTTTAGCTTGATACTTCATAACGGCCGCTAATGATTTGTTCTAGGTCGCGTATAAGATATCACATATGGATGATACTAACAAGAAAGCAGCTCTGGAAGCAGTGGAAGCATTACAGCCATTGGCTTCGACTAACCTGTGGCATGGGCTGAAATTGGGCCTCAATGTGCTTGGAGAAGTGGATCTTCGACCCCGGAATGTCCAAGCCCTTTATGTTCTAACTGACGGTACATACATACCAAGCCTATTTTCCCCAGTACGCCTCATGCTAATAGGAGAATGTTTAGGACAACCGAACCACATGTGCCCGACACAAGGGTATGTTCCGAAATTACGTCCCATTCTGGAGCGGCAAAAGGACCGCTTGCCATTGATACATACATTTGGATTTGGCTACGACATTCGATCAGGCTTGTTGCAGTCAATTGCGGAAGTCGGAGGTGGAACTTACTCATTCATTCCTGATGCGGGAATGATCGGTACGGTTCCAACACTTGCCCCCTTTTGTTTTTTTTATATATTTGCATCATCTAATCCGGGATTAGGTACTGTCTTCGTTCATGCTATTGCAAATCTGTACACGACTTTTGCTACCCAAGCAAGGGTTCTGCTGCGCACGTCCGGTTCGGCAGAACTGGTGCAGGATGAAGGTAGCAAAACAGGCCTTCTGCTAGACGAGATGTCGGCAAAGGACGGTGATATAATAGTAACTGTTGGAAATCTACAATATGGCCAGTCGCGTGATCTAGTTCTTCGGATCAAAAACGTAACAGGAAAGGCACCCGCAGCACAGGCCACGTTGACGTATAACTTCCAAGGCTCCGTCAAATCGGTCACGTCCAACGAGCAGCTGCTCTCTCAATACAACTCTCTTCCCGCCCATGTTTCCAGTTACCATTTGTCTCGTGCTCGTATCTGCGCATTTTTAAGGAGCATCTACCTTCTCCGACAAGATTACGAGTATATGTATCTTGATGCGGACGGCCTTGCAAAGGCGAGAGCAGAGTTGGACATTGTTATCAAGGAGACTAAAAAACTTGGATATACTGACACAGCGAACGCAAGTCTTGGAAGAGATCTTGCAGGGGAGGATCCGGAAGGTCAGATTAGCCTGGCCATCTCCGAGAGAAGCCACTATGAGAAATGGGGCAAGCATTATTGTGAGTGTTTATTTTGTTTTCTACCAGTAACTATTACACGTTACTAAGTTGTACGTTTACCACAGTGCTGTCCCTTCTCAATGCCCATACTCGTCAAATATGCAACAGCTTCAAAGACCCAGGTCCTCTCGAATACGGCAAGGACTCTCCATTTTTCTGTCGTTGCCGCCAGGAGCTAGACGAATTTTTTGATAATCTTCCTGCACCAAAGCCGTCAATCGTTCGGAGGAGAGCTGATGGCACTGTCAAAGCTTATCCGGTTTATTCGATGTCGCGGTATAATACCAGGAATAATCCGTGTTTTGCCGGGCATTGCCGGATCCGCCTTCCTGAGGCGAATAGTAGTCTACCTATTCGGGATCTTCGTCCAGGAACCAAAGTCTGGACTCCAGTTGGTCCTCGGCGTGTTAGAGCTGTTGTAGCCACAACCGTCAAGAACATGACCCTTTGCAAAATCGGTCCTTTGCTCATTACACCCTGGCATCCAATGCAAGTAGAAAGGGGTTGGGTCTTTCCATCAAGCGTGTCGAATCACAACACCCCTTTCACAGGAACAGTCTATTCTGTGCTTCTTGACCCTAGCCCAAATTCAGATGCCCATGCAATCATGGTTGGGAACCATGTCTGCGTCTCCCTTGGCCATGGCGTCCTGTCTGGAAGCGATGTCCGTGCACATGCTTTCTTTGGCAGTTACTCAAACGTTGTCCGAAGCCTCGCATCGCTTCCCCGAGACACTAATGGACGTTTAAGATGTTCTGGGATGAAAAGAAATTCATTAACGGGGTTGGCTTGTGGATTCATTGGTCAGGGAGGACTTGGAACGGCTGCGAGAAAAGTTGACTCTAAGAAAATGCTTAAAAGAATGCTTCGTCGTCGCGTTCACGCCTCGTCTGCGATTTCTGGTCAACGATCTGCCCTTATAGTAGCTTTTTAAGTATGCAAGATATGAAGAATGGTAATTTCTGCCCCTGTGGATGTGGGGTGGATTGGTGATATGTCTCAACTTTATTTTACTACACGTTTGTGAAAATGTCGAGTGTGACCTTTGAGGGTCGATGGAGTCGGAAGCAGAAAGACGTGCGTTCCCCTATCTCCCTATATTGTCACTATCATTGCCCCGGCAATAGCAAAGTTAACTAGCTAGGACCAGAACTGATTGGTCAAATACCATAACTCTCCGTAGCTATGTCTGGAACAGCTCTTCAACCAATGTTCAGGGCCTCCAAGCTCCCGCCTTGAATCTAATATCTCCATGCATCCCTAGGTAAACAAATTCCGACGAAGGAGAGCGCATCTGTAACTAGTTTCTACGCATCCATATCAACCGGCAAAAATCAATTGGCCGTATGAAAAGAGCTGTAATCGATGTCCCGCAATCGGTTCCTCCAAATTTTTTCAACCAACCAATATGTTCCAAAATAAACAGGGTAGGTATGCAACGATGATAACTGCTTTGTCGTGCACACGATCGCCGATTTCCCTTTCGGAGAACAGGGCAGCTTGGTTTTGCAAGTGGGTGCGTTACCTCCATTTATTTTTCAGATTGGATCGAGTTTCCCCCTTGGAACTCAACAACGAGATACATGACGTCATCAAGAAAGGGGCAGATCATGTGATGCCCATGCCTCAGCAAACCATCCCTAAACCCTTATTTCACATAGTTATATACTGACACAGGTTAAGAAACTCTTTTACTGAACCAGAGTGAGGGCTAGCCATGGCGAGGAGGATGGGAACATACATCGCAACGTGGCTAAAATTTTCTCTAATCATACGTTCTAAATATGCAACAATGAGGGGGGGGGTGAACAAAGACAAATTATGAAGTCCTGCCTGTAGTAGGTGCCGGTTTGGTTATACATTTGTGAAACAAGCAACAAATACAAATGGAAAAGGGAGCAGTGGAGATTGTGCCTCATTTTCCAAAGGTTATGCGGAAATACAAATGCAATGCAACATATCGAGAATGTCCCATGTCCCAGGTTATCTCCTAACAATCACCCCCAACAGGTTTTCAACCGACTATCGATTGCTCACCCAGCAGCGAATGGTGGAGCCTTTCAAATTGATAACAGGGACTTTGCTGTCAGAACCATCAACATTGTCGAATGTTTTCCTGTCATCGATTTCCATGATTGTTTTCTTCGTTTTTTCGTCTTCGATTCTGCAATGAGCGCCCGCGATAATTCTGGTCATTTGCATACTTGTGGCTTTAACGGTGCCGTCAGAGAAGACGGGTTTTTTTTGGAAGAGGTCGACAACATTTTTCGGTTTGTTGTCAAGTCTGATTCGAACGGAACCCCAGGCACCGGTTCTGTCGTTTATCAGCTGAACCGTAACTTGGTCATGACCCTTGGAATCTCCAGCGGGGAGCGCGGATATGAAGGTGGTAAGGATGCCGAGGATAATGACAAATGAGATATGCATTTTGAAGATCTGAGGTTGGTGCGTTTTTCTTTCTTTCTTTCTTTCTTTCTGAGTGGAGATAAGTGAACTTTGTATCGGAGTTGAGATGGAAATGTAGGAGATTTTGATATATTTGAAAGCTTTCGATTTTGCGATTGTGATACAGGGTATTTTTCTAATCGTCAGGCAGGACGGATGATTTGCTTTATACGTTTCTCTCGACAGCTATCCGTGGCCCTCTAATAGCTCAAACCGACAGCTATATTTATGTTCTAATACTCCAATCTTTAACTCTTCAATTAATTTTTGATCTTCCAATACATTTAGTCATGTACAGCCCCCATCTCTAGGTGCCAGAGGCAGTGCTATCAACAACGGAGATATGCTGAACTGAACGGTTTCAAGCCACCCCTGATCCCGGATCAATTAATTTTGGGAAATTATACATCAGGCGGTTGTTATAATCACTGGCAATGGATTGGGTAGAGGATCTCCGGAAGTTCCTTTCATGGCTATTTTCATAATCGATAATTGAATCTAAGCTTATGGCTGAGCAGCAGTTCGGAATCATCTCTTAAGGACTGGGATAAGTAATATGCATGGAGTTCAAAAAGAATAAAAATAACATTTATCTCTAGAAAAAGCATACCCCCTTTTCTATACCCAGAGAGGTTGTCATGATCGATGAACCAAAGGTCAGCTGAACTTTTAGCATCTTTGATCTGTTCTCAAAGCCCGTTTAATATAACAGATATTAGAAACAGAAAGGCGAACTCTCGGTATCCTTAAGGCTCCTAACGATGCACACACGAGAGCTACAATATGCTAAACTGAAAGCCTTTCCTAGGTACATTACCCACATATCCATGTAGTTATTTTTAACATGCAGTCAAATACACATTTCTGTTCTGGTGGCTTTATCAGACGTTCCTAAGATTCCATAATTCATTGGGGTTGTGGTTTTGTATTTTTTGATGCACGTACTACACAATCTATGTAAGCACATGTACCGTTACATTTTTATCCAACAGAATGTTGAGTTATCTTCAAGGTATATGTACCTATATATGTGTGTCAGGAGCTGATGGTGAGCAGAGGTCTTCTTTTCTTGAATTGAAAAAGACACCGGCCATTTCTTTGCTTTATCTGACTAAATATTTGTGAGCCAAGGACAGCCGACGGAGCACGGAGTATATGTCTTCAAAAAGTACCTCTTATGTACTCTAGGTTCAGTGTTTATTTTTAAAATGTCCGACATCGAGTCCGAAATCGAGATTGGGCGTCTGAGAGCGATACGGCTACAAGGATACTCAGGTGGGAACCCTCCTCCTACCTTGTACATTTTGGCTGATGACGCCCAAAAGCACCCACCTGGTCACCTTGTGGATTATAAATCTTTCTGGCGAGGAGATAGTTATGTCCATTCGATGCTCAAACAATCATGCCCCGTGTATGTGTGCACACAATTTAAAAGACCAATTTGAACGTGGATATTGACCAAGTTTGGAAGGCTTTTTTAGACACTTGAATCCCCAGATGGAGTAATTGAGAACCCAGGATCGATCATATTACCAAGGAACGACGATCGCTGCCAGTGTCCCTGATAAAACTTGGTGTTGATAGGCCATGACATAGTTCGCCTTTTCACCTCAGCCTTGTCTTTCTCCAGCCGAATATGGTGTAGTAAGCTTGCAGTGGAGCGTCAGAAATAGTTTACGCAGCTCTTCGGGCGGATTTGCTAGCAGATTGCTTTCTACTATTTTTAACTTAGTTTTATCCAGTCCATGAATAACTACATACATTCAATTATTATGCCAATCAATATCAATAATTGTATGTATCTTGGCGGATTAGTTAAGGGGATATGTTGGATTCCTATAATTATTCAGGGCCGCTCTCTACCACGCTAAATGAGGGGGAAATGGGCGTTCGAAGAATAAGCCACACCCGAGCATTGCAGCGGTTTGGTTGAAGAGGATATTCGGCTGCGTCTGGTTAATCATGTTCTATCCTCGCATGGGCATGATAAGAAATTCGTAGGTATATAAAAGCCTTGTTGTGGATGCCCGGTTCAAGACAAATCGCGCACTGCCAGTTCATTCCATGCTGGCTATATAAGGCTGAACAAACACAGTAAATATATTTGCGAACAGTAGAGCTTTGTGCCGGCCCATGTCTGTTTCCAGTACTTCACCGCAGAGGAGATTCCAAATAAAATAAATATAGATATAGATATAACGTTCAAGTAAGCAGAGAGGGCCGAGAGGATAACAAGAGCACTAAAAGAGCGACCCAGAACCCGAATACCAAGCTGCTACCAAGGAATTTAATTAGTTGAGCCAATTTGCTTAACAGAGGGTGTACCAAAATGCTGGAAGATTGTGGCTTCGAATTGACTCGAAAGCGAAAGCGACTGGGCATCGCAAGAGTCATAGAGTTGAGTTGCATAGACTCCGCATGTTCCTCGTTCGGGGTCAATCCACTAAGAAAAGACAAAAGTTTGAATATTTAGCATTCTCAATCGTGATTTAATGGATAGATTATTAGTTCTTCTTTGATCCCTTTCTCTTTGGGAAACCTTCATTGGATTTATAAAACTTACCCAGGCGAGATTGGGAAGTCCAAACCAAGACGTCGATCCCCTTGAGCGCCTGTTTGGTGTTTCTTCCATCGCCAAAATGCCGACAAGCGAATAGTTCCATGTTAGGTTCCCGAGTAGCCCATTTGTCATGGCTGCCTCATTCCTGGACGAGTGCATGAACTTGAGGAGATGCGCACTGGTGGAGAGTTGGGGTTCGAACATATTCGAACGCATCTTTGGCGACAGGAGTTTGCCATCATCCTTCAAAATAGAGATCAGAGGTTTGATGAATTCTGCCGCCGTGGACCAGATGCCGTGACCCCCAAAGTCATCGGCCGGATGGAGGGTTGCCCAGATGTCTACCGGTGTAGTGATAAGTTCTCCTGTGGTTGTCCTGGTGGTTGCTTTGGCCCGGTTCTCTAGAACATAGTTGCTCTGCGAAGGTCTGAATGTAGTATGTTGCATTCCAAGGGGTTCCCAGATATGTGTTTTCAAGTATTCTTCCAGTTTAATACCTTCGTTTAGACGCTCGACGGCTTTACCAGCCCAGTCAAGCCCTACACCATAAACCCAACCCTCTCCGGGTTCAAATAGTAAAGGGAACAATAATTTATCCTACGTAGGTTAGTTTGCCAAGTCCATATTGAATGGATAACGTAGGCCGGAAAAGGTGCTAGAATTGAACTCACAACCTCGACCAACCCGGAGACTGGACTCGTTTTCGTGAAATTTCTCCACTGAATCAAGCTCGGAGTCCACATGTCATATCCAAGCCCAGAGGTATGGGTAAGCAAATGACGGTAAGTTATCTTGTTCTTTGCTTTCTTTAACAGCGGTTCTCTTGTAGCTTCGTCAAAGCCATGCAAAATGTCTAGGTCTGATAGCTCCGGAAGTATACGTCCGACATGTTCATCTAAACCGATGAGGCCCTTCTCAACGCACTGCAGCAGGGCAATTGAAGTGATTAACTTGGAGCATGATGCAATCCACAATGGGGTATCGACAGTGATCGGCCCTGCACTGTTAAAACCAAAGCCTTTAGAGTATACGACGTCACCTGTGCACCCGTCATTGTTATCAATATTTCGAAGCTACATGTAGAGAGAATATGGGAAAACCTTGCCTTTGCTATCAGCCGCAACCATTGCAACCCCAGGGAGGGCACGATTCGGGTCTTCTGCAGTCAAGGACTCCGCAATTTTGTCGAAAGCATCCATGCTTACACTGGTATTTTAATCCTATTTTACTTATAACAAGAACCTCTGCAATAATCAACTCTGGAGCCAGAAGACGGGCAAAAACAAAGGACAGAAACGAAACTAAATAGAAGAAAAGTTAACTGAGGTAGAATGTTAATCTCTAAGACTCACGAAGTGGTTGATCTTATATGCACTTTGATCGCCAAATCACCCCTCACCCTCACCACCTCCTGGGCCCTCCAAAATGAGCCCACAATGATAGAGCCCTTCTGGGGTTGAGCGGCACGGAAGATAAACAGGATAGTACTCTCCGTGCATTAATAATCAGACTTCCATTACTGAAGTATAAACGGGGATATCCAGGAAAAAGCATCCTCGTGTCCGGGATATCGTAAGATGCTCTATCAAGAAGCGGAGGGTTTAGGTATCTGATTGCAGACCGGTGAGCACATCTCTAACTTCTTCGCGATCGCTCAACAAGTCTTCCTGGATGTATATTGAAAGGCGCAAGCAAGCTCGATGCTTACCGCTTGACTTGACATTCTCCACTCGTTTGAGGCAGTCATGGAGGGGTCCGTCTGACTGTGTTACAGCGCAACTTGTTATAGAGGTTGCTTACTGTCAGATCCATGGATCGCATCCATGGATTATGCATAGCATGACAGGGGTACGTCGCCTTATAAACCAGCTGGATTCTTCTTTTTGATAACTAATTAGTAAGAATAGTTAGTAATAATACAATTGTGATTCCGTTTACATTCATAGGGCCTAGACATCGTCCAGCTGATACTTTTAACAGACCGTTGCTGATGTCCCCGTGTTGATGAGCGACGAACTTGTACCTACAACCTCAGCCACTTTGTACCATCACAACTAATTTATTTAGTATGAGAGGCTTACCTCTAAGACAAACAAGACGAACACAAGGTCATGTACCCTTACTACATTGGTGTTACTGCCGAGTCTTCTCAAATTCAACTTGAGTTAGTTTTGGAAAACATTCTTCTCTAAGGGACACAGAACGGGTTATTCCCTCCTCGACGTGATGAATCTGTAATCTCAATATATGAATGCATATATTAACCTAATGCGTATAAATATGCAAAATATTAATTAAAACCAATAAGGATCTGAAAAACTGGTGATATGAGATACCGGGTACAAAAAACCAAACAGAAACTATCACACAAACAGCTTATCTACTCACCCCTTTTTCGAAAAGTACTTCACGTCAGAAATACTCTGTGAAAATAATTATTGTGACTCTTTTTTTGTAGGTTTCTAATCAAACCCTCTCGATGATATCCAGATACTGCAGGAAGTTGCCAAAGTAGTGTACAACGCAGCCACCAACGTTTGCCATTCTCGTCGATCTCATCTCATGATTCATATGTCACTGCCCCTCCAGACAAATCGCGAATCTTCATTTTCCCCTTCCGAGAAATGAGGGGTCCACCGCAGAAAAATAACATAGGTATTGCTGAGGCGAAGCAGATCAAGCCAAGGGCTAAATTCATACCTGCCCACCCAACAGTGGTGATGACAGAGCCTCCAATGATCGGTCCAAGGAGTTGTCCAGAAGCAAATGCCATATTGTACAGGGCGTAGCCTTGACCCATCGCACTAGGACCCGAATACAAGGTCGGGTCTTTCTCCTCCAACTGGTCGATGGCGCGGGATATTTCCGTCATCGTGATTACCTGGACGACTGTAATTGCGAGGCCAACAAGAACCAGTAAACCACCCAAAAGTATATGTTGTCTTGTTGTATTCTCATGTACTAGTCGGAGAAGGATAAGTGGACAACCTGCGAGAGTGAAACCAAGTGTGCCGAAGATGCGCGACCCCCAACGATCTACGCCCTTGCCTATAAAGACACCGAATAAGCACGGAAGCGAGAAGATTAAAAACAGGATACCAGCTCCGCTTGGAGTCCAGGCAAATTTATCCATCACGAACAGAGGAAGCGTCTGGAGGCGGAGATGGTATATTAGTCGAAAACAGAATCAATAATGTTACAGTGCGGACAAAAGAGGAAAGGAAATTCAAGAACATACTGTTTCGAATGCCGTCCAGACAATCGATTGAATGATAGTTGCAAACAAATTAACCTGAATTCTAGAATCCTTGAGCAGGTGGTATATTATCAGTGTTTGTGTTGAAGATTGCTGCGAATTGAGGTTGGTAGATCTTTGGATGAGTGGCGATTCTTCGCTAATAGTATCCCCAGAATCAGAGACAAGAGACTGCGTCCGACTCGAATCCGTCGGGGTTGCGTTGTGGTATGACTGCGCAGAGTTCTCAGCTCCCAATCTTTCCCGCAGCAGCCTTCTCGCAACTAGGTTCGGTTAGCTATGCTTGACTTATACAGAGCAGATTCAGCAAACCTTTTTTTTCGATCATGAGAAACCGTAGAATGATGTCGACGCACAATAATGCTAACGGCACCGCGAATGCTGCGTAGTAACCAGCCTTGGTAAACCTATCTCGGTATTTCAATTAACGCATACTTCGCATCGGTGGAACGTATGTTCGCAAACAACAGAGATGATTGCCAATGATAAAATAAAGGCAAAACACATACATAACTCCTCCAATGATCGGGCCGAACAGCACTCCCCATGTCAACGCCAGAGAGATGTATCCCATTGCTTGTCCAAGTCTCTCGTTAGGAACTGTGTCGACGGCCAAGGCCATACCGACTACACCGACCGCACCACCGGAAAGCCCCTGCATGGCTCTCGCAAAGATGAACAAGCCCGGGGAACGACCGATGAGAAAGAATGAGGTGGCTAAGATCATGGCGGCCAATCCAATAACGAACGGTAGTCGTCGACTTTTGCAGCGATCAGCGAAGTAGCCGAAAAGTGCTGTTCAGGAGGGAAAACATCGATGAGTTAGCATATTTGTAACCTTATAAGTTATCTCATGGAAGAATCGTCAATCACATCCAAAGCCATTTTCACATACGAGATCCAATGAGAAATGCGGCGCCATATGTAGCCAGAAGAATCGAAACCCATTTCTGAACTGCAAGTTATTCTCTGTTAGCAAAGCTATTTTGGCTGTGTTCGAATCAGAGTATTGCAGTAGAGGATATATATATCCACCAACCTTCTTTCTGCGGCACACCTGCCCGGTCTTTAAGTGCCACAGGAACAATTGGGACAATCTGGAGTATCAAAGTCAAGGGAGTTCGTTGAAGGAAGGGGAAATGCTCGACTACTAACCACTCCATATACGAGAGTGTCCTATTCAATTTCGTTAGCCAGACGGTTTCTTGGCTGAGTTCAAATCCAATAAAATCGGTTCAGAATTTTGGATTACCTACCGTGAACAAAGCTGCCGAGACAACAAGTAGAATAAACCCCTCTGAAGATCTAAAGGAAAGGCCCCAGGGCAATTTACTTCCACAAGCCATTTCTCCTTTAGAATTTCCAATGGGTTTCGAGGAGACCCAGCTTTCGATACGCGGGAAATGAAGAAGATATTTTCACACCAGCGGTAGCATAAGACTTTAGCTTATTGACAAGAGTAAGTTTGAGAAATTGAGGTAATTTCAACCTCTCGATGCTCTCAGGATAAACACGGGCAGAGGATTTTGGACGGAGAGGCATTAGTGGTGGTTCATGGAAGATTTGTGCTCAGAAAAAGGGGACCGTTCACACCCCGCTCTCCTCTTGCTCTCTTCCGCGTAGCTGCATTGCGGTTGGTTACATATCTCAGACCTGAGCTTCAGCTGGCGTGGCTGCTCGCCGTGTGGATGGCTCATTATTATTGGAGCGTCGACCAAGACAATAACTGGATAGTGATGATCTTGTGTAAAACGAAAATATCATCCCGTGCGAGGTCGCCTCCCTCTTTTACCAGCAGACTAGTAATTAAATCAAGTTAGCCTCTTCGCCTCTCAATGCAGTCAAAATACGTATTTTTATGCACATCAACCTCCACGCCCTCGTTATTTTAGATCCCGAGCGGGGTTGCGTGCAAAAGTACGGATTCTACCATGGGTCGCGTTCGTCGAAGTCGTCCTTTGTTCGATGGTCCCGATATGATTTTATCTCCAGGTGTGGACTGGAATTTTAAACTGGGCTGGAGCTAGCAAATGCATCGGCCAATAACAAAGGCAAAAATCGCGCTGTTTGCCATGCGGGACAGTAAGCTGACTGAGATTGGATCATTGTGTGAGTACTCAATTTTTGGACATTGATTGTCCTCAAATTGCGAAGTTGAAAAGGCCAGGATCAAGTGATATGACAGCTGAACTGAAGATTTCTCAGATAACGAAGATATTTTGGTTATCTTCTTTCTCTGAAAGGAAAAAATGTTAAGCAGAAAGTAAAAACGAATTTTCAATCGTTTAGACTATCTTATAACATTCTAATTTCAAGTTGATGCGGCGTTCCGACTAATGAAGAGACTTGGGTATGACAGTATTGACGGCAACCTTGCCTATGGTGATGCCGTGGTTGGAAGAGCAGAGAACAAAGCCCAGGCGGCCCGAGCAAGCTGCAGGTTTTAGAAATTACAAAATTGTCAAAACTTTTCCGGGAAACTCATCACCATGCATCGTATTGTTCCACAGAGTTAAATTCCAGAAATCCTGCCAAAGGATAACAAAGGATAGCTAGTTACCGGGATCCCCGGCGTTGTTCATTTTTGCCAATCATCAACCGATTTTATTATCTCCGTTTGGCGAAGTGCCAGACCATTTCAGTTCTTGCTTGACATGGTCATTCATGCACGTCATCCTTGCACGAGCCTCTCATTGAGCAGCAGTCTTCACTTGGAACGTTTATTCTTCTTCGGCTCCTTGTATGATTGGGGCGCTTGAAAGTTTGTAGAGTTGACTCTCGATTGGTTTTTGGGACAGCAGCTTGTCCTGAGCTGGTAACTAACGGGCGAAGAAGCGATTTTTATGCCACGCGAGGACGAAACATCTGCAATTCAGGGAAGAGGTTTGATACCATCCATTGGAAAACCCATTTGTAAGTTGCGTGTCGAAAGATATTCACACATGACGGAATTCAGACGGAAGACATGACACCAAGCTGTAACTAACGTCCATGTACCGTCCTGAATCCTCCTTGATGGTCATTCTCACGGACAATACCAAAGCAACCAACTTGAACACCAAAAGATCCATCAACGAGGTCGATGCGACACGTGATCTCCAGAAGCGAGATACCCTACCTTATGGTAGGTTTCAATGCGATGAGGATGAGGATTACATCATGTTTGGAGACCTTTCACTCGTGTATTCAATGGCAGAGTTTCCTGTGAGGCGTCTTTAGAGGTCGAAAGCAAATGAAGTTCGAAAGGTACCTTGGTTGAGAAACTTGCGACTGCGAAAAGACCTTTTTAGATCGCTTGGCCTGATGTGCCCAAGCTGATTACGGGATATGATGGCGCTATTCTCCCCAGCAATATGCCCATGGCTTTGGAGGCCTCATCGCATCCGACTGCAAAAGGGTGTCCAACCCCCTGTGACCGTTGGATAGGTCGCAATCATTCTGGTCTCCACCCTTTTATACAGATATGTGAGCATACGTTGTTTGGCATTGTTGCTGTCTGAACCTTGTTGTTGATAATAGAGCTGTTGTTGCAACCTTGTAACGTGTAATTGTGAATAGAGCAACATAAATTGCAGGTGTATCTGCCCAATGAGTTAATGGTTCATGAGCTTCAAGGTTTAAGCTTGTCACCGGTACATAGGATGGACGCAAAAAGTGAGAATATAACGTGTTGAAATCATTTTTATTTTTTTGAGGGGTATCTCATCCATTCACCTCCAGATATATTTCAATGCCACCCACGGCAGAGAATGCCTTCAGCAACAAAAAGTCACTTATTTATGGACAGTTATAATTGGTATTGTTGAAAAATACCAATCACCGCAAAAGAAACAGGCAAAACAAAAAGAAATATAGAAAGAACTTAAATATCTACCCAACACAGAAAAGTTTGATGCCAGTTAAAATCAGTAATGGAAAACCCCGAATTGACATCTATGTAATATTTCTGCCGTTGAAGGACAAAATGCTTTTGGTTTGTTCCCGGCACCAGATCTAAAGATGAATTAAAAATTGATCCTCCGTTTAAGTCATAACATCGTAGCCTCATGTTGAAAAGTCTATGTGTCATGCATCCGTACTCCAGCATTTGCGCAATTGTATATGCACTGAAAAATAGAAGAGGAAAGGTTTAATACCGGTAACTGCGGGGCAAACTTGTTAGAAAAGCGTTTTGGTGACAAAAGAATAGAAAGATAAAATTTGGGCAGCTTACATCTCAGCCTTATAAGGGCCATTAATCTCGAGACCCAGGTACTCAGCCTGCTTAGGGGTGAGTTTGGACAATTTGGCATTGACGTGGTCGAGATGCAACAGAGCAACTTGTTCATCGAGGACCTTGGGGAGAACGTAGACACCAATATCCCGCTTGCCACTAGTAATACCGAACTCGACGTACTTGTTGCCGAAAGCCGCATCCTGAGACTTGTAGAGCAAGATTTGGGCAAGGACTTGGTTCGAGAAGGAGCAGGACATGACAAAAGAAGAATGGCCAGTGGCACAGCCAAGGTTGACCAGGCGACCCTCAGCAAGGAGAATGATGTGACGTCCGTTGGGCATCAGGAAGCGGTCGACCTGAGGTTTGATGTTCTGGACGGACTTGGCGTTCGCCTTGAGCCACGCAACATCGATCTCGATATCGAAATGGCCAATATCTAGCTTCGAGTTAGAAAAATTTTATACACACTGTATCCAGACAAGGGACACTTACTGCAAACAATGGCGTCATCCTTCATGACGGAGAAGTGTTCGCCAGTGAGGATATCGCGGCAACCGGTGCTAGTAACAAAGATTTGGCCGATAGGGGCAGCCTCCTCCATGGTAGTGACCTGGTAGCCAGAAATAGCTGCCTGAAGGGCATTGATGGGGTCGATTTCGGTCACGATGACACGGGCACCCATGCTGTGCAGGGCCTGGGCACACCCCTTTCCAACATCACCAAAGCCAGCGACAACGGCAACCTTGCCAGCAATCATGACATCGGTGGCACGCTTGATGCCATCGACAAGAGATTCTCTGCACCCATAAAGGTTGTCGAACTTGGATTTAGTGACAGAGTCGTTGACATTGACAGCAGGAACAAGAAGCTCATTGTTCTTCAGCATCCGATACAGGTGGTGGACGCCGGTAGTGGTCTCCTCTGACACTCCATAGCAGTCCTTGAGCATCTCGGGATATTTCTTGTGCACAAGAGCAGTCAAGTCGCCACCGTCATCGAGAATGAGGTTAAGCTTCTTTCCATCCTTGAATGCCACCAACTGTTGTTCAAGGCACCAGGTGTACTCTTCTTCAGTCTCACCCTTCCACGCGAATCTGTATTTAATTACCTGGTCAGGGTCTGTTCACGGAATGTAGAACAAACGTTCTTGGAACTGGGGTACTTACACAGGGGTTCCTGATGCAGCAATGGCAGCGGCAGCGTGATCTTGAGTAGAGAAAATGTTGCAGCTCGACCAAGTGACTTCGGCACCAAGAGCTTTAAGAGTCTCGATCAAGACGGCGGTTTGAATGGCTGGAGGCCGAGTATCAGTCACAAAAGCCCCATCTACAGATCGCAATAAAAAATAAAAATAAAAATAAAAATATACGTACTCATATGAAGGCATCCGGCAATTCGGGCACCCGCCAATGGCTGGTCTTGGGCATATTTTGAACGAATGGCCATAAGACCTGGCATCTCAGCCTCAGCGAGCTCAATCTCCCGGCGGCCAAAGGCGGCCAGCGACTACGTAAATGGTGAGTACAATGGATCAATTATCCGTATCAGCAGCAGGGGGAAAACAACGTACGATGTCAGCGACTTTGAACTTGTGGGCTGGGGCACTCATGATGGCTGGGAAACGGACTGAAAATTGATGCGGGGTATGGTGGTCTACGCAGCAATCGGCAAGCAGTTAATTTGGAAATCCATTGACACCAAGTGTACCGAAGTTGGGAGCAAACAGATACGGGGAACATACAGACAGGTGCCGTAAGCAATAGATCTCGCAGAAAGACTTATGAGTGGGGAGAGAAAAGGTTTGAAGAGCGTACAGCACAAGTGATGAAATGAAGGTTGAATGGAAGCTGTTGCTTTTTTTTGGAGGGCTTCACTTTTGAGTTGTCCGGCTTTTCCCGCCAAGCGAACCGGGCCATCAATATTCCGGCTAAAGCACGGGGTTGAATGATAGTTAAAGAAAGACGCAGTACGGAGCAAACTACTTAGACAGGGCTTTATTCGTACCTTTTTCCATTCTATATACTCTATGAAAGCATCAAATTCGGGCTGGTCTCGGACTTAGCTCCCTACACTGATCTGCATGAATAAGAGAATAATGTTGCAGACTGTAACTAGGCCTCCGGAAGGTTATCAGATCGATAGATAGTTAGCCTAACCGTTGTTCATCCCGGTTGTCTTTTGATCTGCTTGGTTTTTGTATCTTTTGCGGAAACGATTTTCTAGAGCCCGTCGTGACCATCCCCATTACAGGCATGCCTTGCCCAGCTACGCCAACTGAGGTCCTGGAGCTGGGGAGGATTACGCTTATGCAACTTTCCATAACTATCCATCAAATGCATTTGCGAACGCAATAACGAATCTAACGAAACTTTAGGTATAGGGGCTCTCTGCGAAAAGTCGACAAATGAAGCCACGGGAAAATCAGGCTCTGAGAATAGTTGCTTGTGCCATGCTGAAGAGATATCATGAAGGAGATCATGTCTCATTTTCACCGGTATCGAAAGGCGACGGTGCAAAAATCATCACTTCAAGTGGTGGGATTAACGAGACGAATAACCCCCCTGGATAAATGGGTGCAGAATGGAGCTTCACACCTGCCACACTACATTCCAAGACTGGAGATGTTGATATCGATATCAAATTAGTATCCGACTGGGATCTGGCTTCAGTGGCCGTCCGGCCAGATCCCACGTTAAGCAAACTTGGTCTTGCTACCCAGTGTATCTCGCGGCTCGAACAGGATTTACTAGAGCGGCTAGCCAGGGCCGAGAAAGAGAAATGAGGACGACTCATGCGCACCAGCTAGGGAGCAGTAGCGTCTGAAATTCTGAGTGAAAACGACGGAGACGATAAATGGCCCCGTATTGGAAGAAGAGAGGGTTTGAAAGAGCACGCACAAACCACCCCCCCCCCCCCCCTTGGATTCTGGGGGGCTTATCGGGAGTTTACACTCGCGTGGATGAAGAGAAGTATACCGCATAGAACAAATTTTAGTTCATATGGATCGAAGAGGCATCGTGCAATTATTACACGGGCTTGACAAGGGCTTGCCATGTGGATATGGCTGCGGATCTGGAAGAATGAATTTTTCGCTAGTTTAACAATGCTGAAAACTGGTGTTGTAGTTGAAAGCCAAAACAGATAGACGAATCAGACGTTTAGAGACTATAACCAATGCTAAATGATAAAGGGAGTTCATGTTTTCCTGTAATGCCGAAACCTCCCTATTACATCACGTATTCTCACTTCAATGCTTAAGTACGGAGTATGTCACTATGCCATAGACAAGCGAACCAACGATTAATCCTCAAATCAAGAAGCTATCTATAAAAGAATCCAATCACACGCACCAATCAGGTAACCGGTTTGGCATTCAAGGCGAAACGAGGGCGTCAATTTGTAGCAGACCTAAAGTTTTAAAGCTGGCGATCACGGAATTAATTCAATGTCTGCAGGATTGATTAGTTACATTTGCTCCTAGATTCAGATGGCACGAGATCCTATGTAGAAACACAGTGGGACCATTGAACCCGCAGAATAACACCTCCAAGTAAGAAGATATCCCTGAATCCCAGCAAAAGTATCCCAGCACCCACTTCATGCAACCATCCTCAAGGTTGGACCCTGCGGATGACATAAATCCTGGAACCGAAATGATCAACCTTCACCAAGCCGTGGAGTCTGGGATCCAAAAGATCGCGAAATAGCCCGAATCCTGATATGGTTTGTATTCGTGACACCCATTTTTCCCTTAACAATGTCAAATTCCATCCTCGATTTTTATGCGTAAGCTGGAACAGAAATCAAGTCGTACAACATTCAGTCCATATGATCATTTTATTTATACCATCCATTGACTTGGTGGGGGTCATTCCTTCATTACACGCGCTAATTACCGGAACAATCACCAGCCCAAGAAAAGCCTATTTGAACCAGAAATCGCAATTCCGAGAACATGGATTATGATGCGTAAGATCAAGGAGACGCCGACTATAACTACCCAATTTCAACATAGTCAATTCCCAGCCGAACCGCCGGTAACGGGTATAATTTGCACATTGTTTGTTGCAGGCTGTCTAAATCCAGAAACTCTCTAGCAATCAAAATCGACTTAGCTTCTGTCTGAGCTGGGATTAAAAAGGACGGATTTTGTTTAACGGCGATACGACTATCTCCCAGGCGGCTGTTTGGGTGCTCGTGAGATGAACATAGGCACCCAGGCAAGAGACCCTAAGGTTGGAAGAATGTATATGTTGAATGTAAATTCTTCCAGATGTTGCTGTTCAGAAACCTGTGCCAAACTATCTAGATAACAGAGCTTCCAACCAAGCTTCAAAAAAACACAAACCACCACTCCACCATTTACATTCACCATTCACCATTCACAGTTCACAGTTCACAATTCACAATTTCCACAACCATGATGAAGCTGCCTACTCTGGCTGGGAAAGATGTTGGCCACACCGGCTACGGCCTCATGGGTAAGGACTCAAGCTCCTTGTACAGCATGGCTTTCGACAGCCTTTCGCTCATACGTTGGCGATCAAAAAACAGGGTTTACATGGCGTCAGGTACCAACTTCGGAGCCCCAATACACAGAGGCGATGAATACAGCTATCTCTCTCGGAGCCAATTTTTGGAACGGTGGTGAAATATATGGAACTCCGGAGCATAATTCTCTCCACATTCTTCGAAATTATTTTGCGAAACACCCAGAGGCTGCAGAGAAAGTTGTTCTTAGCATAAAAGGAGGAATGATAAAAGGGCAGCTCAAACCAGACGGTTCCGAGGAAAATCTCCGGCGGAGTGTAGATGATTGTTTATCGATCCTAGATGGTACAAAGGAGATAGATATTTTTGAATGTGCCCGACTGGATCCTAAGTACCCAGTCGAAGAAACCATTGGCCATCTCGCAAAAATGGTCAAGGAAGGAAAGTTTAAGGCTATCGGTCTAAGCGAGGTTGATGCAGAGACAATACGTCGCGCGTGAGTAGTCGTATACAGATGGACCCAGACCAAAACATCAACAGAACTGACCTCGGGAAATTACAGACACAAAGTCCACCCGATTGCGTCAGTCGAGGTTGAATTGTCCTTGTGGACTCCAGATATTCTCAAAAACGGAGTTGCTTCGACCTGTGCGGAGCTCGGGATACCCATTGTGGCCTACTCTCCGCTTGGCAGGGGTGCGCTGGCGGGTGGAGCGACTAAAGCCTCCGATCTTCCTGAAGGCGATATACGACGCAATTATCCAAGATTCCAAGATGAGGCTATGGCCACAAACATAATATTCATCGAAAATGTTAAATCCTTTGCTCAAAGGAAGGGCATAACAGCCGCTCAAGCTGCATTGAACTGGGAAAGGACGCTAAGCAACAGCAGCAACATGCCAACCATCATCCCGATACCTGGAGCCACCACCAAGGAGCGGGTGATGGAGAATATGCAAACGATGCCTTTGTTTTCCGCCGAAGAAATGAGAGAGATTGACGAGATGATTAGCGCAAGCACTATAATTGGAGGAAGATATCCTCCTGCCCACTAGTTCCATGTGAGCACATAAATGTCCATATAATTTTAATAGCATAGATAGATAGATAGATAGATAGATAGATAGATTTTCGGGTACGTTGCTCGAGAATTGTTATCTATTTTTCATGTTCACTTTCGCGCAAACCTACTGTGCTGCACTGTGGCAAGTCAGATAAACTTATACTAAAATACTTCAAAACTGCGAGAAGTAAATCAAGGGGTACGAAGTGGAGCAATCAGATCAAGTGTAGGAATTGTGTCAACAGCCAATTTCACAAGATAAATGGAAATTGTCAGTATTGCAGAATTCTCTTATTTCATCATTTGTAAATTTTAGAAACGCAAAGAAAAGTGCAAGATCATCTTACAAGAATGAGAACCCATGTATCCCGCCAGAATCCCGCCAGAAGTTCTGTCTAGGTGGCATTATTGTGACACACTGCTTCCAAACATCATCATCCAGGGAGGAGAATGACTTTAGGTCAAATGAACGGTGAAGTTGTTGCAAGATAAGTGGGAAATTGTTGAAAATTGAAGATTTTTATAACCAGAGTTAATACTTGATCATGTGACCTTGATTGCCATGAAGCTGCGCACCTCAACCATTCAACATCAAACATTCAGCCATCACAGATTGCGGTAATTCACAGGGGATATTTTGCTCTCTCACTGCTCAAAGATTGGATAACACAGACGTTGCCCCTAACAATGGCTGACTCCCCCGGCTCTCCTCTCTCCTCTCTTGCTTCTGATGAGTTCGCGGAGGACATGAAGTTCGAGGACCATCACTCACCAACTGTTTCGTCATCCCAAATGCCTCCTTCAAAACGTCGTCGAACTGGTATCGCATCATGGGATCGACATACACCCATCTCATCCATTCATGAAGATATCCCACCAGCATCTCCTACCGCTTCGATCTCATCCGATACCTCTGGTGAGCTGCCAAATTCACCTTTCACCCTGTCCCTAATAGGCGGTGGTGTAGAGGACGACTACAGCGGACAGGGACGGGATCAAGTCACTGTTTGCCAATGGGAAGGATGCAATGCGAATGATCTGGGAAATATGGATGCTCTTGTCAAACATATCCATGATGATCACATTGGATCTAGACAGAAAAAGTATCTATGCGAGTGGAGTGACTGTGCTAGGAAGGGCCAGACACATGCGAGTGGGTATGCATTGCGAGCGCATATGAGAAGCCATACAAAAGAGAAACCGTTCTATTGTACTTTACCCGGTAAGCTTTCTTTCGTCCTTGCGCCAGTAAGAAGATGTCAATACGAGATGCCAAGTTCATCCCACTAACAATCTTTCGTCAAAATAGAGTGCGATCGAAGCTTCACACGTTCAGACGCTCTTACAAAACACATGCGAACCGTTCATGAAACTGATGTCCTTCGCCCTACGGATGCTACTTCAAAAGGAGGTGCCAGCGCGACGACAACAGGCAACGCTAAACCAACCCGGATCAAACTAAAGCTCTCCCAACCCGCAAAGGAGGGTAGCCATGACGGAGACAAAAACGATATCACGAAAGAATCGGATCCGTCAACAATTCCCTATCTCGGTCCCGAATTAGGATTCGACGACCACGAACTTTCCCTTTCCCCGGAGCAGTTGTGTCATCTTCTATGTCGCCAGATCCACTGGGCGGAGCAAGAAGCTGCCCAGCTGAAACGTGACTGGGATATAATAGAACCTATTAGAAAGGAGTCATGGAGAGATAAAGAGTTAATTTTCGAAGACGTCATACATGCGGAACTTCGTGTGTTCAGGTCCGCTATATCTGCAGAGGATCTGGCTATTGCTCCAGGGAAGAATGGGGCCATGCCACTTAACGAAGCCTCGTTGTCGGTAATAGCGAGTAAAGGGACTGAGGTGTCGAGATCGAATGGTCCTCCAGACTCTATTAGGCCCGATACAAAAAATTCACAAGAAACAGGACCCGTTGAGGCTTGATTATTGCACTACTGGCAAATTATTTTTGTAATTTGTGAACCTTTTTTCCATTTTGTGTTTCATTTGTAATGAGAGATTTATCTGGTGAACAGGGTATGGGACACGGTTACTGAGCGAAACCTGAGCTTCTCTTTTTGATATTGCAAAGAACATTGGCATGCTTTCCTTTAACTTAATGTAAAATTATTCTTGTCTGACAATTTACTACCATTCCCACTTTGTACCCTTTTATCCTTCAAGTTCTCGGATCAAGCATGATCAATGCGAACAGTTATCTCCTTCACTTTTCATCCAACTTGACAAGCTTTGGATTGAAATAATTAAAACAATACTTAACTTCACCCAACCAGCATGATGAACTATACTCATGATCAAATAAGTATCAAACCATGACATTTCAGAAAAAGGGCTAGATCCCATCTAGTAAGGATGTTTGGCAACGGATCTACGGGGAAACGCCTGTGACAGTGAAAGAGTCGCATCTGGAATGGGTTTTCAAAGTAAGTGCAACAAGTCAACTGGCCCATCAAAAAAGATTGGTTTCCCCATGCGTAAATCTCATCTGTCTTGGAGATATTAACCTCAAGTAATTGAAGCAGCCCAACTCCAGTTCCGTAACCGAGGTTGACCAGAATGGTAAGGCTGCTTGTTGAAATGAGAGCCTCCATTTCAGAAATACGGTTCTTTAGAAGGAAGGATATCTTGCACAAACAAGCATTCATTGAGATTGAGCTTCATATGCTGGGCAAAGTTGGTAGTTCAACGGGCCAACCACACAAAGGATGGGCTTGTGTCGGAGTTCCGGCTTGAAGCCATGTAAAATGGATTCGCGAACCTCCGGTTCGAGAAAAGAGCAACACGAAATATCAATCACCCCTATTTAAATAACTGATGCCCCTGTCGACCGCTTGAAGTAGAGAGATGAGGAACATTTCTTCTCCAACCAAGAGAGCGGAAACTATCATTATAAAACCTCTATTATATAAAGACCCCGCACAATGTGTATGGATAAGCCCTGCTGCAACCCTAACACTATGGGAGATAGGGCAACCGCCTACCTCCTTGCTCTGAATCTTTTCGCCATTGCTCCTCACCACAGGCTCTCTCAGGATTACCGCTCATCATAGGTCCAAAAGGTTCATCTCCACTCAAGACGCACGTCAGGGATCTCAGATATGCTCGGCCCCATTTCCCTGGAGGCCGCAGGACTCTCGCCCCAAACTTGCCCAAACAAACTCGCTAACTGTTTGCCAACCCTGACACCCTCAAAAAGCTAGCAAAACTCGCTCAAGCAAAGCAAGCACAAAAGTGCCGCTTGCAAGAGTTGCTCCCAAGCGTCAAGGAGCATTTGCTGGGAATTGAGCCTAGGCTGGCGCGGCCACAACGTGACATCTTACCACTCGACCACACCGTCGATCTGTATAATTCGATAGCTCCACCTGCTTGGTAACCACCGTGCAGCCAACGTTGATAAAAGTAACTATATTTTGTGCTCTACTATTGATGTCAATCTGGTTACTTGAAGTTGGTGATGACGAGAAGAACCCTTACATTCTGTAGCATATTATCCATTCGCTGGTAGGACAACACGCAAAAGCCCTTGAAGGAGATTGCAATCATCTCAGAAAAAAGTAAAAAACCACGCGGACAAGTGGGCAATGATCAGGGAAAGGTGTATGAATTTGATATCTCAGTCTGCTTCTGCTCTCATCCAAACCGTGCGATATGTTCAGCTACCAAAACTCGTCAAGATCAGTATCGTTGGCTAGCTCTGACGACACCTCTTTTTGCTTCGTCAAAAAAGTGAGGATACGGATCCGAGAAACAACCAAGACCAACTTAAAAGAACGAGAAAGAATTCCATATTTGGCACAGTTCAACCATAGACTAAAGGTGAAAGGATCGCATCGTTGTTAATGGCATCCCTAATATTTTTTGAATTATCCGTCCCTGCCTCCCAAAGCAAGTCGAACCATTGTCGGGTTGAGAAGATTTGTTAGCTCCCTAACAAAACCCGGTGATCTGCCTTTCTCGCGTCAGCCCGCTAGACAATGACCCCACGAGAGATACGATCAGTGCAGAAAATTGTTGGAGACAAAACGATATAATCAGGATATATCTAGCGAAAAAAAAAGATGGTTCCATTGGTTGCGGGCAAAATTTTTGTAGGGCTGTCAAGAGATAAACAGTCCCTAGATGGCACGATTCTAACGTGCCGTAGTCACATATATCAAAAAAAAAAAAAAAAAAAAAAGGAAGGGAAAGAAAAGAAAAGAAAAAGAAAAAGAAAAAAGAAATAACAATGAAAGCATGTTGTATGAGACAGGAGACAATAATCTCATATGATAAAAATAATAAAATGAAGTACACCATAGTGAAAACTCGTGACGCAAAATCTCAAGTAAATATCCCACAATTGAAATGTCTCCTGTAGAGTTCCAATGAGATAGAAGTTAGAACGCCGTCGCCATGCAGGAACAAAAAGAAGAAAAATGGATGAAATAAAAATAAAGAGATGATAGATGATAGGATAGAAAATATAATCCGCAATACACAACTGCGACAAAACTCTACAGAACATAAAGGGACCGTATATGAGCCACGTGCTGCTATAAGACCACAAACTCCAGGCTGAGTAGATATATGCTGAAGAAGAGAAAACGCAAAGAGTAGAGTCGGAAACCAGACATCCTATCAAATAGTTGTTAACAGATAGATGCCCCAAGACAATCGCAAAAGTTGTCATTGACAGGGCTGCCCTGCTCCGCACATTTAAGCTTTGCAATATTGTTGACAAGCACTCGAGGTGCCTTGATCGTGGATTATTGACGTTGTTGGGCCGATTCACCGTTTTCAGCAGCGACAAGACGATCGAACATGTTAAGGAGAGCTGTTGCTGGAGTACCCTTGTTGGGCCAATAGGTCGCAGCGTATCCCCTATTGGAGCTCGTTAGTATGTGAATAAAAAACATATGTTGGATACAAGTGAGAAAAACGGGGATAGAGAAAGGAAAAACAGAAAATAAAGAAAGAAAGAAAGAAAAGACATACCACAACCGCTCCTCCAACGAGGCTGGTGCCTCTCTACCTTCCAAAGTGTCACGAATAAACTCTCCAATGAGACGCAGTAACCGGCGCAGCTCCCCTGCTCGATCAGTCTTGCTTGGGATGTTCTCCTTGGTGACCTGCGATACCCGCTTGAGATGCTCCCGGATAGGCTTGAATATAACCCTGAGCACGCCGTCATTGCTACTAAAGCCGCTTCCACCATGGTCGTTGCTATGGCGGTAACGATCTCTCTCATCCCGACTTCCCTTCATGCGAGGACGGTCAGACCTGTAACCGTCAGCAGCGGAGTTGTTGGTAAAATCAGCACTCTCTCGAGATCTGTGGTGAGCACGAGATCGTGATTTGTCCGAGTCTCGTGGCTTGCGGGGTAGGGAGGGTGCCGGGGACGCCGAGACACTCCCACTCGCATGACCCTTGGAATGCAACCCGTTCTTCTTGATATTGCGGTGATGGTTCTCTACGGCTCTCTTCGCTATCATGTTCGAACCATTGGTCATTTTGTCCTTCAAGACTGACAAGAGATAGTCTGCACGGCGGACCAGATGGACAGCTCCGGGAGACTTAGTTGCACCTTTCACACCACCGTTCATGCGTTCCGCTTTCCGGTCAACCCGATGTTCCTCGAGAAAAAACTTGTCGGCAAGGGCAAGATCGGGGTCATCGCGAATCTGAGCCCAGGCACCGTAGCCGTGGCGAGCGATGCCAATGCAAAGCATGCCATCTTCGCGAGCACCCCATGGGCATGTATAATCAGCACCTTTCGTAGCTTCTGGGATACGAAAGCTTTTAGGATCAGCAAGATCAGCAGTTGCATCTCTCAGGATACGCATTTCATTAGGTCTTTCCACAATCGTCTCTGCATTAAGCCGTTTCACACCTTGATGGTCGAAAAGAATCGCCTTCCTCTCTTTCTTGGTGAAACCCTTCCCTTCGCGCTCAAGGGCATTGAGTCGGTTATTCTCCTCCTTGAGAAGAGCATGTGCTTTCTCGATCACATCACTCAAAGCAGCTTTCACCACAGCTATATCCCGGCCAATAAGCCTAGCTTCGCGAATTAAATCGTCTTGCCGGTCATGAATGTCACCATATCGAAGATATGCACGGATAAGATGTCTATACTCCTTTTCGCTGAGTGGTCGACTGGGGTCTGGAGGAGGCGGTGCATCAGACACATCGTCAGCGTCAATGTTAACTTGCTCTCGTGCACGTCGCTTCGCCTGGCGCTCCTGTCGTCCATCCAATGGTTCTTTCCGTTTACGCGGCTGATTTCGCTCGATCTCTTGTGCCAGGAACTGCTCATGGGCCCGGCGTTCTTCCTCTGCTTTAATCTGCTCAAGCTCCTCCTTTGGAATGATCTGGTCCCAGGTAAGCTCATCCACTTTCACATCAACAAACTCAAAGGCTTTTAGGAACTCTTCTCCACCATCAGCCTCCATGCCTTCAGCTTGTTCTGTTTTGTGCTCTTCAGCGTTCTCCAGCACAGAGTCGATATCCAGCTCCTCCAGTTTCTTTTGGTTCCCAGATTGCTCAAACATACGCTGACCGCGACGCTTGAGAATGCGAGATATGTCGTCAGAAGAGGTGGGTTCGCTGATTTGGGCACCAGCACGGGCCATTTTGTCTTTGAGTTCAATCGCTTCTTTATCAGTAACTCCTCGCTGTATAGTAATGAATTCAAGCAGTAGCTTATTTCGCGCTCTTTCGAGGACCTCTTCTTCAACAGTGTCCTTGGACACAAGACGATACACGCTGACGGGCTTAGTCTGTCCTATTCTATGAGCGCGTGCCATTGCTTGCAGATCAGCTTGAGGGTTCCAATCTGAATCAAAGAGGACAACTGTATCGGCGGTCATGAGGTTAATTCCCAAGCCTCCCGCACGAGTGGAGAGGAGGAAAGCAAAATCATTGCTATCCGGAGCATTGAAGTGTTCGATAGAAAGGCGTCGGGGACCAGCAGCGATTGTGCCATCTAACCGTTGATAGGCGTAGCCACGTACATCCATGTAGTCGGCTAGGATGTCAAGCATCCGAACCATTTGGCTGAAAATCAAAACACGATGGCCATCCTTAATTTGGCCAAAAGTTGATCCAACAACATCATTTTGCCACTGCTCGTGATGATGGCACGCATCATTTCTTCACGGCCAGTCTTCCCCTCTAATATCCTAGACTCAGCGTTGGGAAACATAAACGGATGATTGCTGGCCTTCTTTAGCTCCATCATGATATTTAGCAAGGACTGCTTCTGGCCTTTACTTCCTTGGTTTAGAGCAGCGTAGTTTTTCGTCAGGATGTTTTTGTAGTATTCAAGTTGGACATCTGATAATTCGACTCGAATAATCTTCTCTGATTTCGGGGGCAGATCCGATTCGACCTTTGATTTAGTACGGCGAAGCATGTAGGGTTGAATGGATTTGGTAAGTTCCGCTAACTTCACACTGGCCGCTTCACAACTCAAGTCCATGTCATCGTCAATTTGGATGAGCCCGGGGTTTAAGAAATCCATCAAAGCAGAGAGTTCACCAAGGTTGTTCTGAACCGGGGTCCCAGTGATGAGCAGTCGACTAGGTGACTTGAATTCGACGAGCCTAGAGTAAAGTTGCGAATCCCGATTCTTGAGTCGATGAGCCTCATCCACAGCCATAAACTGCCACTTGATTTGACTGAGGAAGGTAGCGTCAACGAGAACGTATTCGTAAGTGGTCAAAAGGACATGGAACTTGGGCCGCCTAACATTCCCATCCATTAACAATTCATAATCCTTTATGATATTCCGAGAAACTTCGTTGCCATTGTAGACAACGTAGTTCAGATCAGGCGTCCAATTATCAAAGGTCTCCGCCCAGGAAGGCATTGTAGATAGCGGAACAACGACAATGAACGGTCCTTGCTGATTTCTAACATGCCGCAGCCAGCTTATAAAGGCAACCGTTTGGACAGTCTTCCCCAAGCCCATCTCATCAGCAAGGACCACATTTCGACCACGAACCCAGTTATACGCCATGAAGTTCACACCTTTGACTTGGAACTCCTTGAGTTCGCCGTTCATAACATAGCTTGGGGTGCCATGGATAGGCTCGAAGGGAGCTCGCGTTGCAGGGTTTGATTCCATTTTGTTTGATATAGGTGGATGGGAGCAGCGGTCAAGATAACGATCGATTTCCCGCTGAGCAATCTCGCTGACGAGGGACGCAGGTTCCCAAGTACAGGAGTCATAAAAGAGCCGTTTCCATTTGACGTAGTACTGCGTTTCACCATCGATCTCACGAGAACCGATGACACGTTCTGCTAGTTTATAATCTTCAATAGCATCCACATCACGTTCCCGGTCAAGGTTCCATTTCTCCTTTTCCTCGGGAATGACTTCAGGGTCCCTCATGTACTGTATGGCTTGGGACAAGGTTTTGCGGATGTAGTTCTCTAGCCGACGCACGCCCCTACAGCTGGCAAGAGATTCTACAGTCTCCCAAGTTGCATGATAGTGGGATTTCCCTTGCCATTTAATATAGAACTCACAGTCATGGCGACTCAGGTCGTGTCGTGTGATGTCAATGCCGTCCTTGAACCTATGGTTGAGCACGACGTCAATGCCAGGAGTTGTGTCATCGACTGCCGTAGCCCATTCACCTGGTGTCATCATCCCTGATTCATCTTCGAATTCATCGTCATCGTCATCTTCATTATAATTAGATACTCTATTCGCGCGTCTAGTAGAAAAGCGGATTTCGGCATGGGTGGGTATTAGGTTGTCGGCAGACTGAGCCAGTCGTCGACGTTTGGATTTTGAGGTTCTCCTACGCGAGCCTTGATATTCATCGCTATCGGAGTCAGACGCAGATTCTATTGATTGGGAGAGGGAGGGACGTTGTGATGAACGATTTGGGGTGCGTCGTCTCCGCTTTGAAGTGGGTGCAACAGCGTCAGAGTCGGAATCGGAAGTGGTATGGGCTGTCTGGCGCACAGATCTCGCACGGCTACTGCGACGCAACCCATATAAACTTGGATTATTTCTTATAAAGTCATCCTCGATTATGGGGGATTTTCGCTTTGTGCCCCTCTTCAGGTTATGGGTCGATGAGTTGGCCGAAATAGAAGCGAGATGCGCGCCAGAGGCGTCTTCGACAGCGGAATCAGCATCATTCTCACTCATGACCCTTTCAGAAACTGGAGAAGCTAGGCCATCGGTATAATTGTCATTATCCGATGAGTCGGAATTTATCTCCGCATTAAACTCCTCAGCGGGGTCATCGGACTCCGCATCCCCACTCTCAAGGTGCTCTGCGTCTTCATCGGAGGAGTGTTCCTCGTCAGCACTGGCTGCGGACATGTCGCTCACGTTACCGATGTTTGAGGAGGATTGATTATCATGTTTCTCGTTAATATCATTTGTGAGGGAGGACTGGTGGCCGTTGGGCAATGTAGACGGCATCGAGGCGGATGGGATCACCATGCTACAAGCTATGAGATTGAAAAGTCAGCATTGGGGAGCAATTAAGCCTGAAAATGCATTTTAAAGCATGGGACGAGCTACAGGACACATATGCGACTGGAGATACGAGTTGCAGAAGTTCTATAACTGGTAAGAGAGGGTAGCATATGTAGATTTGATGGAATGTATTGATTTTATAGATGGGTTGATGAAATAAGAATGAAGAAGAGATGGCGCGCAGCAAAAGCCAGAATAACGAGACAGCAAGAAGGGCAATCAATACTGTAACAATCACAGCATCGATTTCATCAACATAGCAAACAGCAGAAGGCCTCATCATCCAAACGAAGAGTGTCAAGGGGTAACAGGGTGGGTCGAGGATGGTAGATGGAGAAGTACACAAGCGAGCGGCGCGTGACGGGATTTAGTCGGCGGACAAAGGGAGAAAAGAGAAACTTACGATCCATAACTTGGTGGCCCCGAGGCAGAAATACGTAGCTAGCAATATGGAGGGAAAAAAGAGTGTGGGTGGGGGGTGAAAAAAGGGGGGAGTGGAAAGGGGAGGTTGCTGCATTGGAGTTCTGGTTGGAGAGAGTTTTTAGGAGGAGGGAAGAAACGAAGATGAACGAGCGAAGAGTTGGTGGTTGGCGGTTCCCAAGACTCAACAGCCGCTCCATTGCCAAGGCTTGGGTTTCGCAAAGGGTTTAGCGGCTGGACAAAGGCCGCACTGAGCACCGGGCCAATGACGCTAGGCTGATCTGGGTTTAGCGGAGGTCATTGCAAGCGACTTGGATGACTATGCCATTGGCACTCGGCTTATCGCCTCTGCCCGGTACAACGCACTATGATTGGTCAACTGCCGCGAATACTTATTAGTGTCACGTGAGAATATCTTCCCTTTCCGGTTAGAGGATTGAAACTTACAGAGGTACCACGCAATACGGAGGTGTATTATGGGATAATAATAGTTAAAATGTTTTTAAATCAAGGGTTATCTTTTTTATTTTATATTATATGTGAGGTACTCCCGTGAAAGTGTTCAATTATCGGTGGGTATCAGCAATGGCTGCTTGAGTGGCTGATAGATGGTTTCGCATGCCCCAGTGGCTCTCGGATGTCCAGCCAGTAGAATCCGCTGCATTTCTGCCTGACTAATTTCCAGGTTGGTTTGGCTCTGTTCGTCGCGTAGTCCGTACCGTACGGTAAAATATTTCCTGGCAGCCAAAAAAATGTCCCACTCGCACTTTTTGAGATCCCACAATTCCTCCTCTGTCCGCCAACTCCCTCCCTTCTATCTCTTGGGTCTCTCTCTCTCAGTTGACTCGATTCCTTTTTACTTGGCTTCTTTTCTTTTTCATATACATCCCCCGGTTGGTCCTCCTTGTGAGGCTTCACCTGCTATTTTGGACGGTTTTCAGCGCATATCTCTCGACGTCAAAGCAGGTGGAGGAACAACATCGTCTCCATATTTATTCCTCGACTCTTAACCACACTCGAAACATTCACTACCGTCATCATGTCTGACAAACTGACTAGGTTAGAATATAGCTGTCTATTTCATTATTTATTAAAATTACTGACTGTTGTCCTCCAGAATTGCCATCGTCAATAGTGACAAGGTGTGCAATGCACCTAACCATTCCCCTCAATTTTTTGACCCGAGAAGGGTATCGGGGATAAATATCACAACTACTGCTAATCAATATACTTTATGATTCATACAGTGCAAACCCAAGGTATTTCATATCCCTCCATTCATCTGTCTGCTCTAAACACTTCTCTAATATATCCCTTCAGAAATGCCGTCAGGAGTGCAAGAAGTCATGCCCAGTTGTTCGCACCGGCAAACTCTGCATCGAAGTCACCCCTGAATCAAAGATTGCTTTCATTTCGGAACGCCTATGTATAGGATGCGGTATCTGCCCAAAGAAATGCCCATTCGGTGCCATCCATATCATCAACTTACCCACCAACCTCGAGACCCAGGTCACCCATCGATACTCGGCAAATAGTTTCAAACTGCACAGGTTGCCTATGCCGCGGCCAGGACAGGTTTTGGGTTTGGTTGGGACCAACGGTATTGGCAAGAGCACTGCTCTCAAAATTCTCAGTGGAAAGCTGAAACCAAACTTGGGCCGATATGACAATCCCCCCGATTGGGAGGAGATCTTGAAGTACTTCCGTGGCTCAGAATTACAAAGTAGGACCATACCAAAAAGAAATATCCCTTTTCATTCCCTTTCAACCAAATGTTAACTGAAATTTCTCTAGACTACTTTACGAAAGTCCTTGAAGACGATTTGAAGGCCGTTGTCAAGCCGCAGTATGTCGATCAGATTCCCCGGGCAGTCAAGGGCCCAACCAAGGAGGTGGAGCTCCTTATCAAAGCACGCTCTCAGATGGACAATATGGACCATATTATGGAAGTCCTTGGTATGTGGTCATCTCTTTCATCTGTCGCATCACATCCACTAATGAGGTTATCCCATAGAACTCAATCAAGTTAAGGATAGAGATGTTGGGCTTCTTTCAGGAGGAGAGTTGCAGAGATTCGCCATCGCCCTTGTTTGTGTCCAGCAAGCTGATGTGTAAGGCCCCACCTCCATTCGTATATCTCCAACAGGAAGCTCACTTCGAGTTTAGGTACATGTTTGACGAGCCGTCATCCTACCTGGATGTCAAACAGCGTCTCAGCGCCGCCCGTATCATCAGAGAACTCCTACGTCCAGATGATTATGTCATCGTAGTTGAGCACGATTTGTCCGTTCTTGACTATCTGTCTGACTTCATTTGCGTTCTCTACGGTCGCCCTGCTGTCTACGGTGTTGTCACCCTACCTTCCTCCGTTCGTGAAGGTATTAACATTTTCTTGGATGGGCATATTCCCACGGAGAACTTGCGATTCCGTGAAGAGTCCCTTACATTCCGGATCGCGGAAGCTGGAGATGAATTCTTGGTCGACAAGGGAAGAGCATTTAGCTACCCGAAAATGGAGAAGACACTGGGTGGTTTCCATCTCTCTGTCGCCCCCGGTCAATTCACCGATTCTGAAATCATTGTCATGATGGGTGAAAACGGAACTGGAAAGACGACATTCTGCAAACTCCTTGCTGGTGCAGAGAAGCCAGATGGTCGCACAACTGTTCCTCCAATGAACATCAGCATGAAACCGCAGAAAATCACACCCAAATTCCAGGGCACCGTGCGCCAACTGTTCTTCAAGCGTATCAAAGCGGCTTTCCTGTCCCCTCAATTCCAGACTGACGTCTACAAGCCACTGAAGCTCGATGACTTCATTGACCAAGAAGTCCAAAACCTCTCTGGTGGTGAATTGCAGCGTGTCGCTATTGTTCTCGCACTCGGTATTCCCGCCGATATCTACTTGATCGATGAGCCTAGCGCCTACCTGGATTCTGAACAACGTATCGTGGCTGCCCGAGTCATCAAGCGTTTCATCATGCACACCAAGAAGACGGCTTTTATCGTCGAACACGACTTCATCATGGCAACTTATCTTGCTGACCGCGTCATCGTTTTTGACGGCAAGCCATCCGTGGATGCCCGAGCCAATACTCCAGAGTCCCTTTTGACCGGATGCAACAAGTTCTTGAAAAATCTGGATGTAACATTCCGCCGTGATCCAAACAGCTACCGTCCGCGAATTAACAAGCACCAGAGCCAGCTTGACCAGGAACAAAAGTTGAGTGGAAATTACGTAAGTTTTAACTATCTCCTCCCCCAAACAACCCCTCCACACTTTATTTGATTTCCACGACATTTTTGCATTTTACTAACTTCAATTCCAACGACAGTTCTTCCTGGAAGAAGAGAGTTGAAAAAGGTGTTCCACGAGATCATGACCGTGACGGTCCCCACAACCGACGCCATCGTATACGACACTTGGGTAAAAACGGCGTTGACGTGTTAGCATTTTCTGGCGTTAGCAAAGGCGCTGGAGGCTGTAAGGGGAAACGCAGCTCCGCGGGTCTCTCTGACGAAGACTCATCGGTTGGAGGCGACGACGACGATGAGGACGATCTGGAAGTTGGCATGGACGGCAGTTCGTTCTCCAGCCTTTTGTCCAGATCCTCCTGTGCGATGCATGTCCGTCTACTCCTGATTACGAAGCCGCGTCCCGTACCTTTCATTGCCCAATGCATTTGTTTAGGCCAATCTCAGTTTAATATTTTGTTACTTACTTATTCCCCTGACAAAATGGGTTGGCGTATTTGCATGCTTCGGTACAGGAAAAATAAATGGGTAGAACTGGGAATATGGACTTTAACGAAATTATGAACTTCTCGTATTTGATGAAAAGTTTTCCTCTTTTACGGACTCGACTGGACTTGGTATGTGCTACAAAGGAGGTTAATGGTCAAACAACATAAAATAAGACGACAAACTTGGCTGCCACTCAATACCCCGCGCCCACTTAGTTTACTAGAAGCAGCCTATTTTTATCTCATCGGTCTTTTTTTACATCCTTTGCAACACGATGCGAATATTGTTTGTATTTCCCTACGTGGTTTGTTTCCTATTCCAAGCTTGTTTTTAACTTCTTTGGCGTCTTGCCCTACCAACCCCCCCCCCCCCCCCTTCCATTGCTTTTTAAAGTCATCCCTTTGTCCACGTTCCTGAAGCTCAAACATCAGGGCATCCCCTTTACCCGCCAAAAAAACAAAAATATTCCGCGGTAGGATGGCGTTGTGGATTCTGGGAAGGGAAATGCTCCCTCAGCGGCCACGGAAACTGGTGACGACTGAAGATTCAAAAAATGCACTGTGGCAGCCTTCGAATTAGTTATATAACAGCTTGTGTCCATTGTTTTGCTTGATATAAAAACAAAATTGTCAAAGATATCAATGAAAAGAACTAATCTCAACCTTCGTTCACTTGACATATGTTTATACTCTGTAGAGCCATAAGGAAAATATGCAAAGTTTTCACAAGATATCCGTGTTATGTTTGGCATCCCCTCATCTTTCGGATTGTGGGGAATTGTAGATCTTGTTCTATAAGTTTTCTTTTAAAATAACCTCATTATGGGGCAGGGATCGCTTAACCTAGACAAAATTAAACCCAGGAAGCACAAGTTCAAATATCGCACGGCGACTAGGTGAATATCCCCACACCGTACCTTGACCCCTTCAACAAATAAAATATTACCTAGAAGAAACAATAATACATCCCATAACCTAGCTAAACAAAGCTAAATCGGTCCTCATATTCCATCAACTCAACCTACCCTGTCCCTGGAACGCCAATCACCATCACCTCACCACACCTACACCACCACAATCATTCCTCCTCAATCTCCCCCTCCTCACTGCCCGAATGAACCGCTCTCTCCTCCCTCACCACGTCTGTAACCTTATCCGGCGTCTTCTCACCCTCCCTCAACCTCTCCCTCTCCTTCTCCCTCCTCCCCCCATCCCCATCCCTCCTATACCTTTTCACCCCTCGAGTCCCCACACTCTCCGTCTCACTATCCCTCCTCTTCCTCCGCTCACTCGTAACCGTACCCGTAGTACTACGAGCCGTCTCCCCGATTCCCCCACCACCATAATCCAACTCATCCCGACTTCCCCTAGGATCCGCACGGGAGCGATACAGCCGCTCCCGCTCATCCTCCCTCTCACGCCTGTCACGCTCATAATGGCTAAGCAAATGACGGCTGCTGGGCCTATCTCGGTCGCGCTCCCGGTCGCGATCCCTCTCTCTCTCGCGTCCCCGGTCACGATCACGCTCACGCTCGCGCGATGGTGCGGGGGATAACCCGCTGGCTTTCCGGTAGGATCTCTCGCGATCAGCCTGCGCTTTTCGGCGGTCCGCTTCGTAGGCGTCTGGCTCTGGCGTGCGGCTGAGGCGGCTTGCTGTTGTCCCCCGTCGCTCGCCTCGGTACAAGTGACCATTGCGATAATTGTGATCGCGCTCACGGTCACGGTCAGAGCGATCGTAATGATCGCGACGGCTGTTGGTGCGCTCGCGGTCGCGCTCACGGTCTCTTTCGCGGTCACGATCTCGTTCAGCGTCTTCTTCCTTCTCCTTGAGACGGCGGATGACTTTATCAAAGGCAGTGCGGCGCAGGTCGTCCGTGTCGAGGGCGCGGTATTCCTCTGACTTCTCGACACGGGGTTTTACTTGCTCCCAGGTGTCGGAGGCGCGGATTGGAGGATCGAGATGTTTGATGCGGGATCGGAGCGCGTCAATGGCACGGCGCTGGTGGCGATCTGCAGCATGTTTCTCGTCTTCGGTGCGGCGAAGGACCTTTTCCCTGATGCGGTCGAAAATGAGTTGGAGTGTATCACGGTCGATTCCGGCGGTGCGTCGGTCAGCAGCCATGATTTCGTTGAATTCTTCATATGTAGTCTTTGGTGTAACCTCGTATCGTTTATCCTAGTCTTATGTTAGAGCTGGACTGCAGACAAAATAAATTATAGGCGTCAAGAAGGGGTTCCTACATCTAGAACATCCAACACATCATTTCTCGGGCCTCTCAGAGCTCTCTCCTCCTCTTCCACGATATCCCAGAAGAGATCCAAAGGCGTAGACCCTGGTTGGCCAAGCATTGTGATATATCGAGGATCATCCTGTATTAAGGGAAGAATATTCATCCATTTGCTGCCAGCTTTGATGTTCCCTTGCTTCCTCAACTCCTGCAGTAACTCAATGTACTGATCTCTATTCTTGCGCTCCCTCCTCGCCTTGTTAGTCTTCTGCTGCTGGCGGGCATCATTGAAATTGCGTTCAAGAGTTTTGATGTGGTTTTCGAAAGCAGTTAGAATATCTGATTTAGTCAGGGCTTTGAACTTATCATCATTCTTAACCCTTTCATTCGACTGTATAATCCCCTGCGCCTCTGCCCATCTGGTATACGGCTCCAGTTCCAAAGCCTTCAGAATATCCGCAAGGTCTTCCTTGGCCGTCTTCCGTGCCGCAATTTCCTTTTCGGCATTCTCTTTCTTAAGCTCGAGAACATACTCCTCGAAAAGCTGCCTCCTCTCGTTCTCATCACTGGTCGATCTAAAAATCGTCTCCCCTTCGATGATGGGTCGAATCGTCTTCCATCGCGAGTAGTGTTTGATTTCCGGATGGCTTCTTAGCATCGTACCAAAATCTGTGCGGAGTTTAGCCAGTCTCTCTTTGGCGCGATCCTTTTCCTGCATGCGAACCTCAACGGCATATTTCTCGAAAGCCGCCTTGCGGTCCCTTGGATCTCTCAGGGCGCGGAACTGAGGATCCTTGATAATCGACCGGATTGTCTGCTCCCATGTCCAGTCCGGTTGGACATTGCTGCGCCGTAGCAGCTTCATAAACGCAGCCTCGGCCTCCTCGAAGCTGGGGTATTCTGGTTCATTCTGCTCGGTTCTAACGGCGGATGAGGCTACCATACCATTTGTATCGGGTGCGCCAAACCCACCACGTCGATCTGGTGCGCTCCGGTCATGGTCGTCACGGTCACGGTCACGGTCACGATCACGATCACGATGTTGGTGATAGGTGGGAAATGCGGAGGTACCGCCAGCGACGAAGGTTGGGGCGCTAGAGTTTGCAATAGTTAGAGATGCAACATGGGGGGAAAACGAACAAACCGAACTTACGCAGGAGTAGGTCGTTGAGGAGGCTGCTGAGCAAGTGCAGCTTTGTAAACATCAGGCATCTCCCATGAACTCTGCTTGGTCTCCGTATTATACCAGTACTTTCGCCCGCCCTGCGCGGTATACTCTTTCCATGGTTGATTTGCCAAAGCGCGCTGTTCAAGGAGTGCATCATCAGCAACTGATGCTATTAGACATTTAATACGGGAGGATGATATCCAACTCACCTCTGCCGGAGTCATTAGCTCCAGTGGCTTTGTCCACTGGGTAGCCTTGGTCTGGACATTATAGTAGTAGACTCTACCGTCAGCATTCCTGGCTTCCTGCCACAGCGCTGGAGGAGGCGCTGGCATGCCATTGATGACATTCATGGCCGACATGGGTGAGCAACTATAGATCAGACCTGAACCTGCGCTGCCCTGTTAGTCACAATCTAATCTGTGGAATATTTAGCCTCAGCTGCATGAATTGTGTTCATGGATATAAATTTGCAGATGTTGAAGGCCGCTAAAACGAATTGAGATCGGGGTTGGCTGCATGCTGCTGACTAAACATCTTACCTCTGCCAGTTAACTAACTATAACTAATAAACTGAACCAAGTTAACTGGTTACTCAGAATACTGTCTTCCCCTCAATATTCTGCCTAAAGACTTACACGGTTAAAATGATGCTTTCATACACCCAGATACAGCTGCCCTGAAAGTCCAATATATTGGGTGAGTCGAGAATTGGATCAGGCGTTGACTTGGGCTGTGTTCTCTCGAACTGTTTTAGCCATGATTGTATGTGCTGTGCCATCTCATACACCAACTGTGCATGGTTTCTGCGTACACCTACCGTAATACAATTATGGCCCCAGAGGAATTCCTGCGCCGCGCAGTGCTGGATACAATAGTACCCTATGCCTCCGAAATCAATTTGGAGGAGGCCCTGGATTCCTCAATCCAGGAAGCCATTGACGAATCTTCATCCCTTCTACCTACAATCCGCCAGCGTTCCCTTCTCTTCTTTGGTATTCCTCAGTCCTATTCAAACCCTCCCTCTGCGGCAAAAGACATTGACGCAAGAATCTTACTTATTCTTAGATATACTGAATAGATGAGCTCCTCCCCGTATACATCGTTCTACGCCTTGCGAACTGCTCAGAGCATGCGTTGAAGACCCAGTTGCCGAGATTGACGGTCCAGTTGGAGGCTTTTGCGGTCAATGGAACTATTGTTGAAGATGGTAGCAAACGCAATGGCTCACAACAAATCAGGGACCTTATATTCTCTGGCACAGTGAGCGAGAGCGAAGATCCTCTGGTGGTTGTCAATGAGGTCGAGGGCGATGAGGATGTGGAAAACCATGTCTTTGTTATTTGGAAATTGGATACGTTTCTCAGTCAGTTGCCGCCAAATGGAGCCCAGGAATGAAGAAAATAGTATGAACATTGGAACTAATAGTTTTCCTTTTGTTGTTGAAGGCCGCCCTCGAGTTCGTCTCCAGCACCCATCTGTTGTGTTTAACGCATCTGCTATCCTGAGCCCGATCAATATATCGTCTCAACAACATGAAGATGAATACCTCCCAAGTGGCGTGCCGGGATCTGTCAATGTATTCCAGTCTCTATCGGCCATTTCTTCCCAAGGGCGAAGCAATCCACATCCCTTTCTTCCTGCCTCAAGGCTTCTGCGAGTGGTCCCAGCTACGCATGAAAAAAGATCAACATATCGCGTCCAACAAGTAACAGAACGCTCCATCCGTATCATACCCATTGCCAGCGCGAGAATCCGATATTCGCGGCTGAACACATACTCCAGCAAACCAACCACAATCGCCAGCCTCGACTTCGAAGTCACGCCCTTCACAAACTTCGACGTTATACTAGAAAAGATAGATCTAACCCTCCACAACGGCCAGGTAAAAAGCCTGACAAGAGACAGTGGCTATGCGGCCCCAGTAACCTGCCGCCCACGAGACGACATGACATTCATATATAAACTCACACCAGACCATGACATGTATGGCGCCTCAACAACCGCCGCATCCCCCTACGCCCTAGACATATCCCTGGCAGCCGTAATCCTCGTTTCCGAAACCTGCCGACCACGAATATCCATGCAATGGCGCACGAACGTCGACTTCTCCATACCCCTAAACCCAACCTACGGCACACCCAGCCAAGCCCTCCAGCGAAATAACGGCCCCGCCAGCCTCCCCATGACCCCCAGCCAAAGCGGCGAAGCACCCACGCCCAGCCGCACCACTAACACCAACTCCAGCAGCGCCGCCACCGCAGCAATGGCGATGACGAACCGACGATCCCCTTCGTCCTCCTCCTACCTCGCGACAGAGCTAGACGTGACGATTTCATTCTCAGGCCCGACGAGCGTGGAAGTCGGCAAGCCGTTCCTATGGAACGTGTTCATTGTCAACCGCTCACAGAAACAGAGGAAGTTTGCCATGGTTGCGCTCCCGCGGAGAAAGCGGGTGGATGTGCGCAGGTATATTGCGAGGCCGTCATCGTCGTCTGCATCTGGTGCTGGGGGTCGTCGGAGGGATGAGCAGCAGATTGCGGAGGCGGTGACAGATGAGAATATTGTGTATGCGATGCAGAAAAGTGCTATTCCGTATGAAACGGAGTTGATATGTTTGAGCCCGGATGTTAGAATGGGGTGAGGAACACCTGTTTTGCCCTTTTTTTCTTTCTTTCTTTTTTTTTTTTTTTTTTTCTATTTTCTTTCCTACTTTCCTGCCTATCTATGTTTAATGGCATTGGCTTATAATGAGATTAACTGAGCTGACAACAAGTAGCCCCCTTCTCCCTGGCACATGCCACTCGACAGAGCTCAAGCTTCTTCCGCTGATCGCAGGTGCGTTGCACGTTGAAGCTGTCAGGCTGGTGGATTTGACTACGAATGAGACGATGGATATAAGAGACCTGCCAGATATTGTAGCGTTTGATCGACAGGTTCAGTAATGCATGAGCTGTATATGCATACTACGGTACCTAGATAAATCTATACCCATTAAGTTTTAGAGTTTTCGAGTTCTTCCAGTTGACTTGCAAGTATTATCAAATCTGTTGTGCCTCTGCAAGAAGTTAAATATCCCCATAAAAGCTTGAGTGCCTTGTCACAAGGCTTTGATCGCTTCACGTAGTTATTTGTACGGGAGAACACACGAAAAATCTGTAGTAGACATGAATATTCAGGAAAATACAAGCAACCCATCATTTCTATTAAAGATACCTTGATCCAATATTATTTAGACATCAAAGATATCTATCAGGGTTGTGGCCACTGTACGCTCTATTTACGGGAATATTTAGAGTATTGTTTGTCAACATCGCTGTTTGGCTGTTGGGTCTCGGTTGGATTCAGTCCAAACTCTCACCTCAACCATCCAAACCTCACCATCCACCGCTAGAATCTCCCATCGCCCACCCATCCGTCGAAATCCCTTCATCAGCCTACCAAGCAATAAGTCAAACCCCTTCCTTACATCACCTCTCACGCTCGTACCTCGTTTATCGCCCGTCTATTGCTGCCTGGTCAACTTCCACCTCTCCGGTCCACTCAAAGCTTACCTGCCCAGCTCCGTTGCGTCATACAAAAAGCATATCCTGTCTTCCCAATCCCATCCCATCGTCATAATTATCTCGACAGTTCCTGGTAGAAATCAAGCGAAAATCTTTTCCTGTCTCTCTACCCGCCGCTTCATCATTTCCCCACTCTCTTATTTTTATATATCTCGACACCAGCAGGGGTTTTTTTTTCCCTTTTCTTTTTTCTTTTTTCTTTCTTTCTTTTTTTTTTTTTAAAATACCACTGAGCTCCTCTACATGATGCTCGACTCAGCTAGGCGGAAAGTGCATGATGATTTGAATAGTCGATATATATATGGTCGTGTGGTGAGTAAATTTTTTCTATGGAACCGGCAAACAAGAATTTGTCTTCACAAGGAGATTCATCTCCTCTACCCCTTCTTTCAAGAAACGGATACAGTTTCGTCCTGAGCTCTGGTTAACTGCGCTCCCGACATCGAATTTAGCCGCTCTTGCACACAATTATCTTCCTGGTTGAAATGGCGATAACAATGAGACTGGCAGCCAAGTTCAACTCTTACTATGCGGAGAAGCCAGGTAATATCCCAATTTCTGCTAGCAGTTGGGCCGTAATTTATGAGCTGTCTAAGCTGACAATATCGGGGCATCCAGTGTTGACCACTATGGTCACCAATGCCGTAAGCATCTCCATCTACCACCTTCATTCATTCCATACCGTCCGCTAACACGTTCCTGTGCATCTCCCCAGGTACTGGGCGGCATCGCAGACACAGTAGCCCAATCCATCTCCGCCGTACGGACACGCATGGCCGCCCGACGCCGCCAACGCACCTCCCAAAACAACGACCTAATCTCCATAGAAATACACGACCTACATAAAAAAAAGCCGCCCGTCGTTGGCGAGCTAAGTCACCACAGCAGCGGCAACGGCAACGGCAATGGCAACGGCAACGGCAACGTCAACGGCAACAGCAACGGCAGACACGTCACACCAGCACCGTTTGACTTTGAGCGGCTAACCCGCTTCATGACGTATGGGTTTTTCATGGCCCCGATCCAATTCCAGTGGTTTGGCTTTCTGGCGCGGACGTTTCCGATTACGAAGATGCATGCGACTGTGCCGGCGTTGAAGAGGGTGGCGATGGATCAGTTCATTTTTGCGCCGGTTGGGCTTGTGTGCTTCTTTACCTTCATGACTGTGGCGGAGGGAGGGGGACGACGAGCGATCGTGCGCAAGTTGCAGGATGTGTACACGCCGACGCTGAAGGCGAACTTCATGCTATGGCCTGCCGTGCAGATTCTCAATTTCCGTGTGATGCCTATCCAGTTTCAGATTGTAAGCTCCTCGTTTTGTATCCGCGCTCTCTGGCCCTGCTCCATCTCTACTTGTGAATACCACACTCTCTAACCGGCTTCTCTTTTAACAGCCATTTGTATCTTCCGTTGGAATAGCCTGGACGGCATACCTGTCCCTGACCAACTCTGCCGACGAGGAATAACGAGAAACAAATTTACAAGACAATGTGTTGCCTAAAACGTTGATTTTAGATGGAGAACAACAACCTAGAGTCATTTGGCTTTTTGCTTATTTGTCGCCACCGACTTGTGCAAATTGTTTGGGCCACAGCTGCATACCTTCTTACTGATTTCACAATGGTGGTGGTTTTCTTCTGTTTCCAACACGATATCGATTGTTCGCGTTGACAATTCATTCCGGAGTCCAGGCGGGTTTGCGGAAGCAGGGTTGTATTTTTAACCACTTCTTTCCCTAGGTCTTTCTCTCTTTATGTTTTCTGCGTCGAGATAGGTTGATTTCAGATCATTATTTGCGGGGTGGTAATGGTGCAGCGGATGGGATGTTTTAAGATCCGTTTCGGCTGGTTTCTATCGGGAGTGATCTACTGACGCAAATAAATAGCAATAGCTAACTAGTGAATTTTAGATGTTTAGTGTATAGTTAAAAGCAACATATGATTCATACAGCGCTCGAAAATAAATATCCAAATCCCAAAACAGCTATAAAGCATTGTCTAGTCCTCACTTATTATTCTGATAAATCTCCTTATAAAAACCCCTGTTAACTGGTTCCGTGCCTCCCGAACTGTTCCCAGCAGGTTGAAAAATGTTGGCCAGAATCCAATTGCCTCTATCCCCAACATCAGTCCAACCCGAAAGTAACCCCAAACCCCACCAATGACAGTAAACCCCCCCTCCAAATATTTATATAAACACAACAATAACCTGTATTTTCTTTAAAGATACATACTCACCTACCCATATCAATTATCTTTCCTCACTCCTGGTTCGTTGTTCTCTCCCTCTCTAATATATATCTTTAACTGAAGTATTAATTCCAATTGACTAAATAATTTACTCTTACCTAGTTGAATTGACCAGCCATACCATAGGCAGTTCTGCAGCCGCCATGTCTCTCTCCAACAAGCTATCCATTGCCGACGTCGACCTCAAAGACAAGAGGGTGTTGATCCGAGTATGTTACCTCTCACTATCCCTCTATGAACTGTACCGAACCATGAATACACAAACCCAGGCTAATCACCTACTCCCATAAATCAACATTGAGATACAGGTCGACTTCAACGTCCCCCTCGACGGCGACAAGAAAGTCGCAAACAACCAACGCATCGTCGGCGCCGTACCCACCATTAAATACGCCATCGACCATGGCGCCAAAGCCGTCGTCCTGATGTCCCACCTGGGCCGGCCGGACGGCAAGCCAAACCCCAAATTCAGCCTGAAACCCGTCGTGCCAGAGCTGGAGAAGCTACTGGGCGGCTCTGTCGTTTTCACAGATGACTGTGTTGGGAAGCAGGTCGAGGAGACTGTGAATAAGGCTAGTGGGGGCCAGGTGATTCTGCTGGAGAATTTGCGGTTCCATCCGGAAGAGGAGGGGAGTTATAAGGATGAGAACGGGAAGAAAGTGAAAGCTGATAAGGCCAAGGTGGAGGAGTTCCGGAAGCAGTTGACGACATTGGGAGATATTTACATCAGTAGGGTTCCCTTCATATCTACCCGCATACACAGGGTGTGAGAAACATATATATATATATACACGGTCGGGGAGAATATACGTTCGCTAACAATATCGCAGACGACGCCTTCGGCACGGCCCATCGAGCCCACAGCTCCATGGTCGGCATTAACCTCCCTCAAAAAGCAGCAGGTTTCCTCGTGAAAAAGGAGCTAGAATACTTTGCCAAAGCCCTCGAGAACCCCACACGGCCGTTCCTGGCCATCCTCGGTGGCTCCAAGGTATCCGATAAGATCCAGCTGATCGACAACTTACTCGATAAGGTCAACACGCTCATCATCTGCGGCGCGATGGCGTATACCTTCAAGAAGGTGCTGGACAACGTGAAGATTGGCAGCAGCCTGTTCGACGAGGCGGGCAGCAAGATCGTTCTAGATATCGTGACCAAGGCCAAGAAGAATAATATCAACATCGTCTTTCCTGTCGATCATCTTATTGCAGATAAGTTTGCGGCGGATGCGAATTCGGAGTATAAGACGGATGAAGAAGGGATTCCGGATGGGTGGTGGGGGTTGGACTTTGGGGAGAAGAGTATCAAGTTGTTTGAGGGCGCGATTGCAGAGGCCAAGACGATCCTCTGGAATGGGCCGCCTGGGGTGTTTGAGTTCGACAAATTTGCAGGCTCAACGAAGGCGATGTTGAATGCCTGTATTGAGGCTGTGAAGAAGGGGAAGATTGTCATTATTGGCGGTGGGGATACGGCGACGGTTGCGGCTAAGTATCATGCTGAGGATAAGTTGAGCCATGTATCGACTGGTGGAGGGGCATCGTTGGAGTTGTTGGAGGGGAAGGATTTGCCTGGTGTTAGCGCTTTGTCGAGTAAGTAAGACTTGTGTCCTGGGCACGGAGGGCTATTAGAAAATAAGTGTATAAAAAGCAGGTAGGTTACGTTGTTTTTACAATTGATTGGTGACTGGAGAGGATGACACTCAATTGATCTCCTTTTCTGCAGCTCAGGAGACCAGATGTCCACGGTGAAAACTGCTGAAACTGCAGATTGAGGATTCAGTTCATCAAATACCATTTACTTAATAACACAAAATGACAAAAAAATCCAATTTATTTTCTTCTTATCAATAAATGCATTGCAAGTGGCCTGCTCAAATCACGGTCAAAACCAGCCGGAGCCGTTGAGATAGGGCTGCGCAGAGAAATAGATTTTGCTTTGGAAAGGGGGAATCTTTCCCTGCGCTCAAACACAATAATCACCCTCAACCTTCAAAGAGGGCAGAGCTTTTGGTCGACAACAGATCTCATAGGTAGATGCAACTGAGCTGGAGGTGGATGGGGTAACTCTCAGCGATGCAACATCGATCTCCCTTGGGCAGTGTTTAAATCCAACAACTTCGCAATCTGGAGGTGATAATCCTCTTTAAACAGGTATCCAGCACATACGACCACGTGGAGTGGAAAACAGGGCTTCCCGTCCGCTCAGCCGTACTTAAGCCACTCTTCAAACGTTGGCAGATACGCATTTCTGCCAATTTTGCATCGCCGCCTCCAGGGTGATGGTCGCGCGAGAGCCAGCCAAATGTGGGTGAGTTGATTGATCTTGACTATCTTCTATACTGCTCATTCAAGAATGATGATCATGATCATCAATATGAGATTATGAAAGCATATCTTAGACTCAGTCTGTCACTCTTCTCAGACTCTGAAGCACAATTGAGTGCAGTGATAGAGACAAGTATCAATCATGATTTCAATAAGTGTCTCGACTACAAGGCATGACTTATTCTTATGATAAACATACCTAAACTCAACTAAGCGCTCAAAGAAGCATCCCATATTTAGCATGAAGTGGTCTAAATCTGAAGAGATGAAAGCTGTTGACATTCAGGCTGCCTTTTGAGACTTAGGGCCAAATCTCAGATGCCTTGAAATGGAACAAAGCATGGCACATCACAGGGATATCAATGCACTGCAGCACCTCTGCTCTGCTGCCATCGCAAAATTGGAATGAGACCCAGAAATGGTTGATATAAAGTTGAGAATTGCTGAGTTAATGAAAAGAATAGGCAAACAGCCCCAGGTCCATGATGATCTAAACCACCAGTGGGAGAGACTTTACAACATTTTCACATATTGAATCAAATGATTCATGAATTAGTTAATGTGTAACGTGTTTTGGATTAGTGAGTGTTGTGCTTGCTTGTGGATTCTGTTACTGTATGTGAATGATAATTAACAGAGACGAGAGAACAATGACGAATCAGACATCTTGTGCATGATTCCTCCAACAATGACCTACCATATATCAGGCACCAATGCGTGGAGGGGTGATTGGTGCCGGGTTTGATATTTGGGTATGTGACCTTCCCTGGCCATCTGACGGGGGGTGCAACATCAATGGTAAATTGCGGGATTCTTAAAATTTCCCCAACCCTCTCGACACAGAATTTAGCTCCACAACCCCAGACCCGTCCCGAATAATTACTCATAAGTTGGCAACATTTCTCTAATCATCTGCATAGGAGCCTCATTCAAAGGTGCACAATTGACTGTGTGAATAGGGCACGGCAATTTGAAACCAACAAGATCTTCGGTAATCCACAGCTCGAGTCAAGCCTTCTACGTCCATGATCCAATTTGTACCAGCAATTGACAAAGCAGACATAAAGAAGGATTCCCTCACGGTATCGTATGCGAATGAAAGGTATTAGCCACGAGAACAGACCATACAATGAGTACCAGCTCCAGCAGAAATGGTTGGTGCAATGCATCCGAATGCGGCCACTTGAACAACGTACATACGTACGAAACTTGTAGAGCTCTGAATTGCAGAACATAGTGGAAGCGCCGTCAAGTACGCCCTAACTACGATGGGGTACACTAGAGGATTTGCAAGAGGTGTCGCTCACATCCTGGAGGAAAGCCGGAGTTCTGGGGGCCATCCCCGAACCCTCAACCGGACAGAGTGGCTACCAGATCTCTGCTTGAAGGGATTTGGGGTCATGGCGAGTGTCCAGGGCGCTATATAATCTGGCCATGCCACTCTCCCAGTCTATCTCCTCGCTCATAGCATGCACTATTGTCATCATTTGACACATCCGCCTCTTCATCACTGTCATCCCCAAATTGTACCCAAGCGTCCCTGTATACTTTCTCGGGGGGAGTTCCTTCGCCGTTGACTGTAACCCATCGAAATATGTCAAGGGACGCCTCCCGAGATGCTTCTTGATTGAGTGATTTCTGATGGAACACTAGATCTGCTATCATATCCGTATCTATATTACTCTCCTCTGGAAAGCTGTCGCCAGCCGTACTTTCATAGCCTTGATCTTCAATGACTGTTCCATCCTCCAAAGTCCAGTTCCAGTGCTGGTACCCAAAGTTGTTGGCTCGAACAATTCAAATGAATGATAACACGAGACACACAGTTACGGACAGTAGTGTACCCAATCGGAGCCCATGGCGTAAACGGGCGGCTTTCATAATGTAGATCATCTTCGGTGGCTGTGATAGGTGTAAAAGACGCCACACATCTGCTCTCCGAACCTTGTCAGTCGATCCCTCACTGATATATGATCCTGAACCTGGGACATCCATGAAAGACTGTGGACAACCAGTCCACGGGAAAGCATTCGCATCAAGGGGTGGTCTCTACCCCTCGCCACTTGACAAAGAATTCTTGGTGTCAGCCCACTAGCAACAGCACCGAGCCAAAGTGTGAAAACCTGCGGTTGACGAAAGCTGCACATGATGCCCCTGATTTCCCCCCTTATTCCCTATATACCCCTCTCCATCTCCTCCACCATCTCCCTCCCGTCCCACTCCCCAACATCCAACGCAACCGAAAACCAACTATTTAATACAATTATACGCTGCAATCCTCGCCGTCAGCTCAACAATCTCCCACTCACCTAACACCCTTCCCACACCCACTTCCCAAACCCTGATTTCCCTCGTCATGAGTCCGTATAGATTCCTCCCGTGATAATATCCCTTCTCCTTCCCCTCCCCACTCAAAACCTCCACCTCCAACAACCCCATGTGCATTCCACTCATACACCGCCCCATTCGACACCGCAATGCGACAAATTAGCCAGTTCCATCAGCGACGGGGGGGGAGAATGGATGGAGAGGTTTGATTTTGGTTTGTAGTTGCGTTTTTTAAGGAGAGTTCAAGTGATCCGGGTGGTTGAAGAATGTAGTACCATAACATGTATATAATACCACGGAAGAGGATTCGGGATTGATATGTCTTTGTAGTAAATCACCTATGTATCATGGCATTTGTTTACAGCTAAAGGTGCTTCATTTTTTATTAGTTACTGGCTTTCTGATGACACCCTAATGGAGTTTCACGATTAATTCAGATATGTGAGAAACAAGACGAAACAGCTCCTAATGGTCAAATTTTCAGAATGGCGTTGACGTGATATATTAAAACAGAATAGGGGACATAATTTCGATAACCCATGCATCACTGCTGGACAAAGAAAATCACAAGAACATGAAGGGAAAATGTAGCTGAGGGACAAGGAGGTATTCACATATCACACAAGGAGTTAGAACTTAGAAGTGCCACTGGCACGAGAAAATACAAAAGAACCACCCAGAAGAAATCCCATTCCATGCCCACGCACAAAATAAAATAACAACAATAATAATCTCAGCCGTAGAAAGAAAAACATTATGAGCTAGGAAATGCCATGTATGTTTGAATAAATCACTGTTCAAAAAGAGACGAGAAAAAAAAAAAAAAAAGGGGGGGGGGGGCCAAGAATACATAGGCAAGGGATCGGGAGTGGAGGGAGGTAGTATTACAGATGAGAAATTGTCTTCATAGTATTCGGTGCAAGCCTGATATTGTACTCCAGCTCCAGTTCAGCCTTCGGATCACCCTTGAGCGGCTTGAAGTCCACAACCAGGTCATTCTTCACCGCAAACACCGTATCGCTGCTGAGATACTGATCATCCCGCGGGAAAATCTGCGTCGTAACGCTTTTATACTCCGGATGGCTAATCATGAGATGTATATGCGCTGGGCGGAATGGGTGTCTATCCAGCAGATCCAGCAGGACACCTGCTGGCCCATCGGTAGGTAGGGAGTAGGCGGTTGGATGAAGGATGTAGAGGTGGTAGAAGCCGTTGTTGTCTGTGCGGAACTTGCCGCGGAGGTTATTTGGCTCCTGGTTCTCTGGGTCCTGGAAGTCGTATTTGCCGTTCGAGGAGGCTTGCCAGATGTCGAAGATTGCGTTGGGGATTCCACGCTTTGTGACAAGGTCAGTGATGCGGCCGCGCATCAGGGAGACTTGCCCTGTGTGCGGGCTGCGGACGATGGTGTCGCCTATTTTGCGGAAGGGGGCGTGCGGGCTCCAGAAGGGGCCGAGGATGGAAGAGGAGGTGGGGGATTCGGCGCCGGATTCTAGGACGAGTTTGTGCGCGATTTCGTCGACAAGGCTGTATGGTTGTTAGATTGGTTCTGGGGATTTATGATACTACTGTAATCAAAATGTTTTCCACAAGCTCACGTTTCCAGCCCGATGACGTCACAAATGCGATGTCCTTCATTTCTTGTTGGAGTGCTGATTTGGCCAATGGTGTTGATGAAGTTTACGCCCATCAGCCACTCGTCGTTGGTGAGCTCGACTTCACGCGCGAAGTCGTGGATGTGGCGGATGAGAGAGCCCAGGACTTGTCTGGTTCTGGGGGCTGTTCTGGGACCCATGAGGTCGATCACGGCCTGTGTGAAATCCCGATCATATTTGTGCATACTGGCCCCGTTTGTCTTGACACCGCTTGTGCCAGCGCTGTTAGAAGCGGTGGCCATATTGTCAAATTCTGATAGGTACTAGGGGTAGGATTATCACTGGGAGAAACGAGATATCTGTTGGACAGATGAAGATTTTAAATGGAGAAAGCAGAAGAGAAAGAGGTTAGTTAGAGAAATGGAAAGAGAGAGAGAGAGAAAGAAAATAATAGCAGGGCTAGCAGCTGTTAATATATTTATTCTGGGATGGGCTTGATCTTTTTTTTTTCTCTCTCTCTTCAATGTTGCGTAGAGATAGTGACTATTACCAAAATCCTGGCCTCTTTCACCCGGCAGATCCATCGGGTGTTTGCAGAGGGGAGACCGATCCAACCAGTTTGCGGTGGATCCTCTTTGTCAGGGGATCTCTAAGGGTAAAAGAGAAGCAAGAAGAGGCCATAAGCCATCACAAAACTGGGTAGCAACTCTGTTAGTTAGCTCACTGTCTACTCGAACAACGGGGACAGCCACAAATCCCATCTCCTGACATCCTCATCGCCTTTCATCTTTCGTATTCCTCCGCTGTTGTCTGGTTTGAAGGTTGAATGAGGTTGAGTTTGGCGGCAGTAGCTAGCGCTGAGTCAGCACAACTACCGAGCGCATTTGCCGGGCCCTTATTCCCGACTCGACAGGTGGACAACAAAATTCTACGATTCTAGGATGGATACGCTTGGGAGTATCTTCGGCAAAGGGCTGCGGGTTGTGCGTTTGGCTCCATCCGGACCGTTTGGCCTTGGGAAAAGTCAGTGCGGTTTAACTAGTTAGTTAGTTAACTAACGGATGTGGGAGTCGTTTGATCTCGCCTTTGTCAACCCACCCCCCCCCCCCCCCCTCCGGTTTTGGGTGGTAGTTTCGCCTGCATTCAATCAAGAAAGTCAAAGTCAAGGAATGATGGGGAATCTCCTTCTAGGGTTTACTAGTCTTAAGCATTAATAGCTTAAGTTGATGTTGCTTCGATGATTTAATTGGATTGAATTTATTCCTGCGTATCTTCAAAACATGAAGCACCACTTAATGATTGGCACCTGGACACCACCAGGAAATATCTACACCGTTGAATTCGATGATGAAGCTCTGACGCTCAAATTGGCCAAGAAGACCAGCATTCCGGAAGATGAACCCATTTCGTGGCTGACCTTTGATGTGAGAGATTTCCAGCTCCTTAGCTACGTATATATATATATATATACATCGATATGTATGGCCTGTTTTGTTGCTGACCCCTTGTCGACGTAACACTGCTACATCTACAGCATGCGAAAAAGAACATATACGGCGCCTCCATAAAGAAATGGTCTTCGCACTCCGTTAAAAGCCCCGCAGATATCAGTCACTCTGTTTCGTATCCTTTAGCTGGTCACCGTATGTCCCCTGCTTGAAGCACTCTTGGGGAATTGGATATATACCGGAGAATAAAGATACACACTCATATCTTTTCTCTCCTCTTATAGCCCTAGCATCCAATGCCGATACAAATACCAGAGCCATCTTCATCCTCGCAGCAAAGAAACCCCCCTACAACGTCTACGGAAACCCTTTCTACAACTACGCAGGCTACGGCAATGTATTCAACGTGACTGCAGATGGGACACTCGGCAAAAATATACAAAACTACGAATATTACCCGCATTCGGGCGTGCATGGCATGGTGTTTGACCCTACAGAGACATATTTGTATTCCGCAGATATGGGCGCAAACAAGATCTGGACACATAAAAAGGACCAGGAGACCGGCAAGCTAATTCTGGTGGATAGCATCGAGGCACCTGGTCCTGGTGACCACCCACGCTGGGTGGAAATGCACCCCAGCGGCCAATATTTATATGCATTGATGGAAGCTGGGAACCGATTGGCGGAATACGTAATTGACCAGAAGACGCATACTCCGGTCTTTACGCATAAGATATACCCACTGATCCCACCAGGTACATTCCATCCCCACCGAAACAAAAAAAATAAAAAATAAAAAAAGAAGAAAGAAAGAAAGAAAGGAGGAAGGAAATGCAACAAAGTTTTACTTACCTCTACCTAAAATACAGGCGTCAACCCGTCTAAAAATTATCGCTCCGATGTTGTTTTCAAGAACCATAGCGGCTCGCACCTCTTCGCAACAGCGCGGTCCAACCACTTCGACGTGACCGGGTACATCAGTGCGTTCCGGCTAGGCTCCGCGGGAAACATTGAAAAGCAGCTATTCATCAATCCAACGCCGACAAGCGGTGGACATTCGAATGCAGTCAGCCCTTGCGATTTCAGTGACGAGTGGCTGGCTCTGACGGATGATCAGGAAGGGTGGGTGGAGATATATCGGTGGAAAGGGGAGTTTTTGGCGCGAGTGGCACATTTGGATATTCCAGAGCCAGGATTTGGGATGAATGCAATTTGGTATGATTAGAAGGGCGCAGGGATAGAATTTCGAATTGTCCTTTTCCTCGAATTTCGGGCAGTTGTTGTATGAGTGAGTAAAGTTATGAGAATATCTCGTAACACGTTCGACACACCGTTGAACTGCCCTCACGGTAATGACGTCATGGCGTATTATTTATGTTTGTTTTTAGTTTACAGGCTTACATCGACAACGCAGTCAAGGACTCAATTCCATATAATAAGTATATCACTGCCTTTACGTAACCAGAAATTATTGCGCCTCTCACCCCTCCCAGCCGTGCCCTCATCAAAATGACAATGTTGAGAGTTTCTTTGGCCGTTTCGTGGTGGAGTCCCACCTGATCAGCTCCGGCTCCCGCACTCGGCAACAAACTTCTCGGGCCAAAATCAGAGAGTTGTGTGATAGTTCATTTACTTGCAGCCTCAGAACCTATCTATACAAGATTGAGCATATGCATAGTTCTGCTATATCTGCAGATTCGCGATAATACGATCTCGATTTTAATTTCTTGGAGGAATTAACACTTACGTCCCACTCCACTTGTAGTTATACAAGAGCCTGGGGTTAAAAATCGAGAAACCTTGGAAGAAGTGAAAATATTATACAGCCATTCATTGCCCGTAACTGCACGAGTGCACCAACCCAGCTCTAATCATCTCGAATAAAACCAAATATCCAGGCACAATGGCACCCGGCCTGCTTTACGTAACAATGCAGCCGGGAGACAACCTCTCCCCAGCCCAATTCCACGACTGGTATAACAATGAGCACGGTCCTACCCGCCTCCGCCTCCCGTTTATCGAGAATGGCTTCCGCTTCCGTGCGACGGATGTCACAAGTGGCTCCTCTGGCTCAACCCCAGCGCTCCCCGAATGGCTCGCAATATACGATGTCGCGGATATTGCCGAGTTGAAGCGGGAGCAGTACCTGCGCCTGCGTCGCGATGATGTCAAGAGCCAGCGTGAGAAGGAGACTATGGCCAATATTACGATCGATAGGCGGCTTTACGATTTTGTGGAGAGCAAGCAGGTAGAAGGGTATGTACCGCTGGATGCATTGGAAGCGACACAGGCTGAGCTGGACGGGAGGGGCAAGAGAGTGCTCGTGACAATTATCCAGACCTTACACCCGGATAAGGAAGATGAGTTCAACAAATGGTATCGCGAAGAGCACATGCCACTCCTCTCCAAGGTGCCCGGGTGGCTTCGTACAAGACGCTTCTTGAGCTCTGTCAGCGAACCCACCGAGACGAGAGAGTACCTCTCTGTGCACGAGTACGTATCCCACGACGGCCCTGGTGGTCCGGAATTAACGGCCATAAACGCCACCCACTGGCGCGAACAGGTTATGACAAATGTAGTCAAGGGCCGCTCAAGACGCGTTTATGAACATTACTACACCTTCGGCGCTGCACCGCGGGATCTAGGTTCTCTCTCTTCAGAGGTTGTCACCCCCTTTACATCCCCAGACGGACTTACAAGAACACTGCCCGGCTCCCCATCACCCGCTTCTAGCCCTTCCTCATTCCCCGCCATAGAATCCTATATCACAACGTCGGACGGCGTAATCCTACCCTATCGCCTTGAAGGCTCCACCGACTCGCACGCCCCGCTCATTCTCCTCAGCAACAGCATCCTAACTCACTACGCAATCTGGGACGATTTCGTTACATGCTTCCTCTCCAAACCCGAAAACTGCCAGTACCGGATTCTCCGTTACCTGACCCGCGGCCGCTTGAGCAATAGCGGCGAGAAGCCTGTAACCCTCGATGTCCTCGCAGGAGATATAATCACTATCCTCGACACGTTGCGTGTTCCAAAAACCGCAGCGCTAATAGGCGTGAGTCTCGGGGGCGCAACGGTGTTGAACACTGCGCTCAAATACCCCGAGCGCACGGGGACTTTTATTGCCTGTGACACAAATGCAAAGAGTCCAGAGGGTAATAGGAAAGTGTGGGGTGAGCGAATTGCTATGGCAGAAGGCGAGGGGGCTGTGGCGGCGGAGACTGGTGAGCAGGTTGTTGGTGATCAGCTGGCAGACGCTACGGTTCGTAGGTGGTTTGTAAAGGAGAGTTATGATGGTGGGGAGATGGAGGGGAGGGCGAGAAGGGTCAAGGAGATAGTGAGGGGGAATAGTTTGGAGGGGTTTAAGAACGGGGTTGAGGTGCTGTATATGTATGATTTGGTAGACGAGATGGGAAAGAGTGAGAAGAGGGGCGCCTTTTTAGTTGGAGATGGAGACGGCGTGTTGCCTAAGACTATGAGGGAGATGGTTGGGATGATGGGGGCAGGGGCGGAGTTTTTGGTGGTGGAGGGGGCGGGGCATTTACCCATGGTGGAGAAGCCGGAGAGGTTTGAAAGGCTGGTGAGTGGGTTTTTGAAGAGAAATAGATTAGTTGCTAAATAGATGATGATGGTGGTGTGTATACAGAGAGCCAGACTTCTTTGGATGGTCGGTTTGGACAGTCGTATTACTGGGCACCAAGTGATACGATAGAATTTGCCTCAATTCAATTGCTTGTTGAAAGTTGAAGATGGCCCAAGGTTAAATTTCCAATAGATATAATTGAATAGAGCACCTGGACAGGTTAAGAAAGAATCTGCCCTCTGCTCCTGGACGGGTGCTCACATAAGAGGGGACAGGCCTGCAATGGAGAGCATGATGGATCTCCTTTTTGGGAGGCTGTTTTATGTAGCTTTTGATTACTTCATTGCCTCCCTTTCCAGTCCCCTGAGCCAATGTATCATGACACAATGCCAGGGAAACTTCTGTCAACTGTATGTGACAGAAGTCGTCTTCACAAAAGTCACCAATAAAAGTGAGAATGGCGCATTCTGACATTCACATCTGCAAGTCTGTTGGGTATATGTGTATGCAAGGAAATGCTTTCTTTCTCTTTTTGAATAAATCTTGCAAATTTGGAAAGACAAAAGACAACAATGAAAGGATTTCTAACATGTTTCAGCAGCAGTAACACTTAAAATTAAACAGCAGAGAAATTGAAAAGCTCAGACCCGTAAGAAAACAAAGAAGAAAGGAAAAAAAATGATAACCCCAGTGCTGGTTGTTTGAATTTTTCACATCAAATCACAACCAAATGTTCCCATCATAGTCAGTCAACAAAAAAAAAAAAGGGGTGGGAATCGACGAGGGCCAAGCTGAGGCAGCAATGCTAAATAGCTGCTACTATGACCTTTTCGCCGCTTCGACCTTTTTGAGCTCCTCCCTGCAACAAAAAAAAAAAAAGAAGAAGAAGTCAGCTTTGTAAGAATGTATGCAATAATCAGGAAAGAAAAGCGAGTCCGTACTTCAGCTGTTTTGAGAAATCATCGCTCTGATCATCGTCGTCCCAGCTCTCTTCCCAAAGGTGGTCTGAGGGCGAGACGCTAGCGCCTTCAGCTTCTTCATCTTCTTCTTCAGCAGGCCAATCTAAGTAAAAATAAGAATTGGGAGAAGCGATGTTAGTATCTGCACTAAAATCTGGGTAAAATTAAAGACAAATGGTTGGTTTTAGAAGGATGTATAATCTCTCTTGCTGCGGCGTCGGGTTGCAGGAGGGAATGCGGAGGGGAATGATGGGATATACCTTCCGCTGGGAAATCCTCAAACTCGTCATCTTCTTCTAGAGAAGTAGGCTTCTGCTGTTGCTTTTGGGCCGCGGCATCGGTTTGCTTTTCGGTTGTGGACTGTGTGGTTGTGGATTGGGCGGACATAGCTGGGAATTTGGGCGGATTTGGGATACAGCTTTTTCTTGGAAGGCAGTTAATTCTTAGGTCAGGTATCATAGGCTGCAAGTGTTCGAGAGTCAATTCAGGTAGATCCCAAGGTATCAGCAGGTTTGGAATATAACAACGATATGGAGCATATCCAGGTATCCAGATCTGCTCGGAGTCATCCATCTATGGAGGATGAGGAGGAGGATGAGGATGATGATGATGATGATGATAATACGCGGGGTGGAAGCAAACATGCCAAGCGTCCAAAGCCAACATTTGCTGCCAAGATTTAGGGTTTAGGGCTGGTATATATTACAGCCAGCTGATGCCACCGTACCGTACCATACCTATCATCCGCCAGCTCCGGCGACAGGGCGGCGTCTTGAAATATAAAAACTCCGGGTTCTTTCTGGTCTTTTCTCGGATTCGGTACGGAATATTATCCCATTGGAGTTTGGAAGGCAGCATGCAGATCTCCGGAACAGATATTTAACAGGGATAGAGGCAAAATTTGCACAGAATTAGGGTTGGTAAATTGTGCGCTTGGCAGGTAACTATCTGTATGATTGGTATCGACTCTGTAACTGACGCATGTAAGCTGCGGCGTTCTTCCTAAGGATACTTTGATAACTACGCCTGAATTTGGCTGTCTTCACCCAATTTATCGAAAAGTTTCTCTTCTCGTCTTTTTTAACTCGTTTTTTTGTTCAGTTTTCTTTTCTTCATCATCTTCTATTCCACTCATGCTTATGCGGGCGATGCTGATTCTTGATGTAGCCAGCAATCTGGTCACCTTGCGCTGTCCCCTGTTATGCTGGAGCTGCCGTGCGTGAGCTTAGACCTCTGTTGCCTGTTTAGCGCCCGTCCGCTTGGCTGCTGAGCTGAGGACTTTTTAATAAACCCATGAGATCTCAAATTCAAACTTGAATTTGCTCTGTTCTTTTTCTCCAATTGATCGACCGGTTTCCAAGATCGTCCAGCTTCGATTATCATCCTTTACATTGCAATTACGATGTTTAGAGTGGGAACATGGCTTTACAGCAAAGCGGCCCCCATGAGCGTATCAACGCAATCGCTCGATGCATTGGCTGAAGCGCGAGAGCGTGAGTGGCTGCAGCCCCTTGTACAGCTCCTCAGTATTACGGATTAGACGCTGATACCATTTGTTTTACGTCAATTGGCATGCAGTCGAGAGCGCTCTGGAAGGTATTACCAACCGCCCTTCACCCAGCCAAATCCAGCCCTTGAGATCGATGTGGGCTGACTTGGTGCTATTGCAGCAGCTACTTTTATCATGAATGATGATGTAGACCGCGCTGAAGAGGGCCTGAATAAAGGCGATTCCTCTTTTCATAAGGTGTGTATGCTAGTGTGGTAGTCCATGCGGTGTTGAGGATCAAAAAGGGACTCTCTTCTTTCTCTTAAAGCAGATAGTAATGGAATGAGTCGCTCCCTGTGACATTGCATAGCTTGGAAAAGGAATTGTTGCATTCGTGCGGGCGACGTTGGGTTTTGAGCAGGACATCATGCGTCTTGGTATGGCTACCTGTACCCATTTTTCCACTGATATCATCATCATATATTGACAATACATCCTCTGCAGCGGGCGAACTGCTAGCTGAGGCTGAAACGAGTGCATCAAACGATCAACATAAAGCTCAGCATAATTTAAATGCCCCCAACGCGTTCCGGTCGACAATTTATTCCCCTGGAACCGAATATGTCCTTTGTCGCAGCATGGCTCAGCTCATGGCTGCTCTTGTTGGAGTCCTGAATGAAAGTCTAACGGAGAGCATCAGGGCTTTTTACAAGCTCAGGAAAGCATATATCGCGCTGGATAGTATAATGCAGATGGAGGAGAAATATCTCCAGGCGGAATCTACAAGGAAAATGATGTCCTCAAATAGTTTGTTGTCAGCTAGCCACCCGCAACCAACTGAGCCATTACGGAGCGATAAACTCAAATCTACCGAAGTGAAACCTGATGGAATTTCTGAATCCCTCGAAAAGACCACGCTATCACCCGATGATACAAATAAGTCAATTTCGACTCAGGGGGACAAGAAAGAAATCAATGACGATATTGCGATGCCCTCCCATGCAGAAGCAGGACGTGTATCGACAGATTTTCCAGAGAAACTTTCATCTCCCGGACAGTATCTAAATCACGACCCCGATTCTGATATATTTACACACCCCGTGGATTCATTTGTGCATTCTGGAACAAACCTCTGCTTCGGCCTCCTGCTGCTTCTCATTTCGATGGTTCCACCAGCCTTTTCAAAATTGCTATATATTGTCGGCTTCCGTGGCGACAGAACTCGAGGTCTCCGGATGTTGTGGCAAGCTAGCAAATTTCACAACCTGAATGGCGCGATTGCAGGTTTGGCCTTGTTGGCTTATTACAATGGCTTCATTAGATATTGCGATATCATAGATGACTCTCAAACCGAAAGTGAAGAGTTTATCGAGGGCTACTCGGAGAAACGACTCACAACCCTATTGGCGAAAATGAGAATTCGATTTCCCCATAGCCGTCTTTGGCTTTTAGAGGAATCTCGGATGCATGGTGCGAATAGAAATTTAAACAGGGCCCTTGCGCTCTTATCTAGCGACACGAAGAGCCCGTTGAAGCAGGTTGAAGCATTATGTATGTTCGAAAAGAGCTTGACGGCTATGTACGTTCATCAATATGAATTATGCGCTGAATCGTTTATCAAGGTACGAATTCGAAGTCCTACAGTAATCGCACTTAACACTACGCTATTCTAACCCTCCTGGTGACATGTTATTTAGTGCGCTGAACTCAACTCATGGTCGCGAGCTCTGTATTATTATATTGCCGCATCCACCTATCTTGCTCTCTACCGGCAGAATGCACAGAAGTCCCCTTTGGTCGCCAAGGTATACGCCTCTAAAGCGGTTGATTTATATAAAATGGTACCCTCCCAAGCAGGTAAAAAGAAGTTTCTAGCCCGCCAACTTCCATTTGACGTTTTTGTGGCTCGGAAGCTTTCAAAATGGGAAGCACGCGCCAAGGAATGGAATGTTGATTTCATTGACGCAGTCGGCGTAGACCCAATTGAAGAAATGATATATTTTTGGAACGGTCACAGTCGCATGAACAAAGAGCAACTCGAAGATTCGCTGAGGCATTTAGAATGGTCAGAGAGCCCTCACAATAAACATTGGCACCGGGAGAGTATAGACGAGTTTGCCATCTTAGCTGTGCTCCGCGCTTCCATTTTCCGGGCGCTGGGCAGACACGACGAATCGAAGCAATTGTTACAATCCCAGATCCTCGTTCATGACAAGGCAGTATTCAAAGGCCATCTTAAAGATGACTGGACATGCCCAACTGCCCACTATGAAATGGCCGCAAATCTATGGATGGAGCGATTCTCATATCGGCCACTGAGCTCAACAACTGACGTCCCTGATGCCTCCTCACCCACAAACCTTTCGTCAACGCCATCAGCGCCAAGTTTGCTTTACACTAAACCCACAGACACAGACACAGCCTCAGGTGAAAACACGCAATCCTACGACCGATGCAAGGTCCGAGAGTGCAAAGAATGGATTGACAAGGTTGCGAAATGGGAAACATACGAACTCGACGCCAGAGTGGGGCTCAAAGTTACCATGGCTGAGGAAACGTTACGGAAATGGGAATCGGCCAATCCAAGCTAATGTAGATTTTGATTCTTTCTACCCTTTCAAGGCGTTTCTCCTCGTTCTTCTGGTGTGGTGTTTTTTCCCCATTTGCAGTCAAATACAGCTTGCCGCGGTCTCCAGGCATTTCCTCCTGTTTATATATACTTCTTTCCCGGCTTGCAGGCAAGAAATCTCGCCCACAGTTCAGAATTTCGGACCATACTCCCTATCTTCGGGTCCTGAAACCATCAGAACTTCCAAGCTCGTCTGCCAACCTAGGAGTTTCCTGGTAGGTTTTCATGGTCGTGTGACGTCAATATACAGGCATCCATAGATAGCTTGTTTAGGGTTCTCAGGCAGGATATGACGTTTAAATTCTCCGGAAATCTACCTCAGTGCGGATTAATGTATAAATAGTTAACTTGGCGCTGTCAAAAGTGAAATAACGGCGTCCCCTGGTGTATCCGTGATCAACTTTCTCTGGGAGGTAAGACCATTGTATTTGATTATGATTCTGACGCTCATTGCTCCAGTATTATATGTATCGTGCTTTATTTACAAATTAACGTGATAGTCGCGATGATGCAGTAAAACCCTGTTCCCTTTGACAAACATGGTATTCCCACCTGGCGGTGTCCTTTTCTATATATCCGTATTTCGCGTCCTACCGCTAGAACCCATCCTCCCCCGAGACTGGCCCTAACGCTCCTCCACCTTTTCCAGACATAATGTTCAAATGACGAACAAGCAGTTCAGGATGCTCGCGGGCAGAGAATTGCCTATAGTTCCTCGTATCCACATGCCTCTGTCAACCGAGAGTGAAGTGCCCAGGTCCCACGACGTCCCCTTCGAGCTCATCGGGGAAATCTGCAAGGGCGAACTTTGCTTAAGTCTGTCGACTTTGCTTTGGTGAATGTTGATAATGTAGAGCCTTGGAATAGTAGCCATTTTGCAATGATTGCTTGAAACATGGGATATATAAGATGCTTCTTGGTTTACACACCGTAGAAGCTGGGACGGAACGAAAAAAACTCCACCGAGATAGATTGAATCAGGATATTTCAACTTGTTAACGGACTTGGATGTAAAATGTTATATCTGCTACACAAGTTCGATCCATATACGTCCTCCCAGCTGCCTCCCTGTCATTTATAAAATACATATATGATGAGATTTTGAAGCTTAGTAATTCATCTTCCATTGACGAGTGATGTACGTCCGAAATACCAATCTATACTGCTTGTGAGTGATCACTTCTGTAAATGCCTCTCGTCGAGTTGTGGCATTAGTTAGGGCACTTGGGGCAGGGTCTACGATGCTTTGTTGATCTTAGTCTTGGTTGATCAATTGCATGGATGCAACCTGTTAGTGAAGATTTACGTCACTCCAACTTGGAACATTTCGTCATCCCTTCAACTGCTCGAATCCCATTAAGACCAATAATCCCCTTCGAATTGAGAGTAGGAGTTTCTTGATAGGAGTAACCACCTTTTAACCACAGACTGTAAAAGAAATACCGGTTTTCCATTCCATCTCGCGGATAGAGAAAAAAACAAGCAGAGGGGGATAACTAAGCGTAAGGTAAGCACAATATGACAGGGGTAATATACCGCCCACCATTGAAAGCAAGCTATCAAACAAACAAAAAAAAATGTAAACAGGCCCAAAGGGCGCAGAAGTAATACACGAGTTAGAGAGTATCCATCGCTTCCGTATTATTCACGTTATCATCATTCATATCGGTATCCATATTCTCTTCCGGGCCTGCAACAAATCCAAACTCCCAATCCCCATTCTCAATCCTGCTGACTCGATCCAACTCTGCTTGGTACTCTCTCCGCAGATCCTCTAACGTAACAATGACACGCTTGGGAAACTTGGTTTGCGGCAGCTGTTGCCGTTGCCCTGTAGAATGCTGAGATCCGGTGCTAAACTTTCTTTCGCCGGTGCCAAGACTTGAGCGAGGCGAATAGCTATGCCCCTTGACAGAAGTCGGGAGCGAAATAGAAGCCCGGTGCGATATGGTTGAGGTGTTAGAGTCCAAAATCACCGAGCTGTCCTCCACAGGACCAGCATTGCCAACGACACTACTGCTGCGTGGGCGAAAGCTGTTGCTTGGATCCTCAGCCTCAACGAGGATGTATGCCTCGCTCTTGTCCATGCAGGCGAGAAGGTTTATCAGAGATAGTAGCTCATTGCGCAAATTTTTACTCTCCACGTCATCGTCATCCACCTCCTGGAACTTCGGTGGTGCAACTTCTTCATATGCGTTTCGTCGGATCTTCAAAGTACGAGTGGAGTAGAAGCTGCGATCCCTTGCCTCACGCAGCCGCTGGACTGCTTGGTAAGTTACCTCTGCAGCTCCGCGAATGTCATTACGTGCGATGCGATAGGCTTGGAGAACACGCTGGTAATCTGGGATATCGCCCTTGCCTTGCCAAGGAGTTGCAGAGGGTAATGATTGGCCCTGTGATCGACCGTGTGTTGCTTGTTTCTTTGCTAGCGATAGGAGGACTTCGTCAATGTGAGATGCGAGGTTTGGTTGCAGTGAAATAGGGAAACGGAGGATCTTCTGGAGTCCCGCTGTGCCTGGTCCCGATGCCGCAAGGATAGTGGTGATTAAAGAGGTGAGGGCCGACTTTTGTAACGCAGAATCTGTATATCGGGAAAGGGCAGAGTAGGCTTCATCAAACCGACAGGTTTTCAAGGAAGCGTGGAAAAGACGTGAAAGCAGGTCAGTCCGCATATAAATATAATCAGATTCCGGATCATTCCTTCTCGGGTCAGATTCAAGAGCTTGAAGAGCATGACGTGCAAAATCGGCAACGTGAGCAAATGCCCTGGCCTTCTCAAAAAGAGAGAGTATGTGCTGGAAGTATCTTGGAAGCCCGTTATTGAAGCTGTTAACTGATATTATATCAAGAAGATTCGACGACATCTCATGCAGGTTGCCAACTGCTTTACCTTGTGCTGGATGGAAAAAGAAATTCGCGTCAGTCTGTATTTTTGCCTGGAAGCAAGCCAACGTTATAGAATGTACTTACAGAGAATATATGCTGCTTTCTGGAAATAAATAGCGGCAACATCAAACATAGACTTGGCTACATAAAACCGTCCTTTAACATATGTAGACCATGCAGTGTTTGGTTGAAAGCGCAAGAAATCAGATGCCAAGTCGATATTATCCGATGCCAGAAGGGCACATTGTATGAACACCAAAACATTCGGGAATGACACTTCACCTTGTCTCGTGATCCAGGACACAACATCGCGAACTTGTTGGGTGAGAGTAAATGTCTGAGGCACACCGAATGTCGATCGAGGTTTGATATGGAAAGCAAAGAGGTCCTCAAGAAGAGTCGACAATCTGTGCTCTTGTTTATTTGATCCTTTCTCCTTGGATAATACCGGTGACATCGCATTGCTCGTGCTTCCATGAGATGAATTTCCAGGCAACGGTCGAACGTTTGATCCTAGCCATACCATCATCTCATACTCCTTTAGTAGCTCAATCAGGTTTGCAAACAAATCCGTCCCATCGAAGAGCACGCCATCTTCTTGCGTCAATTCAGTCTCAACAAAAACAGTAAGCAGTAAAAGGTCATACAGCACTTCTCTGTTGAGCCGAATGGTCTCCAGAACACCCTGAACAGTTACCGCACGCCCAAAATCTGTAGACAAAAGTTCGGAGTCCTTTCCTGGAAACTCCAGCGGCATCGTATCGATGATGGAAAGAAAAAGCTCACTTGTGAGCGTCTCCAGCCCTATGGACGTTTCAATGCCAGCAAACATTTTATCAAACATATCATCAGTGATCAACTCCGCGAATTTACTCCGTGAATGAAATGCAGCAACTCTCTCTGGTGCTGAGAGAGAGGGTTCCGTGTAAAGCTCAGCATTCAACGCCATAGAACATGCATGGTTGAGTTCCGGTGTAAACTTCTTTCTAAACGATGAGGCAGCTTCAATAAGCCTAGCTAGCAGATCCGGCCGATCTCTCAACTCCTGATCCAAATTTCTATGATGAAAGGAGTCTTCCAGTGTTCTTCTGTGCTGTTTCAATGCATGGCCATCATTATGTACCAGCAGCTCAGTGCTGCTACATTCGCGAATAAGACAGCATCCATCCGAGAAAAGCAGCCATGGAAGATCAGTAAACGCATCATAGCTAAGGGAGATCGCCTCTCTTCGCCTTCTATTAAGATCATCCGCTATCTGCCAGAACTGTCGCCATTTGGTATCCGTTTCCCGTCTGTATTTCGAATAGTCTACCCCAGCTTCGCTGAATTTTCGCAAAGAAACCGATTCCAAAATTGTATAACAGAGCTGCTGTTGGAGAGGGATAGATTTTTTGTTAAAGCCACTTGCCGGCTTTATCTTCATAGCATCCTGATAGATAGCAAGAGAAGTCGCAAGGACTTCACGCGAGTATTTCCCAGGAAAGAAAAGATACTCCAGCCACTTCTCTGTGGGATCAGCAATGTCAGACGATAGGAAACTTGGTGGAAGTTCTTCGCCCGTAGTCTCCAATGCCATTCCTGTCCAATTGTGGCGCCATGCAGATTCCAGATTATCCAGATCAAAATGGAGGCTGTAAATCTGATAGAGGCTGTTATTCCTCCAAAGCACCCAGAGGACCATATGTCTTCCTTCTTCCATCGACTTTATTTGAAAATCTGCAATATTCCAAAACACGCTGCCAGAAGGGTCTGGATCTGCAGGTTTGAATCTACAATCGGGGAAAAGGTCCTCCACCTCCAGGTCCGATGTCAACGCACCCTTCACAGCCCAGAACTTGAACTGCCCATCATCCAGAGGCGAGTATGTGACAGCGTAATATGCTTCACCGTCCATAGCCCTCTCAGCATTAAACACACGAAGAAAGGCGGACTCGGTGGGATTTAGTGTCGTCGGAGCGGCGTCTTGTTGCTCAGCCGTCCGATTTAGCAGATCCCTCGATGCAACCAGTTTATGGCTTGCTAAATTCCAAATCTTCAGTGTATGGTTGAGACCCACAACGAACACAAAAGTCTGGTCAGAGGTTGTAGCAATAGCATTCGAAGTAGTCGGATCCAATGCTCGCCCATCGTAACGTATCTGCTGGTGACCATTCCATTTAACAAGGCCGCGAAATGAGGAACCCCAAGGTTTTTCATCAAAAGTGATCGTAGACCAGTGAGATCCTATAACATGAGTAAGAAGAATGAAATCAGCCAAAGGATCCCTAACCAAGCCCAGACAATACATGTAACTAGCTATCCCAGGGAAGAACAAAAACAATACATACCGTCATCTCCCACCTTCCTCGTCAACCTTAACAACGCCCCGCTATCCAGCGAAATGAACAACTCCTGAGGGTTACTCGCATGCAAGCGATGGGGATGCGCAAAAGACAACGGCGCCGGACAGCTCATTTTACACCAATCGGCCACATTCTCATCAATCGCCGCAACCCGTCGAAAGAACTCCGGCCGCAAACTAATCGTATACAACTGCCTATCCCTCGTAACCACAAACAAACTCAGCACCTCATGCCCCTCCGAATCAGCCATTGCAACGCCATGCGGTGTTATCCTTTCCTGAAACTCGAGCCGGAGTAACAGATTCACCTCCTGTAGATGGTTGTTCGCCGTCGTTGACGTCGTCACTTCATTCCCGCCCTTGGTCAAGTCCACAGGCCGTATCTCGAGAAATCGATCATCATCACCATCCTCGTCACCGCCCACAACTCGCCAGAGGAAGCTGCGTGGGTATGTTTTTCGCTGGCGAAAATAGACTGAGCCCTGGGTGGCTAGGTAGCGCTTTGCGAAAGCGTTTTCATCCTTTGCCACGTAGTCGAGGTGCGAAGAAGGAGTAATAGAAGGTAAGAGGGAAAATTTCGTACGTCGATGTGGCGGATTGCTGAGGCCTTGCGAGGAGGATGGGATGGGGATGTTGATGATCGAGGATGGCGCCGTTGGTCGGAAGTCGACCTTGGTCTCCTTGTATATTTTGAGCATGCTGAATATAAACAAAGAGACATGGATATTCCAATTGTAGGGGATAATTCCTAGCTGCCTATTGCTGTTTCTTGTGTTTCTTATAGGGGGCAAAGAGGGTGGATGTTCAGTCCAGTGTTCAGTGTCGTGATGTAGTTAATTGATGTTGCTGAATAAATATGCAGTGAGCGAAGCTGTTCGCAATAAAAACTAAGTTTGGTGGATCAAAGCTCCAACCCCAAGCAAATAATCAACGACGGGAGACACAGCAGCATACGAAGCACGCTTATATGAAAAAATCCGTACACTAATTGTAAATAGAGATGAGGATGAAACGCCAAGATACCTCTATAGAGCTAACAGGTGATATATGATCTCAGTTTTTTCCCACAAGGGCAAAAATCGCCTGGAAACGCCCCGCCCTTACGGAGTAAGTTACCTAGCATAGATTCTTTAACATGAAAAACAACAGTATATCGTTGACGAAGCTGCTACATTAACAACATTTGGATGAATTATTTTTCTTGTTATGAAAATACTTATACTAAATAAAACAATGTTCGTGATATGGTTAAAAAATGCTCTCTTGATGATATTTATCCGGTACCAATAGCCCCGGTTTGAGTTAAACAACAAACACCCATAATGAAATGAACATCAAAACCCTCTAACATAAGAATAACATCATCCCCCTCGCTACAACGCCGGGCTCTGGTAAACAATGCAATGGACAGATAAAAAGTGTGAGAGCAAAAAGTTTATAGAAAACATGCGAAAATCTTTCAAATGTAAAAACAAAAAAATAAAGAGAGAGAGAGAGAGAGAGACAATTAATGTTACCTTGATCAATCCTTCTCCAAATCCTTCGGACTCGGATCTCCGATCCCATCCTCACCAATTGCAAATAGACAGTCACTCTCAGGAAGACAGGGACTGTCATAAATCTTGCAGATCCTGGTCTCACCTCTACCCTTCTTCAAACTCAACCTCGTTGTGCTAGCGTGGGCAATGATATTGCCTCCAATCGGCTTCTTCGGGTCCGGGTTGAACATAGCACTTGGCCCACCATCCACCTGCGCAACGACTTGGTTGGTGATAACAACCGCAATGCCAAACTCATCAGCCAGACGTCGCAGTGCCCGCATGAACTTCGCAAGGTGGATCTGTCGATTCGACAGCTCGCCCCGCCCACTGAAGTCAGTCCGGTACAGTGCGGTAGCGGAGTCGACAATAAGCAGAGAAAATCGAGTTTCACACATCATCTGCGACGCTTGGTTAAGCAGCTGCAGTTGGTGGTCGGAGTTGTAGGCCCTGGCATAGGCGATGTTGTCGAGCACCTCTTCACCGACAAGTCCATAGCGCTGAGCGACGGATAGTAACCGGATTGGGCGGAATGTACCCTCAGTATCAATGTATAGACATTTCCCTTCCCCGCCACCCATGTCAAAGGGTAGTTGACAAGTTACAGCTAAAGTATGACAAATTTGACTTTTTCCCGTTCTGAACTCTCCGAAAATCTCAGTTATGGAGCCAGTTTCAATGCCTCCAGCAAGGAGAGTATCCAACTGCTTAGATCCTGTAGTTATACATATCAAGTCGGTTCGTCGAGCATGCATCTCTGTCGCAGTTGTGAAACCCATAGGCACGATTTTTGATGCTAATTACAATCAGTCAATGATAGAGAAATGAAACAGACAATCGAAGATATACAGCATCACATACCCTCCGCAAGGATCTTTGTTGCCTTCTGTTCAGATATACCCTTGATCTGTTCTAGCAACCGTTTAGGTCTGTTCAAAACGTATCACACATGACTATGAGTAAACGGAAAACCAATATATAACACATATACCAAGCACGCCAGGGATAATCTTACGTGTATGCAACCGACTCAATAGTGTGATACCCGCCCTCAATCACCAGCTTAATGTCCCGCGCAGTCAGGCCATTGACTCCCTATAAAACAAGCCCAACGTCAGTATTGAAGAGCAGCAAAGGACAAGGGCATCATGGAATCTGAGTCAGTAAACCCACTTCCAACGCAGACAGTGGTGTTGGTGCGCCCGGCCCCGTCAGCCCATTTTCCTCGTACTCGTTCTGGGTTTCGTCATCAACAGCCATAGTTGCGAGTTGACAGGTTATGGTGGAAGAGTCGAGAGGACTCAAGACGCGTCTCGTTAGCTTCAATCCAACCAGGACTTCAACTTCAACTTCAAGGGAAACCAAAATATCGCAGGTATCGTTTAAATATGCACAGCGAGGTTCTTGGCAGCAAGGATTCAGGTCGGAGATTAGATTTTGGTGGGTGTAGAGGGCGGGGAATTTGGTATCAATTGATGATATGTCGTTGACGTAGGGTTTGACGCGACGGGGTGGGTCGCGACTTCATGTGACTTTAATTTGTCATCAAAACCCAGCTTTTTTTTTTTTTTCTCTTATTTAGTTTAACACTAACTACTGACCGTCGCCTCCAAGTAAACAAATCCATTCATACTAATATGAATCCGCCTCCGTGACTCGTGAACGGAATGATTTTTATTTCTAATAAACAAGGAAGAAAAGAAATGTGGAAGAAAAAACAGAATAAAAAAAGATAATAACTAACGACCCTTTTTCCTGATATACAATGCTGCGCAAAGGAACACTTAGAACATACCACTTTTAGACAAAGACTCTATGGAATTGCCAAAGAAAAGAAAAATAAAGAAAAAAATAGATCTTTTCTCCTCTAGTTATACTCCATCCCAGACTACGTCCAGATTGGAAAAAAAGTAAAGGGGAACAAAAACAAGGTCACTCGAATATGTCCCATCCTGCATTCAAACAGCTTGGGCGAGAGGAACCTGGCTTATCTGGGTGACAATAGCTTCCGTACGGTCCTTTCCGTCATCCCTGTGCACCTCGACAAACCCACTGCGCGTAGCATTACCCAACTGCCCTGTCTCTGCAATACTAAGCTGTCTACGACTGTGAAGAGGCAACAAATCGCGATGTTGTTTGTCATCGACGATGCGGCAGTTCTCCGTCGGGTTCAAATGAGTTTGTTCGTAAGGTGGGCCGCTTGCTGATCGAAATTGCCCGTTTCCTGATGTGTTTTCGAAAATTCCCTCGGAATCGATGGACCGGGTGTGCAAATAGAGGTTATTTTCCGATGCTGTGATCAATCGTCAGCGTTTTTACTTCTTCCTCTTCCTTTCCAACTTTGAAATTACCTGGTTCAACAACTGGACGCCCACAACATACCTGTAGCAATAGGTGCAAAGTCCGACTCAGTGCCAAACACACTGCCGTTTTCAGCGTGGCGGGAATTCATACTGCTGTATCCGCTCTCGTGCTGACCAGCAGACTCCGTCCCCACTTCATCATATTCAGAGCATCCATTATTGTCACAATTCTGCGGGCCCTCCCGCTGCTGGTCATGTTTAGGATTTATTTCACTCTGCGCACGTCTCCCCTTCGTCCCTGAACTCGAAGCATTCGAATTTTGCCCACCAAAATGTGGAAAGGGAGAGCTGACAGAAACGGGCTTAGCACGAGCAAGTGTAGCGGCTTTTGGCGATAGGAGATTGGGCCCGTTTGAAAGAGGAGGAGGAGGAGGAACGATGATGATCGATTTAGACTCTGCACTTGCAGTTCTGCTGGCATCCGAATATGATACCCGTCTAGGTGTGCCAACAGGGGTATTATGGCTTGATATCCAAATTCCTTCTATCTCGATCCCGCTTTCTATCGCCCTGGACCCGAAGGGTATTTCTTCGCTACCCGCCTCGATCATTTCGGGTTTAGGTCTAGTTATGGCTGCGGCAGCAGTGAACTTTTTGAGCATTACGGAGTTGTAGATGTGCACGCCGCTACCATATATAAGCACAAGAACCTGTTATCCGGAAGAATATGTCAGAAAACGGTGTGTGCAGAAATGGTATTTCAGTTGCAGGAGGTGGGAGTAGTACTATAAGACATCCAAGGACCTGGATGAGTTTTTGTGGTTAGGACGGTTAGTGAAACGGTACTTCACATGCGGGATGGTTGCGCAATACACCCGCTGCGCTGCACGCGCGAATGAAACCATCGGGTTAGGGGCAACTCACAAAACACATTTTCGCCCACAGCGCCCATTCCACAAAAAACACCATGTTAAGACGCGTCTTTAGATGTAGTTGCGATACGCAAGGCCGTTGGTATTGATAAAAAAAAATGTTTTAGTTTGAGGTAAGTCTAGTCAGGGCGGAATATATTTGATCGGAGGATCTTAGGTAAAAGGGGGGTTGCTCTGGGAAGGACCTGATGAAGACGATAAATGAAACCACAGAGAGAATTAACGTGATACTGCGGAGGCCCATGGATATTGGCACTCTAGGGAATCCTTTTTATACGGACAAAAAGAGAAGAATCTATATGTATGGAAAGAGACTTAAAAAGTCGACAGAGAATTTTGAGACTGTCGATGTCTCTATCCAAGACGAAGTGCAACTACTCTTTTCCTCGTAGTCGTTACTTCCCCGGATCTATATCGAGGGTGATGAAGATAAACATCCAACATTGAAATGAGGATGAGGATCAGGATGAGGATGTTGAGGAAGAATGTATAGTGCATTCATGCACATCCAGACATGCACAATGAGAATGTGGTATAGAGGCCTTTTTTTGATATTCATGGTTTCGCGATGAGGTCTGCCATTTTGATATTCACTGAAATATAACTTTGCAAGCCAAATAATGAATATTGTATTGGTTCAGTTCAGGGATATATATGGAAAGTAAAAATAAAAAAGAAAAAAGAAAAAAGAAAAAGCATAGATGGAAAGAAATTACAAATCTCAATAAGATCATTTATCACTCAATGTCAACGGAAAAAAATTCCTTCCTCAGAAGGGGGAAAACACACAACATATACAATATTTAGAACATATCAAATCTCATAACTGCAACACATCTTGCAAATTTCATTGCAAGGTATGCTGCAGCAATCAAATCAAAAGTACGGAAATAGATCTTAAGCTAGTTTGTTGGAGGAGAACTATGCAGGTTAAACTGGCCATCATGGCCAGGGACAAAGGGTCTTCCAAGAAACATTGCCAACCACATCGTGCAGGACGTGGCAAAGAAACGACCATCAATCACCCTTGGCCATGGCGCATCCAATGGGTAAACAATGGGATCTAGCATGTCTGGATAAGACGGGTATACCTAGGTCGCAACGCTTGCTCTCTGTCCCAAATAAATATAATGGACAGCTGCTTGAAGCGGGTCAAAACGGGTTGCGGCATATATGAGATTGACTCTGCGCTTCCACAAACAATGAACGCTATTTTGCTCGCAGAGGGAAGTCAAATTGGGTCGAAGCTATTATCGCAAATATCAAATAAAGCTGTTGTTCTCTCCAGTCGCTGCACGGTGTTCGTTATGAAAATCCAGAGAGCGACGATGAGTCGATGATGGCTGACATTTGCGATCAAGGAATAATGAGCTCCCACTATGCATGCATAACCAAGTCATAACTAGTTAATGCAGCAGCTTATTCTCAGGAGAAACCCGAGGCCAGAAATCAGATCTCCAGGGAGCTTCCTTAGCCCCCCTCGACATACCCATAAAGTCCGCTGCATATATCACTCATGAGTCACGAACTTACGCCGGCTGACAAACGGTTGTGGTCGGCTTTTTAGAACAGCTGCATCTAACTATGTATATTCCGCAATCAGGCCCATCCTTCCATCAGTGATGGTGTTGACAGAACAAGTTCTGAGCCACGGTGATCCTGTCAATCATGCACGCGTCCCCCGGGTTAAACCCTGTCTCTGCAGGCCATGATAGGCAGAGCTGGGCGCATGGCAATTGGCCAAGAGGAAATATCCTTAAGCTAGCAACAGCATTTTTCACGAATTGAGAGCCAAGGCTGGTTGTGAAGGTGCAGATTTTATCTCCAGAGAATCACAGGATTAAATAGGAGAGATAAAATTCCTTGGACATATCATGTATATTTTGTTTTACCTTCACCACCGTCTGTCTGCATTGCTGCGTTGCAGAAACGGCTGGGTCGAACGTTAAATTGAGGGGGAAAGCTGACAATTCCACCCCGCAGCTCCAACCTAGGCTTCGAAGGGGGGTTCCAAGGTTCCAAGGCTTCCACGACACATCCACTGGGGCACCGCTAACTAAAATTAACTAACGTGTCCAGCCAACTTGAGCCAGGAGTTAATAACACAATTATATTGGATTGGAACGAATGCGAAATGCGAAATGCGAAATGCGAAATGCGAAGACGAAAATGGAGATAACGGGGTTAAAATATACGGGTTTGCCCCTGGTTCTATGCTCCATTGGTGGATTCAACCAGAGTTGAAAATCCGGTTTGCGAAATTGTATCTTAACCAGGGGACGAACCCCCCAAATGCCACCGATACAGAGATACCATATCGGAGTAGTTACTCCTGAGTTGAACCAAACCATTGAGTTAAACTCTGCTAATATTTAATCGTCCGTCAGCCCCCGGAGACCCTTTAATTCGATCATGTGAGCCCTATAGTTATCGATTAAATAGTTAATTAATCCAATCCCAAGGCCAACTCTATCTTTGGTATAGTTATTTACCATACATTCATTCCAGATATATGTTCGCAGCCTCTCCTTTTTAATAATTTACTCTGCCATTATAGCTTTGCACATCTGGTCCACTCGCTCTAATCATCATGTCCCCGTTCCGCAACCTCTTTCCCAAGCGCCCCCCCGCGGTGACCATTGAGCCAACCAGCGATGAAAACCCCTCGTTGCAGACCGCAACGGGCAATTCCCAAGCCACACCGCAACAATCTTCATTGAGTCTAATTCGCGGCAGAGAGGAACAACCCAATGAATACAAAATGAGCGGTAAGATATTGAAAATATGCTATATTGCATTCAATATATCATTCCAGCCGTTCGTCAACTGATGCTTATATAACTATCGCTTTTCTTTGCAGTTGTCAATGATAGCGGGGTCTATCTTCCGGTACGTACCGAAATATTCACTCCCTCCCAGTCAATGATATATATGTTCATGCCATTATAATAAGTTCATTCCAGTTGACAACATATTTTTTACATAAAAAATAGCCTTCTCCAACAGAGAAAAAGAGCTTCTGGCAAAGGTCTCCTTCCCAAAACAATATGAGAAACCTCGTGAATGAAAACGAACCCTTCTCAATATCTAGAGAGTCCTTCGACTCTTATCGTCGCTCATTTGTATGCTTACCCCCCTTGGCACAAATAAACAACCAAACGGGCGTTCTCTCCGAAACTCACTCACATCTAATTCCGCCATTATCACACCAGGACATCTCCGCCCACTCCACCATCAGTCCACCCAACACGAGCACCTCCCGCACCTCTCTCGACTCCCGCTACTCCCGCCTAAACACGCCCCGCTCAACAATCAACGGAAATACTTTTGACCCGCCCCCAAGGGCTGCAGACGAGGAACCAGAGCAATTTGTCGATGTCGGTCTAAATGAAGAGATCAAACCTAAAAAGAAGGGCTTTTTTGCTCGGTTGACGGACACAACCACTACTAATCATACCAATACGGCGGGAGAAGACACTTCATCGTCGCCTTCGCATAATAGCCGGCCAACTTCGTCAAATCTGGGACTAGGCTTCCATTTTCCAGGTAGGAAGTGGGAGCAGAATGCCGGTGCTGCCGCTAGTGCTGGTGGAATTCAGGCGGCGGAACTGGGGAATATAAATGTTCCTATTTCCGCTGATGTGGAATGAATGACAATGAAACGTTTTTGGTCATGGTAGGGATCGGCATTGGGGTTTCATTTGCGTTCTGACCAATCACCCTTTGATAACTAATGGCTTCCTCTGTTCTTTATTTAAGGGATTTGATGGTTTGTTCCTTGGACATATTTGTAGGTTTATCAATGCCCCACTGTGAATGGGTTGGGATTTTTGAACGGGCTCATGAGGAATAATTTTAATTCTCCTTGAGATATATATTTTGTTAATCTTATGTTGCACCTGGACGAACGACAGGTTTTTTTTTCTTTTTTCTTTTTTTTTTTTTGAATATTTCTTTAGATAGCGGTGTTATACCCAAACCTGTTGGCAACATGATATATGAATCTACTAATGTTAATAGATTATTTCAGCGCCGAATCCCTAGTTAGTTACCCCCTCCTTGGATGTAAATGCACCTTTCCAATTTTGTTCAGGTTGCATTGGTTGGGGGTTTGCCAGATGCAGATGATGAAACTCCTGTTTCTATCCTCCACCATAAATAACTGATGTTCAGTACAATATCACTGGCAACCCAATGAAGGTGGTGGCAATGAAAATAACTAATGCCAATACACCTGCACCTACCATAGATCTTTATGAGAGTGAAATTGAGCAGCTCATTGCGGAGACGGACACGTCCCACTTCGGCAATTCACTTCTGACATTCGCATAATAATTTGAAATCACTGGCCCCGAAGGGGGGGGAGCATCTATACCTAGCAAATGAACTTATGAGGAGACAGCTGTAGCTTTTTCAGAGCCGGTTAAAGGAAAGGAGCTGTTTCGCCAAGTACAAGATGCACAATGTCGCTATGATGCCAAAACACACCTAGCAGAAATGATAGCAATGCTAGGTCCTACCCCCACCACCCAAAGCTCGTCGCGGGATAGCATTCAGTTCTGGGTTTCAAATGGCCCGAGCCTTTAAAGGTCGAGGATGGCAAAACCTATGAGAGTGATTATTCGGCGGGTCCCTTTTTTGACGAAGATAGTATGGCTACCGAAAAACCTCACTGGAAAACAAGCATACGGCACCGAGAGCCAGGCCAATACTGATAGATATGTCAGCAAATTAACAGGGAAATTTTTGCATGAACATTTGATACCCAGTCGAAAGCTAGCGGATGCACTGTCTCTCTCGCTTTTATTGGAGGAGGAGAGAAAGTCTCTTGCCGGTTATTAAGAGGATGGGTGCTTGGATCCAGAGGGGAAAAAATAGCGAAAGAGCTGGTGAATCATCCATTTCTTGAATGGAAATAAGTAATTATAGTTAGGATGTGTTTCGTATGGGTAGTGATCATTCCAGATAGAGAGAAAAGATCACGCCAAAGAAACCACCTATTTAAAGGCTGTCAGCTGAGGATATACAGGGGAATCCAGACAGTGATAAGTGCGATTTACAGCTTCTTCACTTGCTCCAATGTCATAATGGTGCAGCTGATGTTTATTGTCAAGTTGTTAAGAGTTGTAGGATTTTGAGATCAATATTTATCCAAGGCTGGTTGCAAACTGCAAACAGAGCAAACACTCTCCTTGCGAAAACCCCAGCAAAAGTTAAAAAAAAAGATTTCTGAGCCCGTTGTGAAGAGCTTAACTCAGCAAACAACAACAGCTTTCCCCGTTACCCGCCCCAACTGGAAAGAGAAAAGAAAACCATGGTGGGCATTAAGCGGAGAGTTGATACTGCGGACGATCGTGGTGGCAAAAGGACAAAGGTCAAAGATGGAGGAAGAGTGAAAAAGAGCAAGGAGCCCGCGGAGATCAAGCCGAAGCCCAAGAAACAACCAACAATAGTTGAGACCAGTGACGACGACGACGACGATGATGATGATGATGATGATGATGATGAAGGAAGTTTTTCAGTGTCTGTCTCCTCCGGCGAAGAGGACGTAGGTATGGCAAACGCATCATCGGAAGATAAAGAAGATCAGAAATCAGCAATCCCATCGAAAATTAAGGATGATTCGAAACAAGTAAATGGAGCTGGGAATGGTGCTGCCCCTGCGAAAAGTATGTATATATTAAGCTCCCCCCTTCAGATATTATGTTGCATATGCACATCTAACATAATCAATCTTGGTAGGCGGAACCTCATCAAAAGAATCCCATGCAAAGCAAAAAGCACTCGCGCAGGAACGAAAAGCAGCAAAACCAAATTCCGATCTCATCGCCCGCTCCAAAAAGTTATGGGAGCGCCTGCGTCGCAAATCACACGTGCCCCTCGAAGAGAGAAAGAAACTCGTTGAAGAACTCTACTCCATCGTCACAGGTCGGGTGAAGGATTTCGTCTTTAAACATGATTCTGTCCGCGTCATTCAGACAGCGCTCAAATATGCCACCCCGCAGCAGCGCAAGGATATCGCTACAGAATTGAAAGGGGACTATCGCAGTTTGGCGGAGAGCAAGTATGCAAAATTCTTGATTGGCAAGTTACTGGTGCATGGCGATTCGGACATTAGGGATATGATTGTTCCGGAGTTTTATGGGCACGTTAAGCGGCTCATGCGGCACCCTGAAGCGTCGTGGATTATCGATGATATCTACAGAACCGTTGCAAGCACCGCGCAGAGGGCTATGCTACTCCGTGAGTGGTATGGGGCTGAGTTTGTGCTATTCAGAAACGTGGATGGTGCAGCGGAGACAGCGGATCTGGCCGAGATTATTGCGAGGAACCCGGAGAAGCGAGGACCCATCATGAAATATCTTCATGAATTTATCAATCACCTTATTCAGAAGAAGTTTACCGGGTTTACCATGTTGCATGATGCCATGCTCCAGTATTTCCTGAATGCAAAACCTGGCAGTGAGGAGGCGACAGAGCTTATCGAGCTCATCAAGGGCGATGAAGAGGGGGATCTCGTTAAGAATTTGGCTTTCACAAAGTCAGGTTCCAGATTAGTAGCCCTGTGCTTTGCGTATTCGAACGCAAAGGACAGGAAACTTTTGTTGAGAATGTACAGAGACACGATCAAGATGCTCGCCGGCGACATGCACGGACAAATAGTCCTCCTAACAGCTTACGAGGTTATCGATGACACAAAACTCTTATCAAAATCAATATTCCCGGAGCTCCTAAATCAAGGATCCAGCGAAGAAGCCAGGCACGAAGAACTTCTACACCAAGTCACAGACCTAACCGCCCGCATCCCCATCCTCTATCTATTCGCAGAGGACAAAACACGCTGGCTCGTCACAGACCCAGACCACAAGCAGATCCTCGATGAGGTTTTAACAGTTCGATCCGGGACCTCCAAAAAAGATCCAAACACCCGTCGCGAGGAACTAATCAAAGCCACCTCACCCACCCTGCTCGGATTCATTAAAGCCAGCGCAGACTCTCTGGTCGAATCCAGCTTTGGCTGTCAATTCATCACCGAAATCCTCTTCAGCGCCGACGGTGACAAATCAGCCGCACTCGCTGCCGTCGCATCCATCCCCACATCTAAACCTAAGGCCCTGGAGACGCCAGCTGCGGGGCGGATGCTCAAAGCACTCGTCCAGGGCGGCAGATTCAACAACAAGACCAAATGTGTTGTGAAAGTGCAGCCACCCCTCAACTTTCACGGTCTACTCTATGAGCATATTGCTAGCGATGTGATGGCATGGGTTAACGGGGCAAATCCGTTTGTGATTCTCGCTCTTGTCGAGGCGGAGGATTTTGAGAAGACGGATGAGTTGGTGAAAACGCTTAAGAAACAGAAGAAGGTGCTAACTGAGCTTGCAAACAAAGAGCCGGCGAAGAAGGGTGAGAAGAAGGGACCTGTTAGCAGTGCGGCGAAATTGTTGTTGGAGAAAGTTGGGTAGTTAAAGAGGTTGGTTTTTATGTAATGCAATTAGGTGGGAATATATTTTTTTTATATACCAGGCGCATTTGACCTTTTTAATTTATTTAATTTTTTTTTCCCCACCAAGCTTATAAGCTCTTATTTTCCTCAAATCTACTGGCAGGTTGCTAAGTTCGTTCCACACTTGTTTCTATTCTGGCCGGTTCGTAGGCACCCAGCAAATGTCCCAGCCTCAACCCAAATCGTGGAACTTTTTCTTCATTGTTGAGGCATTACTCTGCGTCAATTATTTTTCCCGCGTGGTTCTTGTGTCACACTTATCTTACCCAGTTTCAGTCTGACTGACAGTGTTACTTACCCCTTGTCATACCTGTTAAGTATTCTCTCTTTCTCCGCCCTGACGACAAAAAGATGTAGAATTTAAATGGTCCGAGGTAAAGTTTCAGGTTGCTCATCTCGAGCCATAAGAAGGCCCGTGTTGAACGGATAGAAAGGCAATCTTATTGTCTGTACTGTTTCGTTTAGGTGTATGGTATTCAGGGCTGAGTCTTTGACATAGTTATTGCATTGCACAGTGGTTTGGATGGGATAGACCGGTTTCAGGGACGATTAAACATTTAGTTATACAAGGACACGGAGCAACCTGTCAGCATTGTCGATGAAGTTCACTGCGGAATATACACCATATTCCATATCTTCACCCTTTGTAGATCTATATAAACATAAACATAAGTATATACTCCGCATTTGTGAGTGCAAAAATGTTTCAACCTGTTGATCCTTTTCTCCCCGAGGCTCAACTCTAGCCCAATCCGTTTGGGCCACTTTAACTGCTTCCATTTTCTTTTCTTTTCTTTTCTTTTTTTTTCTTTTTTTTTTTTTTTGCACATTCGACTGAACTTCAACATCCGACTCCAACTTCAGCCTTCAATATCCCCAATTCCGAGTTTTAAGTCAGTCCCGGAGACTACCTGCTCCGCTAAGGTTCCAATGCCATCATCTGCGTTCTTTGACACCGATTGACTATCCTGCATTCTCCCAGATAGTTACATCTTACATCTTAAATCTAGCTATTACTAGTCAATTAATTTTGGGCGCGAACTTTCGCTTCGCTTCCTCTACATCCAATGAACGTCCGGACGAATCAGTGTAGCCAGACATTCCCACGCTGACGCCCACTGTGGCATCAATTGGGACAGGAGAATTAAGTGCTGGGCCTGCAGCCCGGACTAAACGGAGTTTTCACTTCTGCACGATCAGGCAAAGGGATATATCAACTCGACCGGGTTGCTGCAGGCTCACCAACCCTTGCACCCCCTTGCCGCATCATAATTAATTAACAACCATGTCAATGTCAACAACATCTCGTCCTCCCTTTGCTGCAATCACCCCTTTTGACAGCCGACGGAGTTCCCCACCAAGCATCGCAGCTCCAGACAACAGCAATTACAACAAGCACCACAACTGCCGCGAAGACCCTTCTTCTCCTACCGCTAATGGTAATACTAATATCCCGGCTTCGTTCCCATCTCCCACATTGACAAACCCTGACATGATCCTCCCCTACGATGGGGAACGTGAATGCTCCACCCCTTCTCCTCCATTCCGTCCCCTCAAGCTTCCATCTCCGGAGCACTCCGGCTACCGTTGCAATTCTATCCAGGCCGATAATGGAATGCACGCCTCTTCGGGAATTGGCGTAGCTGTCTCCGCTATGGCCAATGCGCCCCATAACTGTCCCCAGAGAAACCCTCCCCCACGAAATAATTGGGTGTTTGCGGGGCATCGAGTTCGTCCACCGTTGTCAGATATTGGAGAGGAATCTCCCACACGGTCGAGATGGGGAGGAGATGATGATGCAGATACGGAGGTAAGCGATATGGTATTGGGCGGCTCACCGGTTCTAAAATCTCAATGGGGTAGTAGCAATGGCGAGCTAGGTAACGACAGGAAACGTGATGGCAATTGTGATCCTGAAGATTGCAGCGCTGAGGATGATGATGATGATGATGATGATGATGGAGCGAGTTGTAGTGCGTCCAGCTCGACAATCAGTGCGCCAAGTGAGATTCTGGACAAATGGGAAGAGTTTCGGACGGCTGGGGGTAGTCGTGCCAGTGTTACACATTCGAAGGATGCGACTGAGATGTGGAACAAGATTCACAGTCATGAAAGTGGCCGGGCCTCTCGGGATTTTGCTGGAATGGAGTCCGGGAAGAACACAGATGATATAGGGGCTATAAATGAGGACGACGGGGTAGCTGATGATGAAATATCCTCTACGATATTGAGCAAGGAAGCGGAGAGAATTCTCGAGAATGCGAAGAAGAAATTAACGGTTTGTCTTTCCTTGATCCCTAAAATGCTTCATTTCGTATTGGTTTTTTCTTAAGAGCTGAGGAAACTGATTTTTCATAATTTTTCATTCAGCATATGGAGGGTAATCTCAATCGAGCGCGTTCTTCATTGCGCATGACTCCGTCGCCATCTCCCCTACTGGGTGCATTTCCCCTGAGAACGCGCCAATCCACTGGTAACATGGGCAGATCATATTCTATAACTGAGAGACGGGCTCAAACTAGCCTTGCTGGAGCTCTGATGCGTCAGAGAGTCTCCCAGGACACGAGTACCAATGGCTTACATTCCAGAGGGCTGAGCGATGTGTCGATCCGATCCTCGCAAAGTAATGGGGGTAATAGAGATAATATGCAACCTCCAATTCGATCTTTCAGCGCACTTGGGTCAACCAATGCATCAGGTTTTGGTGCAAATGACATATCTCCCAAGAGTGATCGCTTCAAACTAGATCGATACGAACCAAAAGCCACTTTCAAATTCCCCGTGTCTACGGTCAACTCTGTTTCTGAAATTTCATCTGAACCCGTTGGCAACGACGTCTCACAAGCCAGTTATTCATCTTTAAAACCAGACTTACTCCCCACCAACGTCAACAATAGTAATCTTGAAGATGCACCTCCTGACAGTGAGAACTGCATTCCGAAAATTTCTTCAGTGGAGGAATTCAATGCTACGTATCCAGCTATTGTTCCGCCTCGTTCCCAGTCACAGCTCCAAGTTCGTGGCCTTCAGGACCAGATGCAAGACCTCAAAAGCAAGGTATCGACTCTGAAAGTGCAGGCACAAGAAGATACCCTTCGCCGACGGAGCCTTCAAAGTCTTCGCACTCCTAGCCCTTTTACAGCGGCAGAGCAGTGGTACACCACGGCCGGCGAGTACGTCGATATACATGGTAAGGGTACTGAGGGTGCCCGGACGGGACAAAATACCGAGAGTCATATTGAAGTTGCTGGTCAGCAGCATGGGGCTCCTGTCAACGCCGATTCATTTCCTGGTCCTGCCGCAGTGGCAGAATCAGCTACGCAGAGTACCTCGGATAGGGATCTGCAAGATGACCAGCAATCCACAATAGACAGTCTTTACGAGGATGCTGGTGAGGAATTCGCTTATGATGAGGATATTGACCGAGTTGCTCTCGCTGAGATTCTAAATGAACCCCTTGACAGCCCAATATCTTCGGATGGCGGGATGTATCAAGATTTTCCCACGATGCCTACTGTGTCCGAAACTACGAGGCATGAGGATCGCGAGGATGCCTTTGACTACGAGCATTTCTTTCTACATAGTGCGCTGGGTAACTATTCAAGAGATAAAGCCCGCCTGCGTAATCGAAGTGTTGACTCTACTGGATCCGTGGAAACTACAAGGCCGGCAAGCGAGACCACCGTTTACGTGGATTCATCTCCACAAAGAAGACAAGGCCACGTACGAAATAACAGCACCGATACTATATCCACGACAGCCACGTTTGCTACGGCAGCGGAGGGTGCCGACTCTCCCGATGAGGGCTATAGCGGCGATGAAATTAACGATGTTTTGTACGGGAATGGCAATGGCAGTGCGATGAAGTATTTTAATACCGGTATGTCCCTTATTCGATTTCCCCAAATGGACCTGATAATCATTACTAACGAACAACCTATGTAACAAAAGACAACCGGTACCGCCAGCAATTCCAAAGCTCCCGTGCAAGCGCCTGGAACACCATGGTCAGCAATGGCTCCTCCTCATCCCCGCCTCTCTCAGCGGCCTCCACCCCTCGCGACCCCAACAAAAGATTCAGCTACAAAAGCCACAACCGCCAACAGTCCCAGGAAGCCTCAACACGCGATGCAGCAGCCCAACTCCGTTCACCAACTGCTATGATCTCCTCACTAATATCTTCGGCCGTGGCCCGATATTATACTCCAGGGTCTGAAAAGGAATCCATAGTATTCGACTCGCAGCTCGGACCGGATGACACGAAACTGATGGAGACACTTTTTCAGAGCCTGGGCAAAGTGGCATTGCAGTTGCAGTTGTCGTCCAATGTCGATAGGCGATCCACCACTGATGAGAGGTCATCCATTCTCTTTCGGAGGAGGTTGGATGCAGCTAGACGGGTGTTGGAAGGGCAGCTGGACGTTTAGGTGGAAATATTAATATGCTTTCATTTTTCTCTTTTAAGCAAGCGACCGAAAAGGAGGCGCTGGAGTGTTTTTGTCTGCATTAACACTACTTTATCCTCTTCTCACTCCTTTCCTGCTTTTCTGACTACTTCTGTCTCCCTCTATCTCGTTTCATTTAGATATTCCCTCCTACGCTGCTCCTTTGGTTCTCATATTTGTGTCATACTAATGTGTTTTTCTAATTTTTTTTTTTTTATTTATTCTCATTCGAGATACCTCTAAATACGGCTGCTGCTTTTTATAGTGTGTAATCATTACACACTTCTCCCTCTTTTATTGGGTCTGCTGTTTTTACCTCTTTTTTCTTTCTTCCTGACTAGCACAGAATTATTTCGTCGCAGCCTCATTGTGCACCTCATGAAACCCACGATTTTATGTCCATTTGTCCATAAATGCCTAACATTTTCATTCAATCTTATACATCTCTCTCTCTCTCTCTCTCTCCCTGTGTGCGTGTGTGTGTCCGTCTTTCTGTAGCCTTATTGCGCCTGTTCTCTGCTGTGACCTGCAATAATATTAGAAGTTATCTACCCACTGAAGATATTCTCATTCCCACCCTTTCATTTACCTTTCTCATCTATATGTCTGTAGAGTATTCGGTGGCTGTTTGTTTCGCGGGCTTTAATTTTTGTTGTCTTGCGTTCTCCTCGGAACCAAATATATTTATTTCAGGAAGTACCTGAAAAAATAGATAAAAAAATAAATAAAATAAAAGACGGACCTACAATTAAGGGAACTAGTAACCTCAAATAGATAAATTATAGCTCTGATGTGTGAGTTAAGAAATAAAGGAAGGGAACAGAAGATTCATGCCTCAAATGAGAGCGAGATTAAAAGACGGAAACCCAAACGAGAAACGTAAAGCCTACGAAAAAGAGAATTATTTGGGAATGACCAGGCCGCGATTCGAACGCGGGAATCTCTCGAAATCAGGGATTTAAGCGAACCTAAACCTGACGCCATAACCACTCGGCCACCTGGCCCTTTATCAGTGGATAAGGTGAGGGGGTTTGCAGTCTTCTAACCAGTCCTGCTCAGTGATAACACATTTTCAGCTTGTTAATTGGAGTGGAACTGGGGGTTCTCAAAGAAAGTGAATAAAGAAAGCATCAAAATGGCACTCACCAAAATATCCAAGAAAGAGATAAGCAGACATTAGAACTGACTGTAACTGATAGATACACGTAAAGATGGAAGTTTGGGAAAGTCAGGGAAAGAAAACTTAAAAGTAATATTGTGTATTACCCCAGAGGCATCAACTTTTGCTAAAGGAGCCGTGTCCAGTTCAACATATGTACTGCATACAAGGTGAAAGCCCAACAAATACACAAACGAAGGAATATAGGACACTTGACTGGTCAGAACACCGCCGTTCGAAAGAGAGAGGAAATGGTCACCAAAGCGCCGCCTATGTTACCGCATTCTTCCTCCATTTTGTCCCATCCCGTCTTCTCACGCCTAACCCCACGCTGTCAATAAAGTAGAGAAACATTCTAGGGGAAAATGAAAGGAAATAGCCAAAACGAAGATATCTGCCGTGAAACCGTCATTATATAAACACGGAGGGTCAAAAACCAGTGGCATCCGCCTCCATAATTTCAGCTAAATTGTTACATACCACCTGTTGAAAAGAACGAAAATCAATGTCCAGGACATAAAAAGATTAAGAAAATATCAACAGCAAATTGCAAAGGGGGGAAAGTAGCCGGGGGGGGAAGGGGGGTTGGTTTCTTCAATAAAACTGAGGGTCAAAAGAAAACGAACAAGAAGGGGAAATGAAATAGTTCAAGACCCAGCATGCTCCGCAACCTTCTCTAAAAATGATAAAAATATAAAATAAAAATGAAAAAAATGACAATCAAGATCCTCCTATGGCTTACTCCTGTTATCCGTTTTCCCATTTATCCATTTCCGGTTCTCAAAATAAATCACAAGAACGAACTGCATGAAAGTAGAACAGCCAACAAGTACAAGGAAAAAAATAAATCAAGGGGGGAATACAAAGCATACAGGTCATTGACACATTAAAGCATTATCATCAACAAACCAACATAGAGGTACAGGGGAATGAGGAAAGGGGGGAAAAAGGAGGGTGAAGAAGTTAATGAAATTCAGCACAGGGCAATCTTGTCAAAAGAAAGACGAAGGGGGGTATATTATATTTATGAGAGCTTCTGGACTGGCTGGAACAGACGAGTACAATACAACAAGTCAAGGGAGCGAGGATTGGAGGGATCGAATTCTGCCTTTTGGCGTTCTTGGAAATATTGAACTAGATGGGATGATAGTTAGCCATGAAAAATAATATATATAAACAAAGTGGGGGATGAAACTAATTAAAAGCCATCACACAAAGGATAGAATAGAACCAACTTACTCGAAATGTTAATCGCGTCAAACCATCTGGTTACCCCTGCGTCGCGGTTGTGAGAGGCCCTTATGTTGCCTGTTTCAACCTCAACGATGCATTCTGGTGCAAGAGACCGCATGCGAAGATGAGTGTTGACTATATCAGCGAATCGATCGTCTTGGGCTGCGTAAACTGCCGGGCGGCTTTCAAGCGGCCACTGGACGATCATGTTAGCATTCAATCGACTTCCCAACAGTGAGAGACAAGAAGTAACCGCTCTGAGATGTTGTGTGCTGATTGGTGTTTCAACCTACTTTTAAATTACCTTGTTCACTACTATCCCAATTTTTGAACAACCATGTCATTCGCTCAACAGAGTTCATCAGTATGATAGCAGCGAGGAAGGTTTGGAAGTGGCCAGAGCTCTGCTTTTGCAGCAATCGCTGTTCGATTTTACCGAGAACGACTTTGCTAATTCGTCCGGCGAATCTCTCTGTCGCGGCACGCATTTGGGCGCAAATGAGATTGTACGAGTGTGGGGAAACTGTCTCATCGATGACGGTGCACGATTCGGTTGAGGTTGAGGATAATGGCTGGGTGGAAGAGGGTGGAAGAGTTGGGTTGAGGTATATTTTCCAATTCAACTCCGTGTCGACGAGGATCCTAGTTGCGATCCAAAGATCCAACACTCCCGCCAACAGCGAGTCCTGCTTTTTGGAGGTATTAAAGATACTATTCCCTCTTCTAACTGTTTAATAGAAATAGGAATGTTGAAAATGAAAATTCTACTTACAGCTTCGTTCTGACAAATTTCCCAAGCCATAGTAAGAGTTTGCTTTATGAAATTACACAGCTCAGATTCGAAATATTGTACCGTCATGGTCTTGATGTACATCTCAATCTTGGTAGATAGCTCGTCGGTATCACCATACAAGATATGTAAGTCCTGCTGGGCCTCAACCTTTGATTCTCCCTCGGAAGTCGATGCGGGGAGTGCTGGATCTACACTTGGCTGAGCCTCAGTTTGGCGCTGCAGGCCGCCGAAAGTGATGAACTTTGGAGGCTGGGAGTCGAAGTGGAAAATCTCAATTCTCCCCATACCATGGTCGAAAGGAAATTGATGTTTGATAGTGGTAATTTCATGATATGCGAGCGTTGTATGCAGACCTACCAAAATATATTGACTGTTAATGGCTTTTGTACATTATTTTGAATTTGGTGATGAGAACAGACCTGCAGAGTAAGCCGTCAATTGCGTCGGCAACCTATCTCGAATACAGCATACTGTCCATACTCGAGGGTTTTGAATTGCCCTGCATTGCTTGCAAGGGTCCTCCGAAGAGCACTGCTTAGATGTCAGCAAGTGCTTAGGTTTCCGAAACACATCTTCCGACAAGATGGAAGACTCACCGTTTTCTTCAGCATCCGACATCTAAGGCAAGCTCCCATTTTCCTAACTAATTGAACCTCCTTTCGACGCTCCTCTGTAAACTGTCCTCTTATTTTTGGTTTCGGCTTATTAATCTCTCCAAAAGCGTCTATGAACCCGGAGCTGGAATTCTGTGGGCTAGGATGGATGGCAATAGGGCGAGGATAAAACGTCGATTGATGAGTCTCGGAACCAAAATCCACCTGAACGTTTATTAGTTAGCTATGGGCATGCCTAAAACGAAACGCCCTAGCATAGATTCAACGGAGCTTGTAGGAGCCAAGACATACCTCGGTGTCCAGGGATAGACCGCCATCCTGCGGGACCATCTCATTGGCTGTTGCAGCAATTAAGGAGAGCTCTGATGAATGTCCAGGGTCCGGGGTATGTTCCGGAGCAAGGGAGAAATTGTTATTCAGAAACGACATCGGAGTTGGGGATTCTGCGACATTCGGTTCATAGTGAGTCGGTGGCGGAGAAGATTGCCCGAGGGCGGCACGGAGGTCGGCCTCTAACATACCCACATACATTTCACGTTAGCCACTGAAACAACAAAATTCAACACTTCCACAAGTTACCAACCAACGGAACCTTAGGGGGTTATACCAATATTTCCTTTCTCTATGTTGGGTGTTTCCAAAGCCGGATCTACCACAATAAGTTTGGATCCTGCAAGAACCTCTCCCGCAAGCTCGTCGTTGTTGTTGTTATTGCTGTTGTCAGGTTGCTTCCCATCAGAAGCACCGACTTGCCTCGAGGCCTCTGCCAGTACATTAAGCCCGTTGAGACCGCCAACTCCATTGAAAACCGTCTGCCTCGCCGCATATGGCAAGTTTCCGGATTTTACACGTCCAATGCGTCCATTAGCTGTTGATTTCTTCGTCCCATTTCCAGTTGCTTTCTCCGGGGACGCTTTCCAATGATGAAGCACCCGCTCTTTATCCGCAGCCGAAATTGCCTGGCAGGTTTTCACCAGATGACCAAGCAAGCTGTCAGCGCGGCCCTTGGGGAACTTCTGCCCGCAAGACTTGCAAGTATGCTCATAGCGATTGCTCGAGTCCATGAGCTTGGCCCCGCGATTAAAGAATTCGCGGACAATACAGTTTGGCCTGCGCCCCATTTTTGACGGGCGGGAGCACCACGGCTTGCTCTTCGCTAACAAGCAAAAAGGGCAGTGTCTGTTTGCACAAGGGGTTCGAGTAACAAGGGGATGGGGGTTGGCTTGTTGGCGAAAGTCGTTCTCACAGTACTAAATGGGTCTGTAGTATATACAAATCTGTGATTTTGACGCCAGTGTGCAGGAGTAAATTGAGGAGGAGAGACCTTAGAAACCGAACAACAAGCCGTAGAAAGATTTGATACAGAGACACTCCTTGTCAAAGGAAGTACAGAAGTGTTTGCAAACAACTCTTGATAGCTCTGAATAGGTGTATTGTGTTGTGGTATTGATACACAGAGAGCTACAAAAAAATGCTGGCAAAACCTTTGCGAGAGCGGAATATGTTGGCTCTATCCAGACCGCCTTGAGGAACGAACTGAACCGGCCTGATAAGACACCGGAAAATATCTTCTCCGGAGTGTATCACGTGGAAATACTTGGCGCGCTGAATCAGCCAGGAGGAACTCGGAACCTCGGAACTGCGGAAGGCAACAACGGCGGAAGAGCTGCTTGGCACAAGTTTTGGCTGGAGGTAAAGCTTAATATAGTCCGCGGATGGAACTGTATACGGAGTATGGGAGAAGAAGAGGACAACGGACCTCGAGAAGGGGAAATGAGGAGAATACAGAACCGCCAAAATCATTATCATATTGCGCATCACGCTCTGCAAATAGTTATTCAAACTGACTAGTTAGCAAATACGATGGTTGGGAGGACGGAACGGCACACCCAGGATCTCAAAGATTCTCTTCTCATCCCGGCTCTCAAGCAGATGTCCGCTGTGCACCTTGACTCTGTTCTCCCCCCGCTTTACATCCGCAAATAAACCCCGCTGATTTAAACACATCCCCTTCTTGCTTGCCAGCAACCTCAAACTCCGGTTGAAAATATCATTGCCAGTGAAGTAAATCAGAGCCGCCCCAATCTCATCCCCAGGCACAAAGAGAAAATCAATCCTGCGCCAGACAGGGTTTCCAGGTAAAGCGCATGCCCCATGCCACTTCGAACCCTGCCCCCGATGAGCCACTGCAAGACTTACCTGCAGGAAATTCTGCTTGAATAGCTCCGGGATAACTCTATCCGTCATCAACACGCAGATCTCGCTCTGCGAAGCGCCATCCTTGGTAATGAGAAGGTCTATATCTCCGCTGCTTGAAGCGCCGCGTCTATAGGAACCTCCTATGAAGACCTGCACAGCTGGATCCACATTGCAAATCGCCTCTTTTACAATAGCAACGTGTGCTTCGACCTCTGCGCGCGGAATTCGTTGCATGAAGTCGTCGTAATGCTCGATGCCAATGCGCTGGTTCTTCGTCAGGGATGCCTTGGATTTCAGATCCTCCAAGGATTGATAGCCCTTTTGGATCCATTTTGACGCCTGTGTGAAGCCGACCCCGTAGATATTTAAAAATTTGGAGAGAATCATATCCTGCGGCTCCATCTTGGCTTCTTCCAGTCGTCGAAGTCTGTTGGTCCAGACGATCTCTTCAATCTTACTCGCGAGTTGTTCGCCAATACATGGAATTGCAAGCGCTTGATCCTTTGTGACTATCTTATGTTTTTGCTTTCGCAAGGCACTAATGGCCCTTCGATAAGCAAGTGTACGCCACCGATCGGAAATGCGATTATAGTATTCCAACATCTGCTGCAAAATTTCAATCGTACGAGCATTTGGATTGTCCCGGTCTGTGTGTCCATCATGTTTGTGCAAACAACTGAAACTCTGCTGCCACTTCGGATCTCCAGCAGAGCTTCTCTTTTGTTTTGCGTCCTTTCGTTTGCTAGCTTCTGAATCCGAGCTTGAATGTGCTTCCGAATCGGAAAGCGGCTCTGCATCTTCCTCCTCCGATTCATCTAAAGGCTGGGGTTTTTTAGCGTATCTCGAAGACGAACAATAGAGACTATCTCGATTTCGCTTACCAGGCCATTTTCTGCTCTGGCTTGTTCAGTTACTTCATCTAGAATATCAGGTTCCCTCACAGAGGACTGCTCGACTACACGATCGTAATCATCTGGGCGGTGAGCATCGGGAGAAGTTGGTCGAAATGGAGTGTTGTGAGGTGCTTGACATATCGTTTGTGATGCAGCGGGAGTTTCCAGATTGTCCGCATGGAGAGCAGGCTTCAAATGTGGCGAATCATCCATTCCAGACTCGTCTGCCCTTAATGCCCTGGTACTCCTTTTACACCCCACGGGAGCTCCATTGACGTGGAAGCGAGTATGGCACGGATTCATGAGTGAACCAAATGTGATACACTCCGCCGGGTAGGATTCATTTACCAAAAACACGGAGGACTATAAAATGAGTGGTGAGTAAAACTAACTCATGGGACGAAACCAGGCAACCTACCGGCAACGCATCTCGCTTCAAATACTTTAATACATCACTGAAGGATATTGTCTTATCTACTACCACATGAGTCACCGTATCATTCCATGAGAGTAAACGGGAAGCTCCGAATTCAAGCGCCTTATTGATCCGCATGCGACGTGCAGGAGCGATGTCATCATTAGGAATGAAAACTGAGTTAAATGAACTGCGTTAGTGCCTCAAAAGCGTCATTTATCTCAACAGCAGGAAACATGTGAGGCGAAACTGACAAAACACCATATCCTTAAAGATTTGCTGGTGCTCCGGCCGGAGGCGAATCGTGGACTTTTGTCTTCTCTTCGCTGTCGATGACTTTCTAGAAACACCATCCACGGTTGATCGTCTCATTAGGGCCGCAGATCTCACGGGTGGCCTTCTGTCTGATGGCACAGCCGTAGGTACGATATCCTCCTGGCCATCACTGATTTTATGTCGTTTCAAGCTATGGCAATCTGAGAACATATTAAGTCTCCCCGGTCCTGGACTTCGTGATAGCGTTCGGTTGGGAGAATTTCTTTTCCTCGCTTGCCTCAGCAATACTGCAAGCTCATCAACATCCTGGGAGCTATCACTGTACCCGTCGAATTCATAGAGAGACTTGCAGAATGTTTCCTTGTCCGGTGAGTTTTCTGTGCCGTTTTCCTGCTTCATCTCGGTCTGTAGTGAAGCGGACCTCGATGCAGCTTGGTGACGTTTTTAGTGGTGTTAATAATGTAGAGGGCAAAATATTATCTATCCTGTAGTAAACAGTTAATTTAAATGTTACATCCAAAACAACAGTTGTATTAAGTAAAATATCAAATTGATATTTTGTCAACGTGAAGAAAACACGGTCAGTCAAAAGTCGGGACACGAACAGTGATCCGGGTCACGTGATCTACATCGTTTCCAACCTGGATTTGCATCATGAACCTCCGGCCATGATTTAACTCCGCCGGAAATGGACAATCGGGCACAAGAGATTGCGCTTGGGAATCTCAATCATGTCAAAACACTCCTCGTTCTTACTGTCCCTTAATTCATTCATTTCTCGTACATCCCGGGGTCTGCAACCACAACTCTATTCTCGCAGTGCGTCGACATCTTCGCCCGCACCACTCGGAGGGGGGCCTTCGGGACCTCACCGGGACGATAACCTTCCTCCCCCCACCAACAACAAGATTGAGACAGATCCATTAGCGGAAAACAAGAATATAATAGGAGAATTTACTCCGAAGCCACTCAATCGCCCTCTGGGTCTTCCTTATCCCCCACAACCAGGACAGAATACGGGTATCGATACGAGGACACTCCGCCAACGACGGGACGATTTTGTAGACTATGAAAAACATATTGAGAGACGGAAGGAACTGTAGAGAAACTACCCCATACGGAACCTTTTTGCAACTTTCCGATTGCTGGCAAAGAGTAAATAATATCAAAATTGCTAATATACTATCCCGCTTCGCGGGAACACAACTATAGGGCCCGACAAGCTGCCAAACCTTACTTTCGTGAATGGACAAATATGCGCTATCACAAGGGCAAAACCTTCATATCCAACACCCGCCTCTTCAAAGCCGATAAAGCCCTTTATTTCCCCAATATATACGGCCGCACACTCTCCCCTTCAACACCCATGCAGGACACCACCCCGATCCTTCGCAACAAGATATCCGTCGTGAGCATATTTTCCAGCCTCTGGGCTGAGCGCCAAGTCGCCACCTTTGTGAACCCGCAGAAAAACCCCACACTGCACCAGATTTTGAAAGAGTCGCCCAATGTGGCTCAGCGGGTTGAGATCAATTATGAAGACAATGCGGTGAAGGCGTGGCTGATACGCATGTTCATGTGGCGGATTAGGAAGAAGATGCCGCCGGAGCAGCATAATAGGTATTTTTTGGTTAGGAAAGGGTTGACAGAGAGCTTGAGGGAGAAGATTGGGATGATGAATAGTAAGGTTGGGTATGTTTATTTGCTGGACCAGGAGTGTAGGATTCGATGGGCTGGTAGTAGTATTGCGGCAGAGGAGGAGATGGAGTCTTTGAATAATGGGTTGCGGAAACTGATTGAGGACAGGAGGATATGGAAGGGTCTCAATGCCCTCTCACAAAAGACTGAAGGAAATGTGTAAAAGGTGTATACCCCAGTTTGGAAGAATGCATATGTATATAACAATCGCGTCAACTTGAAGGGTTGAAACTTACTTATATCCTTCGAAAAAAAAAAATTAACAAAAAAAACATATGCAAAATGAGCAAAAGGAATAAAAATACACGTCTGCTGATTAGTAGTTTCCCAAGTAAATGAATAACCCCGTCTCGTCCTAGCTCCGCCTGCAATAAAAAGGAAATAATAAAAAAAACTCTCAGGTTGTTGCATGTCACCTGAAATATAACACCAACAAGAAACAAATCCCAATAAATGCACCCAGAACAATCCCATCCCTCCTTCTCTTCGCGCCAATCTTATGTATCAACGAATTCATCCCGGGAACCTGGCTCGCGGCACCCACAATCCTTCGATTTATCCTGGCCAGTGACTCCCTCTGCAGACCAAAATTCTCATTCACTGCATACGCCTGGCTCAGCACACTATCCATCATATTGTGGCTGTTATCGAGACGCCCTCTCTCCTCTAACATGTACTCGGCTTCGGCATTGTTCTGGTTTGAGGAGCGGTATGCATCGATGTCTGACCGAACGTTGGAGAGTAGGTTGGCGCGGTCACGGGTTTCAGCGATGGCGGAGTTTAGGCGCTTGAGTTCATGTTGGTGGTCGCGGAGGATCTCACGGTGGCGGGAGAGGTTGTTCTGTTTTAGAGCGGAGGAGGTAAGGGCTGATTCGGAATCGAGGAGGCGGGCTAGTTGGGATATGAGGGCTTCGCGCTGTTATTTTCAGAAAATGTTAGAAATAACAGATGTTTGCGGTTGGATACGATAAGCCAACAGATGGGAATCAGGAAAGAGGTTTTAATATCCGTACCCGTTCTAGAATATCGTTGATTTGTGCTTCGGCTTTCCGTTCCTCGTCTGAAGGGGTTATTGACAGCTGGGTCATGGAGGCATATTGCGCATATGTGTGGAATAAAGATTCTGTCTACGATATATATTGTTAGTACACAACGGACACATTGGTAAGCCATCCCGTTTGGCCATAGAGTAGCTATAGAGATATATATCGTTACCTGAGTCTCAAGTGACCGAGCCTGCTGTCGCAACTGAGCCCATCCAGTCCCCGTTGACACCATTCTCTGTACCTCGAAAACACACTCTCGTTCACTTCAAGCAATTACAAATATATGCGCCGGAAATATCAAGAATCGGTCAGTACTTTCAAAATTAAAATCTCCCCATCATCGCCAGGCCATAGTTGTTCTTCTGCATATCGTAGTTGTCTCCACATACATATTTAATGATGCGATCTTGGAACCTTTGAAGTTTAAAGAACAACACCATCACGTGATAAATCTCGGACTCGCCTATTTTCCGGCTCCGCACATTCTCTCGAAATTAGCCCTAGTCCCACAACGAACGAACGAGCAAGACAACAATTTGACATCTTCAGTTCCAAGTCAACATACACCCAACCCGCCCTCCGCCCGACGTCACGACATTCCGCCATCATGGTATGTTTGAATCTGTATGCGTGATGGATACCGAGTTTATTGCTAATTCAGGGGAAACACTTTTAGTCGACAGCCAAGGTGAAGACCGGCCAACTCTGGGGCAAGAACAAGGAGGAGCTCACCAAACAGCTGGATGAGCTGAAGACTGAACTCGGCCAGCTCCGTGTGCAGAAAATCGCTGGAGGTGCCGCCTCCAAGCTCACCAGAATGTACGTTTTGTCTGGATATCTTGAAACAGGTCCGATTAGGCGAGTTTAAGGAAATGGAAGGAGAAAGAGCCTGTATTTGACCATGGAGAGGGACAGGGCAGAAAAGGAAAACAGGGGCAAAATGGAAGAGAAGAGGAATTACAAATTTTGGACAAAGGAAGATTAGCTGACAATAAATCATTTGGGGACGGTTTTTGCAGTCACGATCTGCGTAAGTCGATCGCCAAGGTCCTTACCATCATAAACGCCAACCAGCGCTCGCAACTGCGCCTTTTCTACAAGAACAAGAAATACCTTCCCCTCGACCTCAGGCCAAAGCAGACTCGTGCCATCCGAAGACGGTTGACGAAGCATGAAGCATCGTTGAAGACGGAGAGGCAGAAGAAGAAGATGGTGCATTTCCCTCAGCGGAAATATGCTGTGAAGGTACGATGATTTGACGACCCCTGGATATTTCAAGGGTGGGCTTCTGTATATTACATGTATGCGGAGGTTGTGCAGTTGAAATGCTAACAATGGGTTTCTTACAGGCATAGGTAAGATAATAGGATGCGGGAGGAGTTGGAGAGCGTTTTCTTGCTGGTTGAACTTGACGATATCATTTTTTTCTTCATATCGGTTGAGAAAATAAACAAATGTATCCTAGCTGATGCAATAGAGTTAGCAGCAGTTTCATGAAATTGTTGTTCTTACGGTTCAAATATGTTTAATCCCTTTAATCCTTCTATATCCTCTTCTCATAGAGCCTATGACACCTGAAGACCAGAAGTGGTTACAGATTTGATTGTCTTCTGTCACACCTTCCTACTGATTTCACAGGTCCCACGATTTCCTCAACGTCGATAATATTCTTTATTCCTTTATTCATGACCACCCCTCATCATGAAACATACAGAGACAACCCCTCGGACAAATTCCCTCTGGATCGATCCTGATTCTCAGAACTGTCTATATATTACGAACTCGTGAATAATCCGAATCCACTACGTGGATGCAGACCAGGACCATGAGATTCTAAACCAAATGGATCCCGATCAGATCTATTTAACGTCAACACTTAGCTATCATACACACAAAATAGCCCCGTTTTTTTTTACACCCATTTCCCTTTAATACATTATTGCTAAAAGAAAGACAAGCACAAAAGGAAAAGTCACACAACCAACGTACGAAACCACCCTACCTATATACCGGAAACGGCACCTGATTCAACCTCTCCACATTCTCCATCGCAAACAACCCCCCACAAACACACATCCTCAGCACCCCAATCTTCCCAATCCACCTATACATTCCAACCGATCTCGGCAACGAGACATCCTCCGAAATTTCGCAGCAGCGTACACATCTCCGCTTCGCCACAGACGCATCCAACAACCGCCCCACATTCCTCTTCAAAATATCCACATCATGCGTCCGCTTGAACAGCTCTGTCCTCTTATCATCCCCAATCCCCAACCAGCTATAATCATACAGTGCCAGTGCCATTCTGTCAACCTCCGGTCGAACTACCAGAGGCATCGTCTCCGTCAATATCGACATGATGACCGGCTGAAGGACCGACGGGATGCTGCACGTGATTAATAGTTCGCGTTCGGGGGCGTTTCGTTCCGCGTTGCTGAACCCCGCGGCTTGGTATGAGCGGGCGACGAGGCTGTCGATGTGCGCAAGCATCTTTTCACATACGTCAGGCTTTAGGGATGCTTGTTCGATGGCGTCGCTGATGCTGGCGAAAATCTGGTAGGATTCGCCGCTTAGATTGTTGGCGGCTTTGAAAGTGAGAGGAAAGCGATTGAGGTAGCGGAATATGTGGCGGAGAAAAGAACGCGGCACGCTAGAGAGGATTAGGACTAGGGAGAGGGACTCGTACGTTTTGCCTTTTTTTTGGGAGTTAGTGTTGGGAAATGAGGGGAGGGGAGGTCATAAGAATGCAATAACTTTACGAACTTGATAGAGAAAACGAGCTTCGATCGGTTGGGATGGTATCAGCGATTTCGAAAAGGTTGTCGACCAAGTATTTTGCAAGGTCAAGGATCCACTTGACATTTCCCAGAACCATGCGGAGTACCTCTTTGATGAATGTTAGGATGCTGTTATATTTTTCTTTTGGAGGGGAGCTTTATGCCTTGTATTGCAGCGGATGCCAACATACCAGGCTCACATGGAGTCGATTCTCTACCACTCTTGAGGTAGTGTGAAAAGGTTAAAATCAGTAGCATAATCTGCCGAATATTTAATATTATCCAAGGAACGGCGGATGTGAGAGCTCGTGGCTGGAATCGTGATCTGAACCCTAGAACGGCTTGCATGCTGAGCCCCTTTTGGATAGACTGGTTGTTTACCAATTTATCTTGCTCAGTAAAGTCGACGCTCATGAATAAAATTGAATAGACTTCTGTGACAAAAGACATTTGCGCATCTAGAATATAATAATAATTAGTAGGGGAACGGATTCTGGTCACCATGGGATTACAAAGTACTAACCAGGATTAAGCTGTCTTATGATCACTGAAAGTATATCGTCCGCACTGGTATCACTCCCACATGCTCTAACATACCCCAAAGCAAGTGCTGCTATTGCGCATGTGAATTTATCTTCGAAACAACGTCAGCTTACCAGCTTGACTCTCTCAAATGCATATCCAAGACAACGCACCGTTGTTATACATTCCATCTTCCATACCATACGAATGTTCCATGTACCGCAAATGCATCTGCCATTCCCCATCAAGAACCACCGCCAGGCAACCACTCGGTGAAAATGCGATGTGTAGGCCTTGCAGAAATATCAGCACAGAACTTTCGACAATTAATATTGATGTAATTGGTGGCTAGGCAAATACCTGACGCGTCAATTGGAAAAGTGAATCCAGCATTTGGCATACTCGTCACAACATTCACGTCTTCATTCTCATTGACGGGTCTCATGGTTTTAGCATCAAAAAACGATATGGAGCTATCATCGTATGTGATGATAACCACGCCGCCGGCTTCCATGTGGTCGATTGATACCACAAATCTGTCGAAATAGATGTCCTCTTGTCTCCTGAAGGCTATTTTAGACTAACAATGGGAGTTTAGTAAGAGGGAAAGAAAAGGCAATACAACAAGTTACTCTGTCAACACAAATCTTCGAATATGTTGGAAACCTCACCTTGGGGTTAGCAGCAATTTTGTTCGATGCAACATCGTCGAAGCTTGGGTGTAAGGTCTGAGCCATTGTGTCTAGCTGCCATCGGATAAGAACGCTCGAGGGCACAGAAGGATGTGGTTGACCAAGTTGACCATGAACGGGGATGGAAGCAAGAGCTAATACGCAGGGACCGGAAGCACTCTGTGCTCCTGGAAGAACCTGAGGTGCGGTTATTATCTCAAGATGAGTAACCCTGTAAACTGCCCCGTTGGCCGCTGAGAAATCTGATAAGTTTTCCATGTCGTGGACCGGCGGATGGAAAACGTCACTCAGAGTATCGGTCTTGGTGCGCAATATTTGGAAACTGGGAGTTGGAAATGGATTGGGCTGTCCACCCTGTTTAAGCGTTTGATCCCACTCTGGAGGATCCCATTTAACTTGAACACGGTAAAAACATATTTCCCTGCATTCTGAATGGGTCGCGATGGAAATCCCGCTTCCTATAAAGGCAAGTTTTCAGATCATGAGCTGGCGTTGTAGAAGTCATATATATTTTTCACCAAGGGAATATTTTACCTTCCGCTGGTGCCATGGCGGCATGCGTCAATATCCCATCTGAATACCCAATAGACGTCAATTCAGCGGATATCTCCGCCCATCTCATGTCTGGATTCTGGTAGATGATTTTAATGTGACCGGATTTGGTCACCAGGACCAGGCCAGACTTATTAACGGGATGCAGAGGCCCCAGAGGGCGCCTTCGATGTGCTGGATAGCTCCATCTATCATCCGTCCGTGTTGCCTTATGGAAGCCAAAGAGCTATCAAAGATAGAGGCAGTAAGATAAGTGAATGTATGAGGAATGTATAGGATAAAATGAAACGCACTTACCGGTCGGTTCACACTTAACCACATCAACCCAACAGGCTGGGCCCAATCATCATCAGGGTCTATGGATGCTTGCCGTGCGAAATTAATAGTATTCAGCGTCGTCAAAATCGTGACAATTGAGATGCGTCCAGAGCTATCCACGATGGCCAGTTCGGAGCCAGCCTCGTTCCAGAGAAGATGGGCTATGGTGTGGATGCCGTGGGGATCAGTGATCTGATTAATGGGGGCTTCATCACTCAATGTCCATTTGCCGTCATCTGGTCTACAATAGAGATATCGCAGATGGACTCTCTGACCGTCTTGTGAGACGTACGCAATTGCCCCAAGCTTTGACCATGCAACTTTTCTAGGTAGCGTTAGCAATGTTATTCGGGGAAAATGAGATAATATTAACATACTGACAACATCCCGAAAGCCGTAGCTCGTCGAGTCTTTGGGGTAGCCCTTTGATGGTAGGTGCTGTGGCTTCCAGCCCTAGCTCCAGGGAAGTTGGATCCCCAAAAAGATCATCAACATCAATACTGTCTTCCATGATCAATGGCATTCTGAGACTGTTTCCCCCTTAAACCCCCTTTCTCACGGTTACTTGCGTAAATGCGCAATACAGCTCTTGAAGCCTGAGTTCTGCAGCCCGCGCCGCATGGAGCTTGAATGGCACTATGCTGGAAATATTTGTGTCAGAACCGACGGACATATTGTAGTTCTACTAAATAATAGACCAACCATAGATATCATCTAAGGCTTCATAGCCGCCGCTGGGAGAACTTGTTGTGTCTATATATACTTGGCCCACCTTAACAACACAGGCACTTTGGGCCCGGACGGTTACCCGAAAACGGCAATTCTAAGCGGATGACTAAGATCTGATTAAATAACGTACCTCACCACCGAGCGGCGGATTCTCTCCGAAAATCATCAAATATTCAACATATTCAACAACCACACACTTACATATTTAAAATATTAACAAATTAAGACTATCTAGTAGTTGAATATATAGCTATTTATTAGGGCAACTGTGTATAGTATGTCCAATAGTCCCACAGCCGCTGCAGTGCAGTGGAGCTTGCTGGTGAAATATAGCTTCAATCTGAGCTTCAACCTGCATATCAAGCTGCTAAACACGCTCATGATCTTCCTGTATAGATAAAATAGTATTCTGACCTAGATTAGCATGTCTCCATGTCTTTTTCTTTGTTCTTTTGCTCATTCTCTGCTCATAGAATCTTGATTTCTTGATGAAGAAGAAGAATAGAACATCTATTTGATCTTATATATTCAATAATTGTGGTCTATTCATAATTTCTCTGAATAACTATATGTGGCCTCTCACTGTGCTCAGCTGCAGTAATGACTTTAGAGATTGTACAAATCATCATTGCAAAGTCAGTCTCATCAAAGTTTCAGATATTATCTTCATGAATTCTATATTTTTGAATAGCTTCATGTATCATCTCTAATCATTGTTTTATAATTTTTGGATTCTCCTGCTTCACCTGCTGATAGGATATATAGCAAGTATAGTGTGTATGTAGTTCAGAATGGTGTTGAATGAATCTAGATGTCCAGTTAACTCCAAGAATGGTAATAGAATCAAGAGTATTTACTTGAAGTAGAATCTATGCCATTCCACATAGAAACTTCAGTCAACTTGAAAAGCCTCACTTATCTGCATTCAGTAATTGCTTGCGAAGGGTTTCCTCTTCAATCTCTGTCAATATGTAACCATTTGTATGTGTCTCTGAGTATGATTTGATACCAGCAAGTCATTTGCACAGGGTAGTTTTAGGAACCTCATATATCTTTGAAGCTTTTATCTTTGATATAATTTTTTTGAATTTATACGAAGCAATGGCCAACTATATGTGAGATTCTTGAGATAAAGACATTTTGAAGAAAAAGTGTAAAGAAATGACGTGTTGAAGATAGTTGGGTTGAATATTTGATGATTTTCAGGGAGAATCCGCCGCTCGGTGAAGTATGTTAACTAACTAGCAATCGGTCACCGAGCGGATAAGGACACCAAGCGGATAGTCTCCCATCTCAAACTCGGTCAATTTGCGAAATTAAGCAACCCGCCAAGATAGAATTTCTCGTATAATTTATATAGATCTATTTCTTAAGGTCTATTGACAGGTTCTAGCAGTATGACCAACTATGTTACACTTGCTGCAGTGTGGTGGAGCTCACTTTCTAGGCAGCTGGTTCAGATTCTCTACCCCCTCTTGTACAGCTTGATCAATTGCATTTCTTTCTCAGCTATTGGAGCTTCATTTTGAGCTATAAATGTACAAGCTTGCTTCTTCTTACATTTTTTCTTTTCAACTGCAGCTTTTAGCTTCTTAATTTCCTTTGCTAAGATAGCAGCACTGCACATGGCCAGCTGGCATATCTTAGCCAGTACTCTCTCAATAACAGTCACTCATTCTCAATTTCCTGCTGGCCTGCCATGTTTCTCAGACTCAGTTATCATCTTGTCTGTTAATATAATTCTCATTTGAAAGACAGTCTCATCAAAGTTATAAATATCCTCATATACAATGTCATATCTCTCTATCATATTCTTCACCTGTTGAAACCACTCTTGTATGATCTTATGATCTTCACGTAAAGCTCACTCATAGTTGTATTTGCACGAGAATCTAGTCCTTAGTTCCTTGTAACATGTAATAAATCTTTGAACTTATTTTTCTCTCATAGTAGATTCAAACTCGGGCAGAAAGTAGTAAATCCGCTATATTTCATACATTTTCAATTCAAAGAGGCTGTCATGGCTCAGTCTAGAGTCAAGATGATAACAAGACAAAAGCTTCGATTCATCTATCTGCGACGAGAATATTAAACTGGGAATGTGGAATGATCGAGCAACTGAATATGAAGGAGTTGAGGTCGGAGCGGATCAACATTAATCCATATTCCAAGCAGCTGCGCCGTAACAGAGGCCCCATGAATATTATCCAGTTTTAAAGGCATTAATAGTTAATAATAGCCTTCCTTCTTAATTAGAAGCTTAATCTTTTGATTAGAGAGGAATATTGAATGATTTGAGAATGCAGATGATTTGAGGTGTGATGAATTATGTTATTTGATGCTTTTCAGAGAGAATCATTATGTTATCAACTATAGCAATTTAAAGTTTTCTGGACAACCATGGAAACACTACACTGTATTCAGCTAGGGGGCTTCTGGACAATTCTGTCTTGAATGTTTTTATCATCTACATATCCACACATTCATATACTGATAACAATATCTTGGATGCAAGAATACTGAAGTTTTGTTTAAAATAAATAATTTCTATTAATTGATGATTGATGTAATAAAAGTGTTAATTGAAATATATTTAAAGTATTTAATTTTTATATTATTCAAAGTTTTTGATAGAAGATAAACTCTTTATTATTCTTAAGTGTTAACATCAATTTAATAAAATGTAACTTTAATAGAATCTAGTTATTAGATCTTACAGAGCTCTTTGCAAATTATATACTTTACAAATAGTGTGAATTATTTAATTACTTCAGTTCTCTTTATATTAGATGATATAAAATTTTTAGCAAACTTTAAAATTTCATATTCAAATTTAATTTTAAATTTTTTTATTTTTAATACTTAATATATTTTTAAGAATAATTAAAGTATTTATGTTTATCATATATCTATATAATATTTATAATTATTTGATTTAATATTAGTAAATAATTAAAATATCTATCTACTATACTTTCAATATGAAATTATAATAATTTTATTAGATTCTTGATATATTATATTAATTAAAGATAATTATATGATTAAGTTTTTTATAATTTGTTAAATTTATTTAATATATTTAACTAATAGTTACATAAATTATTAAAATTGTATTATAATTTAATATCTAAATAAAAATTAAAATATAATAAAATAACTTTTATTTTAAAATTTTAAAAATAATTTAAAATAATTTTTTTATATATTTTAAATAATTTTTTTAAAGTTACTCTAAGTATATGCTTATATTAAGTTGAAAAAATAAATATATATCTAATTTTTAATATTTTCATTGAAGCTATAATTATTATTTAAAAGAAATTAAATTATTAACATCTAATAGATCTAAGTATCAGGAATACAAGCTGTGTCAAAGTGCATAATACCTGATAATAATGGACATGCCTAGCAACTAAGTTTGCCATGAGGATGCCTATATTGCAATAATACTGAGATAGATAGCCACATTTGCAACGTTTCTAATTTTGCAATTTCCCTCGGTTTGGGGATGCCGCGTCTTGTATTTTACAATACTCAAAACAGAACTCATTTCTCCCCTTCCCACGCCACTCCCTCCGCTCCTTGTGGAACAAATAGCCTACAGATGATAAAACATCAAACAAGAAGGATTTTCTCCAGAACACCATCAAAGACAAAATTGTCTGTAATTAGCTCAATAAAGCTTATGATCCAACCTGTAATAAAGTTCGCAGCTGGTTTGGCGGCTTCATCAACTTGTAGAAGATATATATCCTGGGGGGAAAGGTGAGAATAAAAGCCATTCACTAGATTTCTGTCAAACAGACCATCTTCCTCAGCTTTTCCATCCTCTACTATAACTGCATCTTGTCCTGTCCCGTCCCATCAGATGAACAACCCCTTGGTTGTTTTGGTTTTGTCTCTGTTGTTGGTCAAAATAAACCCTGGGCTGTGGCAGAATCGGGACTAGCGTCCCCGCCCAGCTGGCTGCTCTTCCCATGATCCAGTCCCCCCCCCTCGCTGAAACTCCACCTTCAGCATCTTCCCGACTTCAACCCTTCTTCCTCCTCTCTCTTCCTCTCTTTCTTCTCCCACAAGCACCATCAATGCCATCGATGCAGTGCCCATGGGACGGCCTGTCTTATATCTATGATTTAGCCTCCGGTCTTACCTCGCGATCTCATCATTCTCGTCTCCTTATACCCTTCGGTATCTTTCCACACAACACGTCGACACGCCCTCAATGGGGCGTGCTTTCGATCCATGGGGGGATTCTTCCGACCTCAGTTCCCCTCCAACTTCGCCATCCCCTCCTCCGGGCTTCCTCCCGACTCCTCCGCCTTCCCAAGGAAATTTCGAGCCCAATTCAGCTGATCCCCCTGCCCTGACACAAGATTGCGCGCCTCCAGCCAAAGAGAGGAGGAAAGTCGAGCCGAAGCCACGAATAACAAAACACCTCGACTTGTCCCTGCTCACCCAAGATTGCTCTTCAAGTCAGAACACTGAGCTAGGGCTTCTACTAAAAGCTCTCCAGAAAAAGCGCAAAATTGTCGTGATTGCTGGAGCGGGAATTTCAGTCTCTGCCGGCAGTGCGTATACTTCCGATAGAGTTTTTATATTCATTGCTGACACGAATCAACCACAGTCCCTGACTTTCGCTCTTCTCATGGCCTATTCAAGACACTAAAAAAGGATCACAAGCTGAAGGCCTCTGGGAAGCAGTTGTTTGATGCGTCTGTATATCGGGATAATTCAATGACTTCTTCATTCCACGACATGGTTCGCTCGTTATCTAGAATGGCAGCCTCTGCCAAGCCAACAGCTTTCCATCACCTTCTTGCTAGGCTCGCAAAGGACGGTCGCTTGATGCGATTATATACACAAAACGTGGACGGCATTGAGACGTCTTTACCCCCTTTGGCCACCGAAGTACCCCTGAGTGTTAAAGCGCCTTGGCCTCGCACAATTCAATTACATGGTGGACTTGAAAAGATGGTCTGTCAGAAATGCAGACATACGTCTGATTTTGAAGCGGAACTTTTCCAGGGTCCTGATCCACCCTTGTGCCGAAAATGTTGCGAGACTGACGAATTTCGCACAACCACCGGCCAGAGAAGCCATGGCGTTGGGAAGCTAAGACCAAGGATAGTTCTCTATAACGAACATAATCCTGATGAAGATGCTATTGGTTCAGTTGTTACAGCGGATTTACGCGCCAGGCCTGACGCCCTGATAGTTGTGGGCACTACTCTAAAGATCCCAGGAGTTCGACGAATCGTCAAGGAAATGTGCCAGGTTGTCCGCGGCCGAAAAGATGGAATCACCATGTGGATAAATCACGAACCTGTTCCAGTCGGAAGGGACTTTGAGAGTTGCTGGGATCTAGTCATCAAAGGCGACTGCGACGAAGTTGCACGACAAGCCAACTTGAAGCCCTGGGATGATGATAGCGATGATATTGTCCAGGAGTGCACAGCCTCAGACGTAGAACGGGTTAAACAGGAACAAGGCCCCTTCTTCGTTGTCGTTCATACGCCCAAGAAGGCTCAGAAGAACACTGGTATCCTCACACCATCTTCTAGTCAGGATGAAGCATTCGACCCCAAGGATAAACCGCCAATTCCCATCAACCTTGTTGCCAAACCGGCCAAGAAAAACATGACTCAATGGCTATCCGGGAAGGATAACATTAATCCAGGATGCAAACGCAAGAATCCCCCTACGAGCAAAGCCGGGCCTCCAAAGAACGCCAGAATGGCAAATCCTGCTCCGACAAAGAAAATCGATCAACAATTCCGCATTGGCAAATCGACTAAAGCCACCATCACTATTAAGAAGTCCATTAGCCCCATTGAAAGTGAACACTCAAAGCCTATGCTTGCGATATCTCCTGGCGCAGCCCGTAATAATGGTCCGATGTTTCCAGAGATTTCCGCTTCTCCTCCATGGAAGGACAAGGCCACGATTTCCCCATCTGGCACGCTCCCACCTGATCTTGAAAGGATGTTAAACTAAGCCACGAAGAGTAGCAAAAGAAAACTACCTGCTATGGGCCTCAGTATATCTGAGAGAAAGGGTTTTTTTATTTATTAATTTCCTTTTCAAGTTCTCTGGATTCCAAAAATATTCCTTTCTCCTCCCGCTAGTCCTTACCGTCGGCTACGAAACAATGATACCCAGATAGAATTTTAGGTGCCACTACTAACCCTCCTCGCTATATATTACCACGGCTTTTCTCGCAGTTGCTTCTGGACTGGGAGATGATGTAGCCTTGACGTTTAATTTTCATTGCCGTCGCATTGAAATATAATAGGAAGAATGGATGGATGGCGCGTTTCTGTATGTCGCTTGTTAATAATACTTTTTTCCGCCCATTATTCTCTTGTTCCTCAAATTTCATCCGAGAGATTCTTTTCTCTTTGCTTCGAAAAGAAATTCTCCAACTGGGTAAAAGTTTTCTTCTGCACCTACTTTTCTTTTATGTCAGGTCAATTGTGTTTCATGTTTGTTCGGAGGACAGTTTCCCTTATCTTTTTATACAGGGGAAAACAGGGGCGGTTCCTTTTCATTGTTCAAAGTACATACTCTGTAATATCAAGCAGTCAACCGCATAGGGGCACGTTTCTGCATTTGTATTTACATTTTCGAGTCTCTTTGGCCTCTTTGGTCTACTTCTTTGCTTTTTACGTGTTTAATTTTTCTTGTTCTCATTGTCGTTTGCAGGTGTTCGGTTATTAATGGGTGCAGGGAGTTTGTTTCGCCAAACCTGGGCCGAGTCGTGTGTAGGTAGGGTACATGCGCAAATATATTTATGTTTATTCATCTCCTGATGTATATTTGCTATGCGGACTATTCAGCTACCTCTCCTGTAGAGGCGGAGTCGCCTGTTTGTTCCTTGTTTGATTTCCCCAGGAGTTTACACCTTTTTTGCTCCTCGCTTTCTAATCGACCTCAATTTGTTCAGGAGGAGCCAAATGATCAGATCAAACTGTTCATCCTTCCCATCAACGGCAGGCAATTCAATAATTACATCCCCCTTATACCCATAGCAGTCTATGGCGATAAGGAGACTTTCATATCTCTATTTGAGCTTCATTGGTTCGCATTACGAGGCGGATGAAGAGACCAGGCCAGAGCCAAAACATTTACTCTGCTTCCACAGATAAACGGTCCGATCTTCACTGAAAGCCTGTATTTTGCATTGTGTGACATGTCAATCCATTATCATGACGACACTTATGATAAGAAACATAAAACCACAGAGGGAATGTAGCAAAACCATTCATTTCTCTGGCCACGCATGCGCGCTTTTATCCACATTTCCCGCTCAAATTTGATAATAAGAATACAGCATAAAACTCCACCCCTGAGAAGGTGGGTGGGGGACTGAAGAACAATAATAGCAAGACCAAAAACCGAGCTTCCGTTTAATACGAAGAAGAAAAAAAAGAAAAAGAAAAAGTAGGAGAATAATGCAGTCCTCCTCTTCATACCCAGTCACAGCTCATCACTATCACTTTCAAGCCCCGAATCCAGATCTGGATGCATCCCTCCCCTCCTCCTAGCCGTATCGCTCCCATCATCATAAATATCCACCTCATCCTCGTCCCGTCCACTAAGCTGCGTAGTCTCCTCTTCCTCCTCCTCTTCCTCCTCCTCCTCATCATCCAACACCTCCTCCTCATCTGGCCCATCCTCCTCTTCCATCTCCTCAGTCTCATCACCATCATCCTCTGCAGCCTGACTCTCCATCCCCTTCCCACCACCACCCTCCATCCTCGTTCTCCCAACAGCAACCTCACTCCTCTCTCCGTTCCTCTTCACCCGCTTGGCATCCGGTTCACCACCCTGCTCGCCATGCTCATCTGCAGCGGGACTCTTTGTTCCTTCCCCACTCTCAGAAACAGCAGTCGCCCCTGCTGCGCCGCTGCTAGCCTTGCGATCCTTCTTCCCAGTCCGTTTCTGCGCGTTGGCTTCGGTATAAACAGCAAGTTCGCGCTGGAGGCGTGGGACGAAGGCGTCGAACTCTATCTCAGAAAGGGCTGCGAAGACGTCTTGCGGGGTTACGGTTTTCTTAGAGGTTTCCTCGTTTGCGCTGGGGAGTGTGTAGATGGGTTAGTGAGGGGGTTCCGTAAATGGAACTTTTTCTGCGTATGGGAAAATTGGGAGGGGGAACAGGAACCGAAGTCTGAGATTCCTGTATCGGAGATGGGAAGTAGATAGCAATATGAACTCACTGTGATGAGAGATATGAGACGAATACGGTGGCCGCCTTGGTTATCGCTAACAGCGCATCTTTCTGTATTGAAGTATTTGGAGGCAAAACACCCTTGGCCAGTCGCTGTGTAAGGGTTCTCGGTAGAAGGTAGTCCTATGGATGACATATATTTACATATTAGGTTGTTCTTCAAAGATGAATCTCCTCCAACACTCCAACAGGTAAAGAAAAGTGCATATATGTGGGAAGTGGCGTTCTCATATCTCATTATTTGAATCCCCTCAAGTCAATGCACAACTACATGCGTACATGACACATTGATGCGGGACGGACGGAAAAAAGATATAGATAGTATCTCACCTCAACATTCACGCCTGTGTCAATGGGATCTGATCTAGGCACGGTTGCTCTTGAACCCTCCCCCAATGTATTTTGTTCTTCACCATGGCTGCCTCCCTCGACGGAGACCGTGGATTTCCGCGGCATCGTTGTGGGATGGCGAGGGCTTTGTAAGTATACAGTTCGTTGGAAAGGGTAAGGAAAATATGAATCTCCTTCTGCGCTGTTTATTGGCTCAAATAATACGGGGGACGTGCTTCTCTTTTGTTTCAATGGCGCGCGAGAGAAGTTATACACGTTTAAAGTGGGCTATCTGCGAGGCCGGAAGACGCGAAGAACTATACTCTCGGGTGTGTGAGGGGTTGGGATTGGGTTGGTTTTACTGTAGAGTAACGCGATTTTTTGAGTGCTTTCTCCTTTTCTTTTCGAGGGCGAAAAGCGAATAAAGAGTGGGAGAGGTGTGCGCGGGAAATGTAGGGGAAATTTATAATACGAATGTTCTTTGCTGCCGTTGCGTTGCGGAGAGTTTGGGTTTGTAAAGTCAAACTGGCGCAACTTCTTCAGTTTTGCGGAACCATCTATACCAATGTACAGAGCAGAGTATGTGTTAGCAACAATAAACAGACACAATTCAGGAATGTAGGAATACAAAATAAACGTTATGGCACTATTTACTCCTTTTATATTTTGCGTTAATTACAACGTCAATTCAACTTTTTCGTGAAATAAGACAAAGGTGATAGTTATCGGCCCATCCTCAGTGTAGCCATAGAAGAAAGGAAGCTGTAGCGAGTAGCTCTCAAAAGTAATTGTGTAAAGCAACTAGGTACATATTGTCGTATCTCAGTAAATAATATCATTAATGCTGTATCCCTGGAGACCCTCTAAGTAACTGAAAAATGCCACACACATGCGCCTTTTTGAATATCCTTCCAAGTCGTCAGAGAGAAAGCAGAAAACGAAAGCAAAACAGAGATTACTCCACAGACATTTCATCGCCCTGTGAGGTACCATCACCCCATAGTCCCTCGAGTTTAAACTCTTCTGCCCACTCCTTGACAATTTGCTTGGTATCCGTCCCCGTCGTTGCGTTCGCCGCGCTGGTTCCGCTTGCGCTGGGTAACGATGTTGTCCCTGGAATTACAGGAGCATCGACCCATCCCTGAATGCGCCCATTCCGCCAATCGGTAATCACGGTGGTTGCCGCACTGTTGATATTAGGGACACCACCTTTACCGAGCCGGCCCCGTTTTCGAGCAACTTGGATTAGAAAATCATTGACCTTGTCGCCATCGATGGGGAAATGTGGCGGAATGCCGTAGACATCCAGCAATTTCGAGAACAGGGTAGGGTTGGAGGAAAGTCGATTAAGAAGAAGACGGACGGCAGGGACAGGATCTGAGATTTGTTTGGGAGGGATGGCATTGAGGAGAACAAGGCGGGCCTCCTCGTTCATCTTCTTGGATGACTTTTTCCCATTATCTGCGTTCGGAAACACTATCCCCGGAGAGTCGATGAGCTTCAGCTTGCTGTCGAGCTTCACTTCTCTGAGGCTGGTAGTAACGCCGGCTTCTGCACCCACGGGACACGCCGTGGAGGAACCCTTATTCAGACGTGCGATAAGTGCATTGATCACGGAGGATTTGCCGACGTTGGGGTACCCAATGACACCAACTGATATTGATCGTTTCAGTTGCTTGCTATGAGCGTAAGACTTCAAGGCCTTAAATAGTGTCTCCGATGTGCCTTTCACAGTCAATTGCTTGTGGTCAAAACTGTGGGCATTCGGAGCACCGGTTGATGCTCTTAATGGCAGTGTAGGGAAGTATCTCTGAAGGTAGAGAATCCAGCCTTTCAACACATGGGGTGGGACGAGATCGATCTTGTTCAGGATCAAAATGAGTCGTTTAGATCCCCCATCTGCGGCCATAATTTCCCTTTCAACTTCCTTCGACCTTGTGCCTTCTGGGTCTCGAGCATCAAGGACGTATATTACAACATCCACCGCAGAGACAACTTGTTTAAATGCTTTGTCGAACGCCCGTCTGGAAGTCTCCTTCTGCGCTGACTTCTCAAACGTGGTATCCATAGAGACACCCGAAACAGCACCTCCATCCTCATCCTCATCCTCACTGTCGTCGTCCATCTCATCCTCATCCATCTCATCAACGTCTTGGCCTTCATACTCCGCCGCTCGCGCCCGAGCTGAAGCTAGCAATGCGGCCATAGGATTTGACTCGTCGACGCCCTCTTCCATATCATCGTCTGTCAAGTCATCACCCTCGCCCAAAACGACTTCATCATCATCCTCTAACTGCACATCTGGCAAATCTTCCATGTCTCCCTGGCGAGCCTTCCTCGCTTCCTCCCTTATCCGTCGATTTTCCTCTTCCCTCAAGCGCTTTTTTTCTTCAATCTCGTAAAGGATTCTGTCTTTGTAGGGAAATAAATTGGGAATTCCGGGATCCTTCTTCAATTTAGATCGCCATTCAGGATTCTAATAAATAATCGGGACAAGAAGGATTAGTAAATTGCATTTTATACGCAGATCCTATTTATATGTGTTAAGAGCAATCCATCCTGGATTTGTATATGTGTATATAACATACTTTTTTTGCCAATTTTCTTGCTTTCCTTTGCTTTGCTGCGCTCGCCTTCTCAATCTTATGGCGCAGGCGCACTGGCGTGCGCTTGGATTGCTTGCCTATATTAACAATAGAGTCAGCTTTAGATGCGTGAGCACAACAAAGAGAGTGACCTGCCATACCGAGCTTCACCATCTTGAAAAGCCTCTGCCTCCAAGACTAGACTCGGACGCAAGAAAATATTGTTAATGAAGGAAGAAGACGTAAATATTGCCTTCTCTCCTCCTCCAGTTCTTTGGCTCTTCAACCTCTTCATCTCCTTATTAGACTCCGACTTATCAAACATTTTTGTGCGGGTGGAGCAAAACCCGCGCCAAGACTTTCCAATGCCAAGATTGCATCTTGGGTATTTATTTATCCGAAATTCGAAAATCTAATGCTGACTAAGCAACAGCAACATCAAAATGCGGGGTGAAATCAGTAAAACAACTGTAACATCCATAAAAAATAAAAATTAAAAAAATTGGATAAGGGCGGGAAAAAATAGATCTGAGAAAATATTGTACGATAGCTATTTTAATTCTTTCGTCTTTATACAACCCTTCTTTCTTTTCTTTTAATAGCATACTTGCGGAAGGCTGTTTAGTTTTCAATATGGGTTCCTCCACCCTAGAGTCTTTCTCGGCGCCAACACAAGCCTATTCGTTTGATGGTCTCCTTTTTGATTTTGATGGGACCATTGTAGACTCGACAGAAGGTTAGCTTCTCCTTATTCCTTTATTTTGAGCCAGAGTGAAACTTGTTTTTGTCCAGTTTACTGAAGCTTAGTGGCTTGGCTCATCTAGCAATCGTCAAGCATTGGCACAGGTTCGTTCTCCGTACATTCTGTTGATATCGCTGTTATATCACCGCTTCAACCCATATATATATACGTGTATTCTGGATATACTGTAGATACATGTGGATGGCGGGAAAGTATTCTCCTGTGGCCTCAGGATCAAGGGGGGGGGCGCGCTTGAAGAAGTTCGTCCGTGCTAAGTATTAACAAATATAGATTAGGTTCCGAATTGAACTTAGACCCCGAAACGATTCTAAAGACATCCCACGGGCGAAGAAGTATAGATGTCCTGAAAATCATTGCTCCACATAAAGCCAACTGGGAATGTAAGTAGGAAATAAGAGATAGGAGACTCAACGGACCACCACCACACATCTAACCCTATTTCCTGACTAAATGTATTATCCAGACGTCAGTTACATTGAAGGGCAGATTCCTAAAGACTACGGCAAAAATGCTGTGGAAACACCAGGCGCACGAAAGCTTCTGAAAGATTTAGACGATGCCAACGCCCCCTGGGCTGTGGTTACTTCAGGAACCAGGGCCCTCGTCACTGGGTGGCTGGACGTCATGAAACTCGCACTACCCAAGTACATGGTTGTCGCTGAGGACGTGGAAGTAGGCAAACCAGACCCAAGATGTTACTTGATGGGCCGCTCGCACCTTGGTCTAGGAGACGGAGCTGAAATGCTGGTGATTGAAGATGCAGCTTCGGGTATCAGGGCTGGCAAAGCGGCGGGATTCAAGGTTCTGGCGCTGACGACGACCCATAAAGTTGATGAGCTGAAAGAGGCTGGGGCAGATTGGATCGTTCAGGATCTGCGAAGTGTTACACTAAAGGGCTTCAATGGAAAGGTGGTGATTGAGATCTCAAATGCTTTGCAGTAATCTCCTTTCCCTCTCGCACTGGCATGAGGAAATGTAACCTTCGTGTCTATTTTCCTTTTCCAGAAAGAGGATGGATGCTGCATAGAAGGAGGATGGACTGATGTCTCGTGGTGTGGATGGTCAGATTTGAAATATGTAATTGTGTCTCCACATGGGATTGTTTCCATCTTGGACGCACAAGGGGCTATATCTCTTTTTAACTTTTAATTTTGAATTGACTCCACCAATCTATGGTATTGATCATCATGCAGTTCTCGGGCTCCCGCAGCAATTGGGGACTAGACGGTATACCACATTCTTCCAATGCTGCTGTTACTAACTGTTGTCTCTTCTTTCCCCCCTATTCCATCTTACCCACGCAGTCATTTCCAGACTCCATAGGAGCACAAATAATTTTGGTCGATCACACGAGACGGAAGACCTTGAGATAGACAGACCGGTTGCCAATACCGAATGCCGTTGCTGCTGTTACATCTGACTTCTATCCCTTCATCCCTTGAATCTATGCAAGCTTCAATCACGTTCTCATTCTCGGATGTCCTGTCGTGCTATGTATCCATCTCCGTTGAATCTGCACCGGGTTATTGCCGGCAGACATTTGAAACGATACAGTGTTTATTTCCTTCAGGTCGAAAAATAGAAAACTAACTGCGACACAATTTCCGGTTCCTGATTCTAAAAGTCGCAGCATTTTCGGAAGCAGCTGGCGATTAAATATCAAATGAAAGACATTGGTTATAGACAATGCGTAGTTCACTCGAGATTTCCACAAAGGATAATGTCTCTCGACACTGTGCTCTACAATGCCAGATCATACATCATCGACATAGAAATTGGAACGAGGGTGTGACCCAAAGACATCTCTAGATCAGCAGGCCAAAATCCCTTATAGAAAGCCTCCATATTTGCGGGTGTTACAGGTGTGGAGAAACCTCACTGGCCTGCACAATTCGGGGCCATGGTTAACTGCAGTAATCCTTTTCCCAAGTGTTTGAGGTTTAAGAGCGGACCTCAGGGGAAACGAAACTATATTCAATTTTTCGCAAAAAATTTAACTCACTGTTCAGCAGACCATCATTCTCCAGACACCACTCCTCAACTCCGGCGGGCAATTAATTACCTAGGTTCCCAGATGTACGAAGCATTTGAGCCATACGAATGCATGCATTCAAGCTCAACCATTCATAGTTTTTCTGAAAAGAAAAACAAAAGGAGGGGATGGACTGGAAAATGGGGAAGCAACCAAATTCAATCCAACATAATACTGCATTTGTGGGACCCTTAAGGCTGAACCCATACACCTCAGTTCCTCTGTTGACGGCAAGTCCAGTCCCCTTCTTCCACAACAATTCGTACAACGTTATTGCCTATGCGAAAACTATGGGGCAATAATGTCAGTCATTTACTAACTCCCATTGCAACAAAATCATCAATCCCCTTTTTTGGTTCTAAGAGCAGTTTGCAGATGAAAACGTTAAAAGACTGCGCTATTATTGCGGTCTTCTGATTCCAGGTGCTGGCTTTGCTCAGGTGTCCGATATACTAACGGAAAAACCAGGGAAGACTCTTCTATTGACTAGCGACGGTGATGCACAGAGAGAGCCCCCACGCAGTCAAGTCTCAGGAGTGTAATGCAGAGGGTCGCCATGACATGCGACAAGGGCCTTACCCTTCATCAACCAGGACGCGACGCCATGAAACGAAGAAATTGACTGGTGATCGAGATTCGGTCAGTAAAATTTATCCATGTAAGTCGATATTAATATCTGCTACATTCCTGCAATATCGAGATGTCCCTAAACAACTTCAACGGGTCCGGGATGCAAAATTACCCTTGCCCATGCTAAACAGTGCAGGGATAGGGCCATGGACACAATTGGACCTGTGCTCTCGGGAAGTAATCTGTTCTAAATTTGAGTTTTTGTCCACGAGGGTCAGAGGGTGGGACGTGGGACCAGGGGAGGGATGACGGCTTGCATGGGTTAGCGAGGTTGGAAATTTCAATCTCTCATATATATATATATATATATGCGTGTTTATTATTACCCATTTGCAACTGTTCAGGCAAGCCACCGGGCGTGGGATGAAATCGATTGTGAAAAACCTGCTGGTCCAGCCATCTTATTATTATTGTAAATAAGCTGGAGAGATTTCTCTGGATGACGCCATTATTGAGTGTTCTGCAAGGTAGCGGATGACAACGAAAAGGAGCTCCTAACAAGGCTTGTTACGATAATAACGATGATATTTCCATCTTCGAAGTCCTTTCCGTACGATAAGGGCCATGTGCCCAGCGATGGGGGAGTCTGCACCTTACCATATTATTCACTAGAAATAGAAACCCGCTAGACTGAAGCCGCAGGAGCAGTTTCAAAGATGAATCACTCCTGGGCAGTTGAGCTTTCAGCAATAATAAGAAAATATGTGCAATATTCATCCTGCCATCTCTGGTATCAAAGTCCAGGCTAAAGTTTGCCCACTGTCCCGGTGTGATGGTCACCAATGAGTCGAAAGAAGATGTAATCCAGAGGGGGTTAGGCGCCCCCCGGGAACGTCGAGGCTTAGTTTAAGGAGTCGGACAAGGGCCATCCACGATTTTCCTAGGAGTGGTAACTATGTGCGGCAACGTGCGGGTTGAGCAGGTTGCGATCGACATTGTCAACTACTCTTGAAACGCTGAAAATTTCAAGAGACGTCGACAGGGAAGACTTTCCAGGTCAGGGATGACGCGGTACATCCACCGTAAGTGTAATTATGTAGATCCATGCGGTTTTGTTCAGTGGATGGATAAATGAATTTTCTCCCCTTGGCTGAGAGACAGGAGACTTTCTGAATATTGAAACGAGGCCGGTGTAGGTGAGACTTTTCGCATGCTGCATACGGTTTTGATAGAACTGGTTTCTGATGGTATGGATCAAAAAAAAAAAAAAAAAAAAAAAAAAAAAAAAAAAACTCAACTGAAGTCTTACCTGAGGAACAAGTGCATCCATGCCCATTGTATGGAATAGCATTTGACGTTGGCAGCAACACGTCGTCATTGACCGACCTAACTACGGAGGAGAAGTATAAATCGGCGATGAGCTTCCCTTGCCAGGTTGCCAACGAGACCATTTCTTACGGGCGGAATGAAGCTCGTCTTGGACCGCTCTTTACTCCGTAGTTGTCCGGAACATGCGTGAACCTCATCAGGTATTTCTGTTTCAATGTTTGGCGTTCTCCCCAATCATACAAAACGCGCACGTCATAAGTTAGCTGAACTTTCAGAATTATATAGTTTTAAACTGTATAATGTTTTTAACCCTGAAAAGGGTTGTCGTCAGCATATCTGCCGCGTGGCTAAACGCGTCCAGGCCCAATATCCTCACAGGTCATACAGAACCCAAGAAGTCGAACGGCATGGCTATTGATGGCAGACACAGCCTCCATGCATGTCACAACTGGGTAGCATCGACTTCATGCCATTTTTTGGGTTTGGTCACGTCTTCCCGCACTTATGCGGTATGATTTGATAAAAAAAAAAATTTAAAAAAAAAAAAATCATGCAAACCAAAATAGCTGATGTGGGCAGAAGGTGACAGGTTTTATTCTTTTCTTTCCGTGTCATTTCATCTTGTTGTTTTGTGACTTTCATTTTTTCATATAAACCCCCCCTTGTAAACAAACCCCAAGGGCAGCTTTATACCCGTTAATAATTCTCCATATCTGTAAACTAGTTGGTTGGAAAAGCGGGAAGAAGCGAGAAAAAGAACCCAAAAAGAAATTTCGTATGAATAATCCCATGCTAGCTATTATTGCAGCCGTTGAGCCTCGAGTTCAGTAATTGGTTTAAAACCGAGTTGTCATTTTCTCAACATCAGCAGTTGAATGGCATGAAGGCGCTCAAGTAATATCATTGGATTCGCATTTTCCTGCATCTGTGCATCTTCCGCGTTAGGCAAGTGGACTAAGTTAAGATAGGCTTTTCGCCGTTCGGAAGAATAATTTAGTTAAGAAAGAAAACCACTAGGCGCGAGGTTTATCTCAAGTTTTTGGTAGCTTTTGCTCCTTTTGAAGAGGCGTGGAGGATCTGCTGCTAAGGTGCCCTTGTCAGAGTCAAGAGGACAAAAGCTAATCCATGTCTTGGAAGCTAAGTGGTGGATTTCAAATGATCCCGCCGGCGTCACGCACCATGGGGCTAAAGACGAAGAGAAAAGAAAAAGAAAAAAAGCAAAAAAAAAAAAAGAGAAAACTTCCAATGTTTGTGGTTTTGACCGTTACAGGCTGTGGATACGAGTGCGTATTGGTATTTCTGGTACAGTAATTCAAACCCTCACCAACGATACCCCCGAAGGTCCTCTTCCGAACTTCCAAAGCGGAGGGATGAGATTGGAGGAATTCGTCGGCTGTTGCTGGCTCCGGATATCGGTTGTAGAAAGGGATCATTCGGTCAGGTATATATATGTGTTGTATGTGCTGCACAGTCCATCATCATTATTCGTCCAGAAAGGAAGAGCGTTTCGAGCAACAACTGTGCTCGGGAGCAAGACATCAAACAGTCTGAAGAAGAGTGAGGGCTGTTATCAAGTCTACGGAGTTCCCGTGACAAAAAATAATAGTGGCGTCTTTCATGGCCCGACTGACCCTTGCAGCATTATGCTGAATCCTGATGCTGTCCGCCAATTCCAAGCTACCACTAAAGTGATACACACAGGAGACGCACAACGTGATTGTTTGCCGAAAAGATTCCTGATGGACATGCCAGTGCGATCGCGTGTGAATGTGCACAACCATCCTGCATACCTGGCAGGCAAGACGGAGGACTCGTGAGAAAATATTTCTCGCACACCATTGCCACCAATTGGTATGATTATTTTTTTGAGAGAATATTCACTTGCTGGATGCTTGAAATTGCCCAATGCCCTGAATCCCTGAATGTGCTTTACCTCAAAATAATCGGTGTGACAGATGGCGTTAAGCATACCCATGTCTTGAAGGAGTACAGATCCAGAAGACTCACGGTTCCATTTCAAAATTCTTCGTTTTTTCTCCCAGGGTTGGATCATTTGGAGCGCATGACTGTATTGCGTGGAAAGTACCTCGGAGGTTCTGTCCGGAGCCCGGATTGCTTCGCTTTGACAGGCTAGAATTCGAATGTTTCAAATCATGATAACTTAAGTTTTATATGTCCCATCGATGTTACCAGGTCCTACACAGTCGGAAAAGCTCTCCATGTTGAAGCTCGTTTGTGTTTAATTTTTTGAGGTCTGGAGGGGAGGCTGGTTGAATGTGCTTGTGTACGGTGTTTGGATTGATTTGTCCCTTTCTTCCTTTTTTTACGCTTGATGGTTTTGGTGAGGTGTCCACATGCCGAGAAAAATCCATCAGTAAAATTTACCCCATCATCACGCTTCACCTGTATTGGATTCGGTGCCTGTTGGGTGGTTGGTTGGTTGGTTGTTGTTGTTGTTGAAGGGGGCAATCTACATCAGGGATAGCGGTAAATTAGGCTTCGTGGCTGGCAATTGGACTTGTCTCTGATTGAAGGGGACGGGGGCAACTTCATTTGGGAACCTTCAGCCAGCCTTGAAATCTCAACGGGTCTGTAGGCCCGTAAGGTGGCGGTCGGGATGGACCAAGAACAACTAATAGCTAGCCAATAAGAAATGCAATACACGTCCAACTGCCATAAATTCGAAGGGGTGTACGGAGTTTGAACCAGGATTACGACAAAACTGACAGAATTGGAGTGGGCACCCTTTTTTTTTCTTTTGGTTCCGTTTCCAAATTGGGACGGAAAATCCAAGAAACGGTAGAACGCGGCGGATTGCGGATTTTGGGTTGGTCAATTTTCCCCTCTTGCAGATGCATGACACGCGTCTAACGCAGGAACGGGGCTCTGTTGGATGCTCTGTTCACAGGAGTCGCTATTGGCGAGTCGCAGAAAAGACAACAGATGAAGAAGATCTTCGGAGCTGTCATACATAGGTATTTCGGTGTTGTCGAGCTGTTCAACTGAAGATTGTTCGGGAGAAAATTTTCAGGAAAAAGGCTTCTTTACGATTATGAGTTCCTTGGTGCGTCTCTTGTTCAGGGGTCGATAACTATATGAAGAGGAATTGAACCCGATTGAGAGCCTGGAAGGTCTAGTGAAAAAGGACCCCAAAGTGGACCAAGGAAGTTTCGGGTAAGATACAGCTCGCGACCTCCTGGGACCCAGACCCAGTAGTGGTAAAAAGAGGAGGTAAGAGAAAAGAGAAAAAGCTGTGTTGTTGTCGTCGTCAATTGATACTCTCTCTCGGCTCAAACCCATTTGTCCTTGTGCTAGCACTCTTCTTGTCGCCTCTGGTCCTTTTGACTCCTTGTTACCTAGCTAAGGTTGGACCGTTGGTTGTAAGAGAATCAGCGCTTGGCATGACGAATACCGCGTCATCTTTCAAAGCTCTGATGCCCAAAAGCTCCCAGTCTATTACTTACCCCGTACAGGACATGGTACGGAGGATTATCATACGCAGCTTAAGCTCACGGAAAATAGGGGCAGCCAGACCCTAGAAGGGTCACATGAACTTTGAGTTTGTGCCGGGCGGCAGCCTCTTGGAAGTTGGGACCGGGAAGCGCTGTCACTCAAACAGGAGAGAGTCTTTGAGGTCAAGTAATCTTGGCCTTTCTCATGAGCCTTGCGTGGGCCGCCGATCTAAACATTGCGTGGGGGACTAAGCCAGACTATGTCCAAAGACAGGGAACGTTTCCCATGTGCAGGATATGTGCTTGCGCATCTCTGTCTCAAGATGGACGGATACTTCAGAACCAATAGCATCCTTGAACTTAGAGATCTTATGTGCATGCATTCGATCAGGGCAAAAAAGCGTACAGGATGTTTCCGACAAACCTGGCTCCCACGATTCGAGATTCAGTAGCGGCTTTCATCGCAGGGGACCATGCTGGACAGCCATCAGACCTATCAGATGACCCTGAAACTGGCGAGATATTCATCCATAGATTCCTAATCTACCCTATATCCACATACGGAAGCAGAAGAGTCTCTTAACAGGGTTCTTTGCAAGCAGCGCTCTGCCGCAGAGGGTAGCTAGCTAGTTGACTCGTGTTGGGGCATAGTGCTAGTCTTTGAGAAGCTAGCCCGGGCTACCTTCAACCACGGTGAACCAGCTGCTCCTCCGTCCTGTAACAGTCCAATCCTCAAGTCACAGGTAACAGTAGCGCATGGAGCCCCATTGATCGACAGGCTCGAGACTTTCTGCGTGCGTGGAGGCTGCTGTAATTTATCTGTCGACGTTTTACCGCCATCGCATCCCACAAACACCTGCATCCATCCAGCCATACAGTCCTAAACAGCACCTATCCTACGGGTTACAGCCGCAGTACCTGTGTGCCCTGGTCAATTGACCTGGCTGGTACCCGCCTTATCTGCCACTGTTGCACACAAGCATTTGTGACCCAGGAGTACCCTGTCACACTGGGGAATGTCCCTTGTCGTGCACTGTTACATACGGTCTGATCGCATACACAGCCCATACAGATGGGCCCACGCCAATCAAGAACCGTACCGTCCAGCCGGCCGCCAATAATGCATCATCCTTGCGGACCTTGTACCGTACTGTACTGTACTGTACCGTACTGTACTGGGCCTTGACCCTCTCCGCCTTTTATTTACTTTCAAACATCGTCGTCTTCTTCTTTCTCCGTCTAATCACACTTATTCAACTCTCTCATTCTCATGTTCTCTCATTCTCTCATTTCTCATTCTCTTGCCCACACTCATTGGTTTTTATATCTGTTTTTCTCTGTCTCTCCGTCTATCCTTAATTCATTGCTTTAACATTTTTTCATTGTCACTCATTTACTGCTTTAATCTAGTCCCACTGCATGCCACGCCCATCGTAGCCCTACGTCTCACATCCAACCTCTTGTCACTCCTTTGTATCAGCAATATATTTCCTGTCCACCGCACCACTACAGACCTCCATCACGGCATATTCTCTCTATCACCCACCTCCTCATCAACATTCCCCGCTCCTCCGATGAGATAGGCCTCCTTCCACGGCTGCCTGCAGTGCAGCAATCCGATCCTCTGTCATCTTTAGCTGCGGTCACATCGAATCTCTGTTTCTATATTCACCCATTGAGCATCATGAGCTACCTCCCCCACCCTTTTCCTTTTGGAGGGCCTCCTGCAATTCCCGTCGAACAAACCGTTGGCTTAGAAGTCCTAATCGGGCACCCTCATTTGGGCCATTATGTGAATTCTTTTATACTTCCTCATGACCCATTTGACATAGTGGATTATTGTCCCTCCAAGCCTGCCAGTATTGAAGAATATGAGTACACAGAAAACCTATCACGTCCTCGACTGACAAAGGAACAAGTTGATACGCTCGAGGCCCAGTTTCAGACCCATCCGAAACCGAATAGCAACGTCAAGCGTCAATTAGCCACTCAAACAAATCTCTCTCTGCCTAGAGTTGCTGTATGGGACTATATATAACCCCATTTCTTTCCATTTCCTTGGTTGTGGCGAACTGTAAGGTTGACTAACTTTGTATGGTTGTAGAATTGGTTTCAAAACCGACGTGCGAAGGCAAAGCAACAGAAGAGGCAAGAAGAATTTGAGAGAACACAAGCAAGTGAGAACGGTGAACAGTGGGAAAGTAACGAGACCTCTCGGCAAGAAGGGGGCCTAGAAGCACAACCAGAACGTCCTGAATTGATTTCAACCCCTACCCAGGACCAACTTCCCATCTCGTCATCTGCAAGTCCCCCTAGCCAACCACACACTTCTACGACTCAGTCTGAATGCTCCGTGTCAGTCGAGAAAGCAGTGAACGAAAATATGTCTGCAAATGCCCAATTCTACAAATCCGAGCATAACGCCGGTGCAAACAAAGCCTTAGAATCCAATATGATGCATCATTCTTCTCAGCCTCGTTTGAAGAATGAAGCTGTTGGCACAGCCACCTCTGGCATCCCTGAATGGAATGGACACGAAGACGATTGCAATTCTGTTTTTTTGGCTTCACCGCAAAGTGGGGGAAACAGCTTTGATTTTACTCATGTGATTAGGCAGCAATTAACCCCAAATGACAACCCCTTCGAGATCCGCATTCACGAAAGTCCCCAATTCCCCGCCTTCCATTTCAATCACGAGCCCGATGGATGGGGATGTCATGGCGTGCCGAACTTGATGGGAAGGCAGCATGATGCTCAAGATCTGGGCGATGATTTTCAACCTTTGCCGTTTCATGGGCTTCAATCTCCGCTATTTCCTGGTGAACAACGACGAGGGTCTTATTCTTCAGAGCATTCCGACCTCACGGATATTCCGTTCCACCCTGAAATAAATAACGATCTTGAAGCATCTCCCGAAAACATTTCTCAGCTGAGCCTGGCCCAGTTGCACCACCACCAAGTTGAACCTTGCGCCAATTGGCGGTATCCGGAGAAAGAAGTTGATCTTGCTGCTCGACGAAAACGACCTCGACTGGCCGCTATCGGTACCTCCGCCATATCCCGTTTATATGTACCCTCATCAATGTCTCCCACCGCTATGATTCAGGGTATGGGGGCTGGGCATATACTTCGACATGCAAAATCCACCCAGAACCTTAGCCCCAGTCGCAATTCTCGCTATCCAGGGATTCGAAACACTGCCGCTGCCCGCCGCTCCCCTCTTGGTATAACAAGTTTTGCGGAAGCTAACCGTTTCAACCCGACGAATGCGACGGATATGATGTCAGCAGTACCCGGCCTGGTAACAACCGCTTTGGCTCCGCCTACTCCGTTAACGCCAGAAGATTTCCAAACCCTTCTTCCGCCAACCCCTAGTGACAATCAATACTGCGTTTCGCCAACGGACGAGATGGGTTGCACAAGGTTCTTTCCCATATCTCAACCCATGCAGGTACATCTCGAATCCCCTCCTGCCACACCACTAAATTTAAGTGTCCTCTCGCAGGTACAATATCAGCAGATGGGTATTTCAATGCCTGCTGCGGCTTCTCAGCGTACAACTTTCCAGGAGTACACACTCTCTGTTCCAACCAATCCGATGAGCACTAGCCTTTGGCATGGCCCTTCTTCGATGTCGTCCCCGGAGACCTTCCAAATGCAGCAGCCAACAATCCATATGCCCCAGCCAACCCACATTTCTCCCATTGCCTATGGAAATTCTTTGGATTCGGGAAACCCTTCCTTTGTCGATGGTATGGCAAGCCAAAGTGCATCGCCGCAATGCACTATTAAAAGTTGCAGTACCCCACCATCATGTCCCGAGGGATCTACCTCTGGTCCCCATAAAGTAACCGAATTTCTCATTCAGGAGTTCCCACAACAGCAGGAAGCACATAGGCGCGCAGCCCAGCAGCTTCCCCCACAGCGACCCATGAACTATACATTCTCCAACCACACACCAAATGACTTTTACGCTTGATTCCTCCTCTCTAGAAGTTAGCTTCGCTATCACAAGATCAAGGAATGGACAGCTCTCTCTATTCCCCCACTCCCCCTTCCCACATGCCAAACGTTGGTTTGGTCAGCGCTTTACGATTTCTACGCATCCCATATATAATTCTAATAGCTTTTGTCTCAGCTCTCCTTAGCCTGATATTGCTTTAATTCTAAATCTATTGTTAGCTCATTTTTTCTTTTTAATATATCTTAACTATACCCAACTTCAGCTGATTTGAAACGGTTTTCTCTCTTTTCTTGCGAACTTCTATTAAGAGAGGGAGAATTTTTGCCTCAATATACTTTTCTTCTTTCATCTTATCACCTTGCCATGCCTTTCCTTCTTCCATTTTATCATGCACATATATTTTTATATACGCCTTTTAACTTTCTTCCCCCACCGTTTGTCGCAGTGGAGCCTGTCGATCTTTTCTCCCCCCCGGAAGAACTAAACTTGGCCATGGTGCCATCATGGCCACCGCCGCTTATTCCCCGAAAGCGTTTCATCTTATTCTTCATCTTCCTGAAGCCTTGTCTTAGGTTCTAGGTTTTATCCCCTTTTAATTCTCTGCATTTTTTCCCTTTTTCCCCCGCACCCTTTTCTAATTGTTCTATTCTGTTGTTTCCTATTTCCTCCTTAAAAACCATTTACGTATTTTTAATTTTTTTGCATGTTTTCAGCTTTTCTCCAATATTTTCCTCTCCTGCTATGTTATAATTACACTCCCAAGTTTAAATAAGCCTAATATAATATTAACTAACTATTCTTAATTTATTGATAAGGTTTCACCTTGACGTTATGGTTTGCTTTACAGTTACATATACTGATAAGTGTTAGAACTAAATATGTTTATGTATGCGATCTTGAAGTGGATTTCTTCTTTCAGTTGTCTTGTGGCTTCCTCATATCAGCGAGCGCTGAATCATATCGAGGTCTTCGGACTGGAGAAAGCTTCTGCCGGATGAGAACAAGGACGTTTACGGACTGGATATATTATCTCATTGGAAAAAGTTAAGTATGCATGCTCTATGGTCAACCTCTTTTCAAAATGCACTTGTCAATACCTGTTCACTTTTGCTGGAAAAATTTTTTTTTTTTTCAGTAAATATTGCAAACAGATGCAAATATAGATGAAGAATGTGTGAAATGTTAAACAACTTTTCACTAAGTTCAAGACAGTCCAATTATTTCATATTGTTTGAGTAAAGCAGTAGAGCAGGTATCCAGTAATGATAATGTTATAAGTTATAAGAAGAAACAAGAAGAAAAGGGGGAAAATGTATATATCCAAAAAGAAAAGGAAAACAGAACAGATCATATACCAGCACAAAAAAAAAAGAAAAAAGAAAATTAAAGTAATACACTAATACCAGTAGATATTCATCAAGGAAGCAAAGAGGGGAGAAAAAAGAGAAATGGTAGCAATTTCAATCGTAACTTAGCAATGTAGGCCACAAAGATATAGCATTCACATGTAGAGTTAGAAGGAAACAACTTATACATTTTTTCATGTAGAAAGAAAAGCCAACTTCATGAGCCAAAAGGGGAGGAGTTTTAAGGGCACGTAAAGGGCCCCAAGGAGGGGTTTCCAATCAACAGAAGGTGATGAGAGATAAAAGGGAAGAAGACATGTTTTGAAAAAGGAATAAGAAGAGGGGATGATGAGTAAAATAACAGTATTAAAGTGGAAGTAGTACACGTTTTGTAGAAAAGATAATAAAAGGCGGGCATGGTAAATTTGTTTAACAAACAGTACATAAACAAGGAATAGGAACAGGGAACAAAAAAAAGTTAAGGTTACATGATGACATCTATACTCAGTAGCATTTTTATCACGTAAGAGGTATCATTTTCAAACCCCAAGTAGGATTTTGGGAAATAAACGTTCTGAGGTGAGAAACGGGTATTATAAAAAAGTGTAAATAAAATAAGCCGCGGACTAGGTAAGAATGGCAAAATGCAACATAGAAGAAGAGGGGGGGAGGGGGGGGGGGGAAATAAATAAATAGACAAATAAGAGGAATACAGAAGAAACCAGCCGCAATATATAAAAATGGAAGAACGAGCAAGTAATCACACGAGCAACTGAGGATTCCAAATTCATTTCAAAACCAAACATCAACTCCGCCTTACGAACCCCTTCACAATCCCCTTCTTAATACGTCGACGGCCATCCACTAGGCGGTTGCCCCGGCTGCTGCTGGCCACCAGGCTGCAACGGCCCTCCCGCCGTCGTACTAGGCCATCCCGGCAACGGTGCGCTGGTCCCCATGCCCATCCCCAGCACTGACGGTTGCTGGTGGGGGCCGGACATAAACTGCTGCGAGCCAGCAGGGCCTTGAGACGATGGGTACATGGCGCGCGCGGCTGCCATATTAGAATATGCTTGTGCCGTCGAGACGCCCGGGTAGCCCATGGCTGCAAGATTTTGTTGTTGCTGCTGTTGCTGCTGCTGCTGCTGCTGTTGTTGTTGTTGTTGCTGCTGCTGCTGCTGTTGGGATGATGGTTGAGGCTGTGAGTGGAGCTGCGAAGGTGTAGGGCGATGCTGGTGGCGCGGAGACTGGGAATGGTGGTGGGGTTGGGTGTTCTGTAGGTGGGGTGAGGGAGATTGTTGCTGTTGCTGTTGCGGATGAATTTGTGGGGTGTACTGTGACATGCTGAGTGTATGGGAGGTGGAGAGGGGAGATGGTTGTAGCTGTGGCGGTGGTTGACCCCACAGCTGTTGACCCTGGGAGTACGAGTATGGCGAACCCTGACTTGAGCCGGCAGAGGTGAGGGAGATGGTGGACGAGCGATGCTGGAGCTGATCAGGGCGCATTCCTTGAGGCATTCCGCGCAGCGGGGATTGAGATATGGGAGTTTGCTGATAAGCGGGCTGGGAATAGGATTGTTGGGGAGTCATCATTTGCGGATGAGCCAGGACGTTCGAGTGCTGATTGGGAGCAAGCATACTGGATGTTAATTGCGGTGATTGTAGCGGTTGAGGAACACCTGGGGTTGGGTCTACCTGAGTGGCTGGTGATTGGCTGGAGACAGGGGTGTCTCGTTTTTTATTCCAGTGTTCATCCAAGCCTTTCGCACGATAACCTCGTTGTTGATTTAAAATTTTGCTGAAATCAGCTGTATGCGAAGCATGGTTCATTAATTCCCGCACTGCTGCTAGGTTGAGTACGGTCGTGGAATGGCTGCCCAGTAGGTTCTTGTCTGGGTCGAGGTATGCTATTAAACTCTCTCATCCGTGGGTCATCTGCTGGCGCCAAGTGTATCATGGGAAGCGGTGTCAAATTCGCCGGATGCGGAGGCATGTCGGGTGGCATGCCGTCGATATGAGGGCCGTTGCTGTATATGATATCGCTCTTACCCAAGTTTGGTATCAGTCCAGCATTTGCAGCTTCCGCCGCCGCCGCAGCAGCATCTCTAGCCTTGGCCGCTCCAGGTCGTTTCTCACCCGCCATATCTTCCTCAGTGAAGCCCTGCTTTCGCGCCTTGCTTTCCCAGTAGTCATCCCGAACACGTCGTCCATCAACAATCACTCTGCTCCCAAACTGACGGAACATGGACCTCGCCGTTACAATCGCGATCTGTCGAGAGCGATAGGAGTACGGCAAAATGTCCTGCTGGATCAAGGAATCCTTCTCCGCTTGGCTCGCAATAATTTTGTAGAGTGATCTGTTTTTGTTGAATAGAAGATAAGAATCTCGATATCCTAGCACTCTAGCGCATTCTGTGGCCAGCATGAATAGTTTCTTTCCGCGGTTTGGTACACAAAATGTCCTGCACTTGTATTTGCGCTTGTCCTGTGGGTATCCCAACGCGTCGACCTTTTTCTCACCACTCTCATCAAACTCCTTCGGTATGTATTCATCACACTCCTCCCCTAGCTGGTCAGTGGTGTGATCTCTGACGGTGGGAAGCGCCTTGATGAGTGACTTTGTGGGTGTTGTTTTGGGGGTTGGGGAAGTCTGTGGGGCGGCCGTAGTATGTTGTAGAATAGGTTGAGGAGGGAGAATGGAACTATGTGACTGGGAAGGGGATTGTTTGGGTCTTTGTGACGGTGGAAGAGCCGCGAGATTTGTGGATGACACGACTTTTGGCGTCTTGGGTGGGCGCCCTCGCTTGCGACGACCATGATCATCTGGCACTGCACAAATTAGGTATGAAAAAAAAAAAAAAAAAAATCAAGTGTGAGGCACGACAGCATGCGAGAAAAGAAGATAGCATACCATCCTCCATTTCACCTTCCGCAGGCTGATTGCTATACTGATCTGTCGATCTGCTTCGTTTTGTCCCTCTTGGACTTGTGCTGGGGTTGATATTGGCACTGGTTGTGGTGGAGGGGATGGAAGGCGCAGCAGGAGAAGTCTGTGGAAGAGTGACTGCCAGTGAAGGTTAGTATCATATTGAAAATAGGCATGCGACCGAAGTGATCATGATATCAGATAAAGAGTCAAATGAAAAGGAAACGACATCCCCAACGCCACAGGATATCCGCGACGAGGCGAAGAACAGAGGCAGGGAGCGAAAGGAGTGAAAATTGCGACAACGGTGGAAAGGGGGGGTTATTACCAGGAGTATTTAAGGCAGCAGGGTTGATGGTACCGGAGCCATCGATAAGATCGGAACCCATGCCGTTCATCGGAGTGGAAACGGGATGTTGGGTGGAATACATGGTGCGCGACAGGGAGGGGGGTTGATTGGTTTGAAGCAATGTAAGGCAGGGTGTTGCAGAGGAATGGGCCAAGGATCGACGGGGAACGAAAGAAAGTCAAGAAGTGTTTGGGTGGATAACCGAAAAAGCGCAACAGCGATAGCGGTGGGGTCAGACAGCCGCGACGGCGGGGAGGTGGTCTGAGAGTACCTAGGTAGGTGGGGAATGGGGAGGAAAGAGGGGATTTTGAAAACAACGAATGAAGTGAAGGACGGGACGGGACGGGACGGGGTATTGGGAGGGTGGGAAGGGGAAGGGGATATATGGTGGCTGCGAGAACGAGGGTACAGAGTCAATAAAGCTGGTGGGAGGATTAGCTAGGGGTGGGTGAGTGTATTTTGTTGTTGGTGGCGGGTGATGTGTTGGCGCAGTACAGGATGCAACCGCAGGCGAAGATCCCTACGCTCAACGGTGCGTGCGCGGTTGCAGAGGAGCTGCACGGGCGGGCTCAGCTGCGTGCTCGAAGGCAGCAGCAGCAGCAGCGGCAGCGGCAGCGGCAGCGGGAGGTGACGGGAAAATACCGTCAGGAGCGTATAAGCGACAACAGAGACGGTGGAGACGGATAGAGAGACGACATGTGGGGGAAGGGGAGTCGTGGATGGAGTTGGCTGAAGGGTTGTTGAGCGGCGTAGGTTGGATCGGCCGTTGAAGTTGACGGCTTGAAGGTTGACCAAAGGTTGAAGCAAAACGATGACGATGTATTGGGAGGGTATTGGCGGGTACGGGCTGGTATAGGCTGGGTAAGCTGGTTGACAAGACAAGGACTTGGCACAGCGTTGGCACCGGCAGTGCACAGGAAAGCGGACGTATGCGCGGGTATGAGCCGCGTACGGTAAGCGTAAGGTACGGTTACGGTACGGCTGGGCAGATTTAGCAGGTCAGCTGAGCTTGCGGCTCTTCTGGGTCCGCGCGGAAGCTGAGTCAGCAGCAGGTTGCTACGTAACTGCCCCTAAACAGCGCCGAGTTGGGAATTGGTGAGGGCAACGGGCAAGAATGACAAAGAGGGACGTGTGTAAATAGACAATAGAGATGGAGAAGAGGGATAAGCGTGTTATGTTGAGATAGATGGATGGATGGATGGATTGAGGCTGTGGAGTGTGAATGTAATCGGAGCATGTATGGTATGGAAGTAGAGCGTGATCTGTATATGTGGCTCTCATATGTATGGATGGCCCGATCAGCCCGGGACTTATTCTGGAGTCAAGTCTCCCCTTGTCTTTCCTTTCGTCTCTGGTTGGTCGTCTTCTTCTTCCTTTTATTAGAGCTTTAATGTTCTATGCACCAGTTCTCCATCTGGTCCTTTTCTTCCCTCTTTCTCCCTTCGTTCCTTAATAGTTGGATTCTAGCTTCCACCCTTTATCTCTTGATAATGACTTTGGTGTCTTTCTTCATCAACTGAAGCAATGACTGTAAGCGTCCCTCTTCTGCAAACACCAACAAATTGCAAAGGTGATGAATAGGGCTGCGTCTCGGAACCGGCAGAACAATCCTAATTGAGCAGGACAGCGGACAAGGATCCTCGGAAGAAAAGTCTCCAGCGTGGTGGTTTATAGGCTAGGAAGCGGTGAGAGGATATGAGGAAGCGTGAGAGAGGAACGGAGTCTGTCGGAAGACAGTTTAAAAATAAAATAAAATAAAATAAAATAAAATAAAATAAAATAAAATAAAATAAAATAAAATAAAATAAAAATAAAAATAAAAATAAAAATAAAAATATATAAATAAATAAAAATAAAAATATATAAATAAATAAACAAACAAACAAAAAAAATAAATAAAAATTAAAGTAAGTCAAAAAAAAAAAAAAAAAAAAAAAAAAAAAAGGCTGCGAGACCGCAAGCAGACGCGGCTATTGGTGGGCCGCTGAGCCTGAGCCTTGAGGTAGGTCACTGGAACAAAGCGGACGGAACCGACTTGTGTGTGTTGCGAGATCACTGGGTCAACGGGGTCAACTGCGGGGCGGCAGGTGGAGGGGCCAAACGTCTGGTTTGTTGATTCCAGGGAAAAGCGGACGTAGGCTCGCGGTGGGAGGAGGGAAAACAGGGAGGGGGAGGGAAGGGAAAAAGTCAAACGGGAACCCAAAAAAGGAGGGGTCAAAAGGCTTAAGAGGACGCGGGTGTCTTGGAAGAGACGAAGGTTGGAAGTAATAATGCTCCAGTTTTATTGCAGGCAGGGAGGGGGACTCGGCCTTTTAACTGGCTGATTTGCCTGGTGCGTTTTCAGTTTTCTGGACTTTTTGCTTTTTTCTGTTTCCTGGAGAACAACCAGAGTTCGCAGCAGTTTTCTCAAGCCCAAGAAGCGCTTGGGGTATGGCGATCGTTCGTCTCTCAGTCTATTTACCCTGAAAATATGTGGCAACAGACAGTCTCTCTCTCATAATACTACATCTTAACATACGAACGGGAATCAGAGCCTGAGGCTGGAAGCTTCGGTTTTCCTGACGGTCCTGGTAACAAAACGGTGGCCGATATCCACGATGATTGGAGGAACCGACTGAGCTAAATTTTGGCTTCAGTTCAAGTTTCCAGCGGGAGCAACGGGAAAAGAGAGGTTGATTTCGACGATTGTCAGATGATTCGATAGCATTTGCTTTCTGGCTGGCATCGAGGAGGAGTTGCTCCTCTTGCTGCAATAGCTGATATACATTGACAAGTAGGGGGTTCCGCAGTTCCCAGCTTCTGAAGGCCAGGCTCGCGCCGCTCACTCGGGATTCCCACAACTCCCTCGAACTGGACAGAAAAAAACTCTGTACATCATCAGTAAATTCGCATGCAAGCGTCCAAGAGCTTGAACCCTGTTTTTTTCGGAACTTGTGACAATTGGAAACCCTTTTCTTTCTTTCTTTTTTTTTTTTTTTTTTTTCTTTTAAACTTTGCCTTTCTTTTTAACCTGTCCTAGCTTTTTCTCGAATACGTTACTTAAACACATAGTTACAACCTCCCGAAGCTCCCATTCTTGTTTAGCCTTCTTCCAACCATTGTCCTATCACCGATCGTCGTGCTTGGATTTCCCATCATGCATGATGTTTTCCCGATACAGTATGTCGTGAAAGTGGCCGATGAATGACGCTCCCGCTGCTGCTAGTCTATGAAACCTGTGATTACATGGCGCATATCTATTGTACCGCCCTGCCTGGGCTGGGAGACCGGAGGCTTGGGGGGACGGGTCAGGCGAAGAGTCGTCGTGTTGGCGAGGACTGCACATCGCCCTAAGCCCATCAGTGCTTGTTATTTATTTATTTATTTATTTATTCTTTTATTTATTCTTTTATTTATTTATTTATCTATTTATCTATTCTATTTTCCTGCCCTTTCCCCCCCCCTCCCTTGTGCCACACGTAGATGAACACACCCTTGCAGCCTTACATACATACGTGCATTGGTCATGGCTGACCCGGTGATCGTGACGGATCGCTTTGTTAGGGGTAAGGGTTTGGGAGGACGACTGTGCCGGCGCCCCCGGGGGGGGGAAAGGGGGGGCAAGGGGGGCAGTGTTCGCCAGAGGACGAGCGCAAATATGAAGGGGTATCCCTGACGCTGAAGGTTCTTCCACAAAAAAGCCAAAAAAAAAAAAAAGAAAGAAAGAAAGAAAGAAAAGAAAAGAAAAGAAAACAAAGCACCCTGCCGCGCCGCCCTAGCCTTTCATCCTGCAAGATTTATACCGTACAAGGGCCCGATTAGAACACATCATTGTACTCCTGTTACTGTACCTCCCCGTCCCATATCGTCAGGTCTGTGTGCGCATGGACCGAGTACGCGCGGGGCGACAAGAGTGAGAGGTTTTCCCCATAGTTTTATCTTTGCGATTTCCTTCGAAACACAGGAGTAGTCAGTCTTTCGCTTCTCTCCGCATAATCAATCGTGTTTTGGAAGCGCCCAGATTGAGCTGCATGCATGCTAACTACTTCCCCTAATGAGGGTAATTCAGGCTTTTCCGTGGCCTGGCCAATCATAGCACGATCGCATTTCGGTCGCGAAGATGCTCGCGCCATTCCTAACCTCTAAAGCCGTGATAAAATAGCGACAGCACACATTTCCGCTACTTACTCTCTCCTCCACCAAGCAAAACTTCCCAGGTGTCCCAGCACCCGCCGCCCAAGGAATTCAAGCCAAAGTTAACCCGCAAAAGCCAAAATGCAGATGGGCCCCGTCTAAGCCTGACAAGGCGTTGGGCGCCCAAAACGCCGCCCCCCCCCCCCCCCCTGAACGGTGAATCATGGCCTGTGGGATTGTGCCGTCCCCCCAATCATGGACTCTTGGGGGCATGTTTCCTCTGTATCATATCTGAATTCCGACTAAATTTCAGTATTTTTATTGGTTTTACCCTTCGTTATTTCTTCTTCTCTTCTTCTTCTTCTTCTTTTTTTTTCTTCTTTTTTTTCTTCTTTTTTTTTCTTGACTGAAGTGAAAAGCTCAAAACTAGGTGTGGTGATCCGAATGAAAAGAGGTATAAAACAATCTTCTAGGTGCAAAGGGAATATCCGTCAAACGCGGGGATTTTTCATTTTCCTTTTGTCTCCAGGAACTTTTTAAATCGGGCTGTCCGTGTAGAGATGGCCAAGAGTTTTCAATCTAGCCACTTGCGGTTTTTCCGCGGACGAGCGAATAGAAAACTTAGAGAGGGAATTTATGAACTGCATGGACTTGCTCTATATGAGGTAAGAAAACGCATCCGGAAAAGAAAGAAAAAAACTGGACCGGGGTTAGCAGCGGAGCTAAAAAAGCATTAGACAGGAAGAGATCTCTGATATCATCTTGTTCTTCACCATTCCAGTTCCTAGTTGATATCGGTGAATATGAAAAAAACTGAATATTGGAACCGAAACAGTTCTGACATGATGTGGTGGAATATCCGTCTGATAACGGAGTACGGAGCAAAATTAATTGTTGATTAGTCGAAAGAGTTCCTTGCTCTTTATTCTAAACTATGGAGCTGTGAACTTAGTCATATTTGAGTTTGTGCTGTGCCACGATGAGATGATAGAAGGAAAAAAAAAAATCGGAGATCGGACGATTCGCTCTTGGTGATACATCGTATACCACCACGGAGCACATTTTACGGAATATGCTCTCCGGAGGGTAATAATATACGAACGAAGGCAGCACAAGCAAAAAGGGCCCCTTGTGCCATTGCAAGCTGATTTCCTTTCGATTTTTTTCCTTGATAAATCTCGATCCGTACGAATAACCATCACGGCGTGGAGTTCAGTGGTTGCTGCCGTAACTCGTTGAGATGAGAGGTTCAGGGGGAGGTTGTTTGTCTGCCTTGTGCTGTGTTTCAACTTGACTCGACTCGACTCTATTTGAAACTCCGGCCTGGGAGGGCTTAGTTATGCACCGCGAGTGGCTCTGAGTATTAGGAGATCTACTCCCGCTCCCGAGTAGTTCATGTGTGTCCTCCCTAAGATGCTTGGGTGCTGGGTTTGGAACATGTGTGCGGCGGTCTCTAAAGCACGGAGATTATGCGTGACAGAGCCATTGACGAAGTTCATCCACCTCTCCCGGTAGGTCGGACGATAATAATCTCGAAAGGGATACAGCAATAGTGTGTCACCTGTCACTGCATTCGATTTATGTAGGTACGGAGTGACATGAGGACGAGGAGCGCGAGGAGACAGGCTTTCAATGCCACTAGGGGAGCCGGGTCCATGTACCATTTTTTGAGGGTTTTGGTTCCTGAACACGCAGATAAGAAAGGATTGATTGCACAGGGGAAATGAGTGGTGAAATCGATATTGGTACGCTGTCGAATGAGATATTTTACAGTTGAAGATGTTCTGTTTCTTTTGTATTTATCTCCTCTCACAGTGGGAAAAATGTTTGAAAGAGAAATTATACAAGCGGGCATCTTCGCCATCATGTTTGACCCCATGTCCCTCATCCCTCCAGGAATGAGAGTTAAGCATAAACCAGTCTTCCCCGGCCCCCGGCCCCCCGTTCCCATGGTCGGTTTGCTGACCAGGTGCCTTCTTTTAACCTGGAAGCCCTTCTCCAAAGCTTCCAGTTCTCGAGACAATAGGTGCATCAGGCAAACAGAAGAAACTATAACCCTATGTTTTAATCAGGCATTTATACCCTCATCTGACCATTGTCTGGACGGTTCTATTTCTCCTTTCGGCGTATTGATAGCACAGAACCTCGGAGTCGTTTCAGTTCGGTCCCTTTCACAATTTGCCATGGAACAGCTGGGTGGGTTTGTCAATCTGATCTTATGTGACTATTTTAAGGATCATTTGCTGTGCGACCTGTGTTTTCGTTCAAGAATTTTATATCAATTACTCTCAGCGACGACGACAATTCTCCGCATAGGACTGAGGAGTTTGGGCTCTGCCATTAAACGTTGTCACTATTTCAACATACATATGCTCACTCTGCATTCTGCAATTTATTCGCCTTATATGCAAGATTAATAGGGCCCTCCTGACAAAAACTCTGTTCCTCCTTCATGCAGTGACATATTGCCTCGACACCACGAATGGTACGAAGGGTGACCGGTAAGCTAGTTATATCAGAGACTTGGATTGCCACGGATAATTGGCCTTTGAATGACAGTATGGACAGCAAAAGACACCGGCAGCACTTCTATTTGCATATATGATAAAAGCAACGAGAAATAACCGAACAAAGCCACTAGGAGTGTATTCCTCCCGGCCCTTAATTCCTCATTTTCCTTAGATACTTCAAGCTTAGCCTCCATGGACCTCAGGAGGAAGCACACGACCTTCCTTTTAAGGTTTGCTATAGTTTGCGCTACATGGGTCATGGGATTCAGAAAATGAGACCCGCTGAATTTTAGTTGACAAGCGAATGACACAGTATTGCTTTCTCTCTGACGATTTGTGAGATAGTGGAATTTTAGGGTGAGTCATTTTTGCGTATTCAGGCGAGAGCGGACCTATATCAGAGTCTCGGATGGAAACTCTGTAGTTTGTGCGATGCGTGTTGTTGCCAGGGGCATGTAGACCGTGTTTCAGTAGCAGTCGGCAATGGAGAATGCACTATTAAATATATTTTATCGTAGCGTTTTATGGAACTGCTGTCATATTCAGAGGTAAATGGTTTGCGTCCCGCCAGGCAAATTGGTACATATATCTAGATATACGAATGGTGTATTAATATTTCAGAATATGAAAATGGAAACATACCTTCGAAAGTGAAAATTGAAAATTTCAGAAAGAGCGCTTGATAATAGGCAATTGATAGTCTTTCGAGCTTGAGAGAGATCCCTTCAGTGAAGTAAAGCCAATATGCTGGATAACCAGCGCGCTTGACAACTCAAGGTAACGAATTGATGCTCTCCAATGTAGGGAAAGTTGACAATTTAGCGTGATTGCCGACGAGCAAGCCGATTCTTATTTTCCTTTCCTAAGGGCGGCTATGTGGCTCCCACTCTTCGACTTCAAATTCGTATTTTGATAGTTGGGCAAGCTTTTGACTGCAAGGTTGCTGCCTATCTTGCATAAATTTAAAATTTCCCACAGCTACCTTTTCACCTGCACTGTTTGGTGTCTCATGAAAACAGTTGGAGAATTGTCACAGGTGGAGACTGAAACTGGTTTGAACGGCTAGGACAAGCTTTCCCATAGTTTCTTATCAGATGCGAAATTGCATCCAATATGAGTCTCGGGAGAGGGGATTCTTGGGGAGCGGGAACTCCCGCAGGCTTGACACTCTATGGTTAAAAGAATTCAGCAGCGAATCCCCTTCACCTTGACTTCCCTGCCATGTTTCCACGTTGTGACAGGAAACCAGTGTGCGAAGAATCATCCACAGTTAGGCCGAAACTAAGAGCTTTTGTCGTTTGAATTTTGAGCTGCGACACGATGCTCTGGTTTCCTTCCTGATACCAATTTGGGACTTCTGCATGATTATTTTAACACATTATCGTCCAGCTCATTTGACAGATGTGTATCTGGATATGGGGACATACATGGAAAAGAAAGTCTTCTGTTCTCAACCAACGGCATGCCCACCATAGATCAGTCATAATCATTTCATTTTCACATTTGCCTTAGGTGTAATGGAGAGAGGGAGAAGTTGAAGGGTAGATTGTGACACGCCCTGAACCCGATGCAGGTTGAGCACGTAATGTCAGGGGCGTCGCGGCTGATTTTCTCCTACCACCTTCTCCTTCTCCTTATGTGGCCTGTTACATCCTCGATGTGACGGATGGAACAGAAGGACAATGAAGCCCGAGGTAGAACACAGAAACGTAATTAATATAACTAACGAAAGCCAAAAGTAATGATTTAAGAAATGTCTGGTATCTCCATTTCGTATTGCGGGATCGGATTCCGGATTCAATAGCAATCTCCAAGGGGGAGATTAATTTTTAAAGTTATGCCAATCGCAGAGATTGCTACCCAAAGGGAGCCACGAAGGAATAGATAAGCCAAAAGCTTCCCTCCATGAGCGCTATTAGAAAGACTTCTAAATGGACCAATCCAAAAGAAGTGGTATATCCGCACTGGATCGGTGCCACTTGTGAAAGTTCACTTGTTCTCAAAATAGCGCGCACACTTCCAAATAATGTCAGGTATTCAGCTTTCGCCGTGGTTTTCCGCTCCACCTAGGGGCCGGGTATACTTGAAATAGTGGATCAGAGCAGGGAAGACAGCTTATATTCTGGGATTTCCATGTCTTACAGGAAGAGAGATAGCTTTTCATTCTTGGAAAAGAATCATGAGCAACATTAACAGCACAAATTTTCATTAAAGCAGCAGTGATTTGACATACAAATGAGGTATTATCTTCCAATGTCACAATTCAGTGTGAATTTTTGCAATTCAACCGTAACTAGGAGTTCAGTGATTGAATTGTTAACCACTCAGAATTGATGTAGTAGCTTGAGAAGCTCTCAGTAACTCAGCCACTGTATATGACTTGACACTGTGATGATATCCCCTAGGCACTCTCTGAGATTTAGTATGCACAATGAACAAACTGGAGATGATGCAATAATAGAGAAGGGACCAAAGGTCCATTAGATTGCCTAGGCTCTGCAAAATCAAAATAATCAATAAGGACACAGAATCAACTGAAGATTTTTGATTAGTTCAACTTGAGTCTTATCTATCCTGAGCCAGCAGTCCATTTGCAGAACTCTTTATATGAAAAGAAGAGAGAAATGTGATTTGCATTTAAGAATTCTAGCCTTTTAGTAGGATATTCAAGACACACTATCTATTGTGCAGTAAAATATTTTCCATATATAGCAATAAAGAATCTGTTCACACCAGGCAGAAATGAATGGCAATGTCAATATACCAGATAAGTAGGAACTAGAACTTGATTTCCAGACTACAGTCTACTATTGATACATTTTACAAAAGATTTGACCAAGTCAGCAAAGTTGACTTGATGTGAATTTCCTGGAGGTTTTCATGCTGTCTGATCATTTAATAGTCATCATTTTCAATGTCATTATACCAAGGAAATCAACATGTATCTGGATAACTATGTAGTTAGCAAGCTGCTTAAAAAGCTAGTGATACATATATACATACATGGATTCAGATAAGCAAGCCTTTAATAAATAATATTACTGATTTAAAAGATGTTTTTATTGCAGTTCTTGTTCAACATCTAGAGCTGCTTTCTTCACTTCTTCAATAAAGAAAACATAAAATTTATTTAATGATTGCAGTGAAAATCAAATTCACAATTGATATAATTTATCTGTTTTCAAAGACTTCATACTTCATAGTTGTCAATTATATCATATCTCTGATGTTTGAAAATCTTCAAAGATTGAATTCATTTGAACATCAAGCAGCATCATGTGCTCTGAATAACTCTCAACCTACCATTCTATCACCACATGCCTTAAATATTAGAGTGGTAGCCCTCATAGATTTCAAGTACCTCAGTTAAGGTTTTGACTGAAAATAGTCTAAAACAGAGCTTCTTTAATATCTATATTGATCATTTTTTTTTAACACAAAGCTTATGACATCAAATGAGAACAGAAGATGTGCATTGAAGACTTCATGAAAAGCTTCTCATCTCTTTACTTTCTAATTTAAAAATCAGCAATGAAAGCATGAAACTTTATACTGAAATCACTGAAAGTTCACAGGAACTCAAATAGATGAGCACTTGATATGCTCAATTCAATAATCAACTGACTGAAGTTAACTTTTTTATTGTTTAAAGTACAGATCATATCAAATCAAATCTCTTATTTCATTCAGATTTCTGAGATTAAAGAGAAGAGTAATAGCTGTTTTCAAAAGAACAGTAGCAGCAATAGAGAAAACTCTGGAGAGTGTTGAAGCACCAGCTGTTAGAGAAAGAGAAATAAACATATATGAGAAAGAAAGAGACAAATTCCTCTCAAAAAACTTTACTCAGTTGCTATTGCAAAAAGTGAAAGAAGCAGTGAGATTTTTCAATCAATAGATGAAGAAATTAGATGATGCAGATTCAAGAGCTTGCCTTCAGTAAAATTTTTAAAATCTGCAAAGATGAAATGACTTGTCAAGTTCAGTGAGTCAGTGTTGACAAGAACAAGTCAATAAGAGTAATATTCATAATAATTAACTATTCTTAATGACTCAAAATAGAAAGTATAAAGTTAACTGACCCATGATAGAATCCCACACTTCATTCACAGCCCCAGGTTCAAAGGCCCACAATGGAGCATTCAGGAGATTGTTAAAGCTTAATTTAGTGCAAATTTTAAAGATCACTGTAAATGTCATCAGCAAGCAGAGAATCTCTAGAAATCATACTTATTCACTGTAGAAAACATGACACTTGAAGTTTCCAAAACAAGAGGAATTGAGTCCCCACATCTTATCAAGTAAAGCTCATACAACTAAAACTCTTAGGATAATGAAGACTTCTTTCATGGCAACTGAGCAGCAAGTTTTGTTTACTCCAAGAGCTGGTTTCATAAGAATTCAAAAACTACTGTAAAACACTCTTCATCATCTTGAATTTGTATATATATATATAATCCATAAATTCATAATTTACTCTCTATATCTATGCCACCATTATTCAATCTTAAAGAAAAAAAGAAAGAAGGAAAAAAAGAAAAATAGAAGACGCAATATGCGAAACAAAAACACAAACACAAGCTAACTCCAAACACAAACTCCAAACACAAACTCCAAACCCTTGACTTTATCCGGAGTACTCTAACCACCTCTCTCCCGAAGAACATAGAGGAAAATTTAATAATTAATAATTAATAATTAATTAATTAATTAATTAATAATTACGACGACATGCGAGGGAAAGAGAAAACCACTTCACAAAACTCCAACTCCAACTCTAGTCATTGAGAAAAGAGAGTGAAAAAAAAAACGAAGAGAGAGAGAGAGAGAGAGAGTCAAGGTAATGCAAGGTCATAAATCATCATCTTCATCATTCCAGCCTAATTGGTCGTAGATAGACTTCTCCGGCGTCGCGTCTACCGTGAAAAAATTCATTTTGGCAGTAGGATTCAGACCAGAGTCGTGTCGTGTACCTGAAAATGTGGGTTTGGATCCAGTACCGCTTCTGATCTTTATAGGCGTTGTGAAAATTATCGGTTGCTGCTGTCTATTATGATAGCGGGCGAAAGCAGGTGTTTTATTTAATGGAGGTAGATAGGAGGATCTAGGGCGGGGCGGGGTCTCTTGGATTGATGAGGTCGAAATATTCATAGGGACACTGGGGTTTTTACTATGATGGTCATTGTTATTGTTGTCATAGTCGTAGTCATTGCCACTGTGGACAAGGTTAGGAAATGATTTAGTTTTCCGCAGTACAGTCGGGGACATTTCTGCAGGCGCAAATGATCGTTTCGTTTCCGGTAGCTTGGGGACCTTGAATAAAATGCTAGATTGCTTAGGGACTGGAGTTGAGTCGAAGTCATCGTCGGCAATACCGCCATTCGAGAGACGGGAGGGCCGTGATACCATTCTCGTGGGCGTTTCGTGGACAAAATCCTGAGGTGCTCGCCGCGAAGAGAGAGGCCGTCTTTCAGAGAGATGGCTAGGGCGCGATGAAGAGGATGGGATAACTTGAATATCGTTGCTTAACGCCAATGAAGCGGTGGTTTCCTCGTTTGACGAAGTCAGCCCCTTGGGCATACGGATTAAGTTGCCCCCACCACTAATACAGTCTCTTTTCTTCAAGCCTTTAGGGGTAGCCATAACCTGCACCCCTTGGCCATTCGGGATCCGTACAGGATTCTTCGATTTCCTAGAGCTGCCAGTGGATACCCGCTTTTCCGCCGCCTCCACAAAATCTTTCGCGACGAGTTCCCTGTTGGGTTTTCTCAGCGCCATAATAGCCGCATCTAGCTCCCTTTTCTGATCCAGAAGCGAATTCATCTTCTTCAGTTTCATCTCGTGCTGCTTAGCAACAGCGTCAAGGTCAACTTCGCGATTATCCACACGTTTCGGCTTCTGGATTCCGCCACGTGCGCCGGAAATCAGAGACAATAGTGGTGGTTCGCTGACCTCACGTTTTAATCCGGGTATGCTTGGGCCACTGCTGGAACGTGAGAGTGATGGCGCCCTGCTCTTTGATGAAGCTAGTTTTTCATCAGTCAGCACACGTTGTAGGGTACGCTGCTGTGATCTTCGGCTACGAGTTCTCTTTACTGAAGCTCCAGGCTGTACTGTTCTTCCGGATTTTGAGTGAGAGATCGCAACAGGGCGAGACGGCGAAATTGCAACAGGTCCGCCCAGCTTGCGACTAATGGCTTTGCATTGATCTGGGAGACGACCAGCATAAAATGGAATGATGACTTCTGTGCAAAAATCTCGAAGTTTATCGTTTTCGGCAGACTTCCCTGTGGTTTCCTTTTTACCAGTGCTGCTAGATGATTCCGTGTGCAGGAGGTCGCCGAAGCTCACAGCATGCCAGATACATAGCCTGTCAACTAGCAACTCAAGTAACACATTCAAATCCTGCTGTTTTTCTGCGTTGGTTTTCTTCGCGGCCTGGATGACCCGTGTCTCTGTCGAAGATGACCCCTCACAAGATTTGCCGGCAGAAGCTTCCAAGTATATCGTCTCGAGTATCAATAGAACCTGCAATTGTGTTTCACGCATTCGTAAATCGCCGATTAACCGTTTCATTTCCTCCTTCCTCGACGACTCACGAGGAACAGAAGCTTCTGAAAAACTCCTGTTCTTCCACCACTTCATAATAAAACCGGTTTCCTCTGGATATAGTCCATTTTTCCCAATTTTTGCCTTCTTACCTCTACGTTTCCTTAGTGTGGTTGTGTTCACTGGACCTTCATCATCCGACATTCCTATAGGAATATTTTGTATCGCTTCTGGAAGAGAGTCCTTGTACTTGATATCCACCTTTTTCACAGGGAGTATGCACTCCCGATAGAAACTCGACAGATATATGGGTTTCAAGGAAGATTCCTTGCTCGAAGACTGGAAAAGAGCACGAGCGCGAGAAAGAGGTCCCTTCGCAAAATATGCCACGGAAGTCTAGAGAAAATGAGTATATATTGATATCGCGGAACATCAGGAATATGGGGGGGGGGGTTGGAACACACACCTTCGAAATATATAATGCCTCAAGATATTGAGACCTAAGAATATCAAGGAGCTCTCGAGGAGATTGATTAACTTCTGGCTGCGCAGATTCGCATGAAGGAAAACCAGCCTCTGAAGCCTGTAGGTCGATTGGGGTAGCGGTTCCCAACGTCAACAAAGGATCTGCCAACTGGCTGCTATGCTGCGCATCTGCTTCCACAACGCTGATGTCCCCCAAATCAAGCTGCTCGTCATGTGCACTGTCAAGCTCAGCAATCGAACTCACACCACTTGTTTCAGGACTGAGAGTTGGAACCGATTTCTCTTTACAAGGCCCAGACTCAAAAGCAAGAGACACCTTCGCCGCCTTTCGTTTATCCCAGACTCCGGAATCAACAGGATCAAAAATCTTTGCCTTCTCCAACCAATCCCACTCACCCTTATCATCAACAATAATATCCTCCTCCTTGGAGCCTTGCAAGAAAGCGCAACTGCCCACCCCATTCTCATTCCGCAATCCTTTCGCCGCAACCATCAAATCCCCCTCCACCACCCAGCTCCCCAGCGCGCAGACAGCATATATCCCTCGCTTAACCCTCTCCACGACATAAAATTCCTCACGCACACCAGCATTCCTCGCGACTCGAGATCGTGGAGCGGTACCCTCAGATCCAACCAGCCGTGCTGCCAGAACAACGGGCTCGAGTCTTCGCTGTTCCTGTCGTTGCTGCTGCTGAAGATCTTGTTCTAGTGTTGGAATGTTGGAGACAAATAATCTGCCAGATTGTATGCGTTGAGAGGAACGCGGGCATGGATCGAGCCATGAGAGTGGGAGCCTTGATCGGGGGATGAGGGCAAGTGGAACTAAGATGAGATGGGTTTCTGATAATTGGGAAGAACCGTGGGGCTATCCGTTGGTGAAGGTATGTTAGCTATGTATTTGGTATGTGAAAGTAGCTAGAGAATATAGCGAACTCGTAACTCAGAATGTCCGGGATTATTATTAATGTGGGTGTTAAAGGGGGAAGGAAAGTAGCTGTGAAGACATACTCTGATAGTAAATGCAGAGCAAAAAGTATTCTTTGTAATATCGGATTCATGGGATATTTTTCTCCGTTTCCATGACTGTGGTGGTAAACCCTTTAACTCGTTTAATAGAGTCGAGGATGCCGATTCAAGGACGGCAGGTCGAGAATGAGATGCCATCCATTCAATATCGACGCGACGGAATAAGCATAATGTTATATCTTACATGGACAAAATTGGTTATATAAAAAGAATGAAGGGGAGGGGGAATAGAATAAAAGAACATAGCATACACACACATACGATATTGAATTGGAGGAGTTGAACTGTTAGGCTCTGCTATATTATCTATGACTGAAGTATTTGTCGCGTGTCGGAAGGCGTCGGCCCATTTCCCGACACGGTCACGTGGCTGACGAGATGCGGGACGAAGGCACGGGGAAAGCTTCCATGCGCAACCACTCTTTATAGCACTCTTTGCAGAGCACTTTACTACACTTACTATTTACACAGGTTCCCTAATGGTAAGGTTACAGTAGTGGAAAAAGTGGATAAAAGTGATATATCTTCTGCTTCGTAATTGGCACATTTAATTACGAGACATCGTTGCCTACTTGTGTAGGTATGTACGTTCAGCTCGTGTAGTGTAGAATTGAGTACATGTGCAGTTCGTTTCCACTCAGAAACAGTGTGCCATACCGATATGGTCTTCCTTCATTCCAGTGAGCATTAACACTCAAAAGCTGGACCCTAAGCCCCATCCATTAAGACAAAATGAGACATGTGGAAAACTACCACAAATATTAAGGACGAAAAAAGAGGTTGTGGAAAAAGCCTGTCCCCTCTCTATATCCTTGCCCGATGGAGAAAAAGATGTTGAAAACTTTTTGCTCTGCAAACGCCCTGGAAATGAATCGTGAAATCAAAGTCATGAAATTAGTATCATATGTTGAATTGTTCTTCCAGAACCCTTTAGTTGAGGAGGTTCAAACATGCATGTAGATCGAAAAAGGAAAAAGGAGAATAGAAGGTGTGAGAAGAAAATGGAAACAATTCGAACACTAGAAACACCCTTTCGTGTAGTCTATACCGGGAGCTTTGAGTTGTTGGAAACAAAGCAAAAAATCGTCACAGTCGTGAGACGTAGTGTCGTTTTGAAATGATGGAATGGAGAGACATCTAGAATTTGAGGGTCTTGGGCTTCTCCCACGAAAAGCTCTGGTTAGTGAAGTGGCCGTACTTGGCGGTTTGAAAGTAGATGGGCTTCGCCAAATCGAGCTCCTTCACAATGACACCAGGGCGGAGATCGAAGTTGTTGCGGATGATCTGGACCAATTCGCTTTGCGACTTTGATGAAGTGCCATAAGTTTCGACGAATATGGAGAGGGGTTCAGCGATACCAATGGCGTAGGAAAGCTGGACGAGGGCACGGCGGGCAAGGCCTGCGCTAACGAGGGACTTGGCAATCCATCGCGCAACGTAGGCGGCAGAGCGATCAACCTTGGAGTAGTCCTTGCCGGAGAAGGCACCACCACCGTGGGCACCCCATCCACCGTAGGTGTCGACGATGATCTTCCGGCCTGTGAGACCAGCGTCACCCTGAGGGCCACCGATAATGAAAAGACCGGATGGTTGAATATGATAGACAGTGCGGTCGTCGAGGAGGTTGGAGGGAATAACTTTCTTGATGATTTTTTCGAGGAGTTCCTTTCGCAATTCTTCAGTGGTGATGTCTTCACTGTGTTGAGTGCTCATGACGATAGTATCAACTCGGAAGGGTTTGACTGCGCCATTGTCATGCGCATACTCGATGGTGACTTGGGTCTTGGTGTCAGGTCGCAGCCAAGGAAGGGTCCCGTCTACGCGGGCATCCCTCAAAGCTTTGTTAAGCTTGTGAGCCAGCAACAGGGTCAAAGGCAACAACTCAGGGGTTTCATCGGTAGCATATCCAAACATGATACCCTGGTCACCAGCTCCAAGCTTCTCCAGAGCCTCATCGTAGTGAAGGCCCTGGGCAATATCTGGCGATTGTTGTTCAATGGCAACGAGGACGTTGCAGGTCTTGTAGTCGAATCCCTTGGAGGAGTCATCGTAGCCAATGTCTTTGATGGCATTTCGGATAATCTTCTGGTAGTCGAGGTGGGCCTTGGTAGTGATTTCACCGAAAACCATAATCATACATAAACCGGATTGTTAGGATACGCGAAGCCCAGTACAAATGATGAAATAATGGAACCTACCAGTTTTGGTGGCGGTTTCACAAGCAACCTGGCCATTCATGTTAGAATTGAAACACAAACTTCCTCCGATGTCTTATCTTCGGAGGGGCAGAAGGATTCCGCAATTTACCTTGGAGAGAGGATCCTCAGCGAGACAGGCATCGAGGACAGCGTCAGATACTTGGTCGCTACGAAAGGATTATTAATTAATTCATCTCTACAAGACTAACTTTAAACGGAGCATACTCACGCAATCTTATCAGGGTGGCCTTCGCCCACAGCTTCTGAGGTGAACAGGAAAGTCCCCTGTTGTGGGGCGCCGTCCTGAATGCTGCCCATTGTGGACTCGAGAGAGGGGGAATCGGAGGATTGCGGAGGCTAAATGTAAATAAAAGGGACAGGCGACAAGAGAAAAATAGGTAATGGTCGATGCAGGAGGATATTGAGATAATGAGGAGGGAATGAGGAGGGAATGAAGATAAATATTTATATGGAGAAGAGGAGTTGGTTAAAAAAAAAGGAGTGTTGGTTTGAAGAAAAGCGAGACGAGAAAATCCAAAATTTGGGCAAAAAACACCAAAGGCGGCGGGGAACCGGCTGATCGTAGTGCCAGGGCACTGGGCTAGACCCAATTGAGAGTGGCGGCAGTCATCGCAACATCGCCGCTTTAGGACAGCGGTGGACAGCGACAGAATTGTCTTTTCATGGGTCTTGCGGAAAAAACAGTTTTCAAGAATTGACTGAAGAGATAATGGGAAGAACACTTTCTATGCAGCGTTTCAGAGGAGATGACGTCGGAGATTAGGATGATTGCTATAGCTCATGCTTTAGGATTGATTTTAAGAGCGGCTCTGACACCATGATAGCCTCTGACACCCACAACGCCTAGATCCGCCTGCACTACTCAGCAGCTCAACGCCTCCTCACGATCCATCCGCAATATATCACATATATAACCTCATACACAATACCTAAATAGATATCACCACCACTTTCCGCCATGTCGAAATTTGGCGTCCTCGTCATGGGCCCAGCGGGCGCCGGCAAAACCACCTTCTGCACCGCCCTCATCCAACACCTCCAAAACAACCGTCGAAGTTCTTTCTACGTCAACCTCGACCCGGCCGCTGAAACCTTCACTTTCGAACCAGACCTCGATATCCGTGAACTAATCACCGTAGAAGATGTAATGGAAGAGCTTGGTCTGGGCCCCAATGGCGGATTAATGTACTGCTTCGAATTCCTCCTGCAGAACCTCGATTTCTTAACGGAGGCTCTCGACCCGCTCAGCGACGAATATCTAATCATCTTCGACATGCCCGGCCAGATTGAGCTATATACACACATCCCGCTACTTCCTTCGTTAATACAGCATTTGTCCCGTGCGGGGCCGCTGAATATTTCTCTTTGCGCTGCGTATCTGTTAGAGAGCACATTTGTTGTTGATCGCGCCAAGTTCTTCGCAGGCGCATTAAGCGCAATGTCTGCGATGATCATGTTGGAGATGCCGCATGTGAATATCTTGAGCAAGATGGATCAGGTTAAGGGGGTGATTGGGAAAAGGGAGTTGAAGCGCTTCACAACTGTGGACGTGCACCTACTAGACGAAGAGAACCAAGGCGGCGGGGGACGTGTGGATGATGAAGGAACTGCACACGCACCGGAGGACCCCTTGTCTACAAATGCACTGTTGAGTGGGAGTTCCTTTAAACGACTTAATCGAGCTGTTGGTCAGCTGATAGATGATTTCAGCATGGTGTCGTTTTTAAAATTGGATGTTCAAGACGAGGATAGCATTGGTAGCGTGCTGAGCTATATCGATGATGCGATACAGTTCCATGAAGCGCAGGAACCGAGGGAGCCAGCTGATGAGCAGGAGGTGGATATGGAGTGAAGAAGGATGGCTTGAATGTGACGAGTAAAACAGATCGACCAATGTTTGCCAGTCCTGTCTACCGGGGTTTTGCGGGTTTGTGCTCTCGCAACCTCTGGACAATCAAATTATATACCCTTCTGATATTACCTAACAGCGCCAGGCATCCTTTTACCGCCTTTGGGAGCAAGGATGGTATCCATATCAAAAGATGATCCGGCGATGCAAGGTACCTTCCCAGCATCTGTGCGCAACCAAGCAGAGTATTCGATACAATGGATTTCAGCTTGGAAATATATTAATACCAACCTGTGAATGATTACTCTGCCAAGAAAACCTATTTATAATAACATCGAGAGTATAGTTAACTACCTGCAACTTTGATTGCAGACTCGCAAAATCCAATCAATCAGCCAAGCAAATGAATAGGCAAACATAGAACTGGAGTGGCCAAACAATGAAATGTTCTAACAACCCCAGCTCAATCAGGAGTATAATAAAAATTTTAAACATGTATATGTATATATAGAAACCCTAATAATACCCATCAAATTCAAATCCAACTCGTTCGCTTCCTCCCCTGCTCCCGTCGCGTCCGCCAGTATATCGGCGACGCACCATCCGCCCCTGCCGGCTTCCCATCCCAACTGCTGGCCACAAACTCCTCAATAAACCCCTCAAGCACACCTAGTAGCCATCCCACATCCCTCGACGCCTTCTCAAACCCAACAACATACACGTAATACCCGCCACCAAGTATCGAACCCCAGAACACGAGCCGGAACAACAGTACGACCCAGAATGCGATGATGCGACGGGCGTAATCGAGGATCCTGAGCGAGAGGTAGAGGATAACGCAGAGGATGAGGACTGAGGGGAGGTCTGGTGGGGAGTTTATGAGGGTGTATAGTGGGGAGATGACGTAGGGTTGTAGATATTCTTGTTGCACGATGTGGAAGTGTGTGTTGAATGTGCTGTAGTATGAGAGGGCTTGCAGGGAGACCGAGGGGGGGATGTATTTGCTGGCGTTTTGGAGGACAGGGATGATGTATTCTGTATTAATTGAGAAATCATATAAGTTTCCAGTTATCTAAGTCTGCAAGAAATGTGATGGGGTGTCAAACATACCATGCACCGCTTCCATGATAAAAACAAGCAAAAACAAAGGGGGCTAGAGGGCCTTTATGAGCGGTTATCCCCAAAGAAAAGGCAGATGCGCAAGGAAGTCCGCGCAGTCGCCGGTTGCGGGATATGAATCACAGTGACGCAAATGGTGACATGGATGAAGTTTTAAGTCAAAAATGCAAGAATCACGAGGACGATATTTATAAGCAACAGAGACCTGTAAAACACGAAAGGCAATTTAAATGGAAATGCAAAAAGTCTTGTTCCTTTTTGGGTGAAAAGAAACGCGGCTTTGCTGTCAAACAGTGCAAACAACTAAAAGCGCAGCGCCCTTGTCACACCATTCCCATTTAGGAAATACCTAAACATTGCCAGGGGTTCTGACATGTTATTAGTACGGAGTAACGTATTTTCACATGTTAACTAAAAACTCCAACTTAGCAACCTCGAAATGGACTTTGCTTGGCTCTTCACCATATGGTCCCAGACAACCAACGTAGAGGTGCAAGCTCTGTCTTGATGTGACACTTTGTTTATATAAAACATGGTAAGAAGCAGCCGCCACAGTTCATCAGTACTCCTTCTGTTACATTTCTTTATATATCTGTTTATATCTATGCATGTCTATTTTCTATATACTTAAATTCAACGCGATATCTATATAAAAAGGGCTTAGCTTACAACCAATTTGACATCTCGAGAGTAGCTAAGAGTCACACTTACAAGACGGCACCTATATAGAGGGAAGAAAGCCTCCATCAGAGCAGAGCCTCTTTAGGATCTGCTGGGTGCCAGTTCCGGATTGCACAGCTGCTTGAGGAACAGAAATCGGTGTTATCAGTTGAAAGCAAGTAATCATCATTATCCATCTTAACCAGCTCCCAACCGTGAAAGGGTGGCTTTCATATAGTTTCCACCTTGACAATGTCAGATGCTTTGCTGGAGGATACTACACTCTTGTGGAAGCGATTGACTTTACGTTAAGTCGTAAATGGAGATTGCATGAAAATAATCTCACAAGACGAGAAGCTCTCTCTCGGCTCCAGATAACAACGACTGGCCACAGGTACCTATCATATAGGTTGAACTCACCTTTTGAAGATGCTTATGTGTCTGCAACAACAATTAGCTTTTTGTGCATATATTATCAGAATGATGGTAAGATTTAGACAATGGAGTTGGTTTACATGAAAAGTCCCACAGTAAGACTAAAGGAGAAGATAATATGGATTTGGAGGAATATTTCATAATAATTCCGACGTAGCCAGATGGATGAAAAGACAAGTAGTGAGGACATGTATACAGTTCCCTATTAAATTCCCAACGTCAGGTCAAGGGAAAGCGGCCGGCTGATGGTCGAGGAGTGATACTAGTAAATGGAAACACAAAACTCAACAACAACACCCATATACCACCATGGTTGTGGCTAATATAAGAAATACGATTTCTTCACCTCAATGATAGAATAGCCCATCGGGTTAGTAAAGGGCACTGTTTCGATCCATAGGGAAGAAAGGATTCCCACCCTGCAGTGTGAGTATTGTATATCCAATTGAATGGATAATGGCTTGGATTGTAGCAACCCTTGCAATTGCGTTATGGAACGAGTTAAACGTCAGGAAACTCCAATGCGCAATACCTCTGGCTATACTCCACCACCCTCAAATCACGAATATAATCACAGTATAATATTAATTCGGCTGACTTCTCGTCAACTCCGGCGGAACATTGTTCTAGGGATACAAAATTATTTTCCACCGCATAATTGTGAACAACTGACGAGAGAACAGTGCAAAGCGTGCAATCGAAGTTGGCGGCCAAATACTTGATCGTCTGCCTTATTCAGTAGAGAGAGAAAGCAAGGGAAGAGTCAACTACTGTGAGGAGGAGGATGATGATGCGCGACTTAACGGGTGTCCATATGTAAAGTGAGAAACTTGATGGAATGACCTTAGCTCCAGAGATTATTTCCTATCGCCCTCCGCCTCAACGGTTGAACTAATTTATGATGAAGACAAAAATGAGAGATGACTTTACTACTAATTAACCAGAAAGGATGGGTTGGATTGGATATAACACCCCATCAAGAAAAACACGGTTAACACTGCCCCACCCCTGCATGCTTGCTGATTACCGTCCTGGTTCGCCGGGAGTGAGTAGTGACAAACAGCGTGGTACAAGCTGCACAGTGTGCCATTTCATTGACTCAATCCTAATGAGTAGTTAGAATGTACGGAGTACGTAATACCTGATATGAGTATGGGAATATGAATATCCGTATATATATTCACGAGAGCTCATTTGATCTAGAGCACTGAATAACCAAATGTTTTTGAACTGAAATAAATGATAGCAAGAACCGAGTCCATTACGTGTATGGTAAATTGGACTAACCGAACAAAACACCTCACCGGGCGACGTCCCTTCATCAACACAAGGCACTATGGCGGAGTGGTTAACGCGATGCCCTGCTATTAATTCTTCATAAGAACATAGTGAGGCATTTCCTTCGGGAGCGCAGGTTCGAATCCTGCTGGTGTCGGATTTCAGAGCCGGTTGCTATTGTCCTTTAACCTTTTGCTGTTTGTAAGTGTTTCTTTTGCCCAACCCAGTCAACAATTTCTGTATCAAAAGTGGTAGTCCCTCCTCCTTTTCAGACGCTCATATCTTGATTTCTGTAATTAGCTTTTCAGCTTCTGTTGGTTCAGGGCGAACTTGTCATGCTGATCTTGTCCTCGTCTCTTTGTCTCCTAGCCTTCCGACAAGAAACACTTCCGCGTGAAAGCCCTACAAATCATCATCATGGGTACAATTCGGCCATTACTCGTCGTGATACGGTGACGACCTCGGGAGTGTGATGGATTCTAGGTTGAATCCTTATTGCTGGATGCGGTGGACGTGTTTTAGCTCCAATCGCCAAATTGCCACGATCCGTAGAAATTACGCGGACTTCAAACTTCACCTCAAGTGAATTTCCAAGTGTTTCTTTTTGTCGTGATGCTGTCCTAACACAGGATCAAGGAGGTATTTGTTGGACGTCTGAGTGGTTGTATTGGTAGTATGCAGTGTGCCGTGCGCTAGTCTGTAACAGGAAGCCTAGGCTCCAACGTTCCCTCGTGAAGTTCTCGTGTCATTTCCGCGGTTCGTGGCAATTTGGCGATTGGAGCCAAACACGTCCACCGCATCCACCACCGGACGCGTTTTCAATGAGGACCCTCCCTGAGGCCCTCAAGGGAGTTAGGACTTGGGGAAATGATTTTGATAAAAATTGATCTTCTTCTATTTGCCTCCCAGCTCTTATTGAGGAGGAACATGCATATTCGCCAGAGTACTCGTGCGCTTGACTGTCTTCAAACCTTTACATCGTCATGCGAAACCAAGAAGACGGTGCGGGCGCTGAGAAGTGGTATAATAGAAAGAAAACAAAGTTGCAAAAATGCTCCAGGAAATAGCTAATTGAGACTAAATTCCCAGAGGAGGGATAAACAAAAGTTTCAAGAAATCCGCCCGCCGTCCATGTGAAGCCCAACGAAGGGGGAAAAATTATTGTCTCCAAGATGAAGAGTATAGTACACCAATGCCCATAAAAGACCAACCTGAGGAACGCAGAATAGAAGTGGAAAAGAAACCACCCAAATCCCCCATGCTATTTAAACATGCAAGTTTAAAAAAAAAGTTAAAAGTACACACAACCCTCCAAGAAAAAATCATGGGGGAAAATTAAAATCACAAAGCTGGACCAAGTTATGTGACAAGTCAAAAAAAAAAAAAAAAAAAAAAAATGGCAGCTTTTGCCTTAAACAAATGGATGCGCAGTATTTTCGCTGAAGACAGAAAAGGCAATAGATTCCCGTCCACGACAACTAAAAAAAGTAACGCCTGGGCTAATGCGAGCAAGAATGCAAATGTCAACAGAAAAGAGGGCGTAAAAGAAACGTTGTCGAGGTTAAAAAGCGAAAGGTTGGAAGTTTCGGGCAGAGATGATAAGAATAAACTTAGACAAACTGCAAAAGGATTACAAAACTTATATACTCTGTACAGAAGCGCTGGATGTTGTGTGCATGCATATATGTATGTGTATGTGGGTGAATGCGATATGTAATGGATGCCATGTTGGATACTGAACTGTATGTGTATGAAAGGTTCAATCAAAAATTAAAAAATCAATTAGCAATACGCAATTTCTCTCCGTCGGGGATTGGTATTCGATTGATAGAAGATGGCAGATGAGCATCGCGGGATGCCGACAGCTGCTACCAGTTGGATGTGTAATTGCGAAACCTCATAGAAACTAGAATTGGTCGAGTTTGGTTCGACGCAACTGGATGCAGAGTGTGTCCCAGTATATTTGTAGAGGAGCAAGTTTTATTTAACCACAGTTGTATAGTGTAGCGGTTAGCACGCCAGATTCAGATTTCTGGAGACCTGGATTCACAGTACGATCTACCGTAAAGCATATAAACCAAAATTGATTGGCTCTCCCTTATATGATGAGGTGGACAAGACAGTTTTGTTTATTGCCGGGTGAATGTTTTTGCGAGGCGGGGTGTAGTGTATAGAATGACATGTATCATGTACAGGAATCATCGCATAAAGTCAAGCGGAAGCCGTGATTCGGAAGGCCATAGTTGAGTAATTAAAAAAAACGGGAGAAGATCATTCTGCCGAGACCGGGTTTCTATTGTTTTCACGTTCGGCTTGAATTTGAGCCTGAAGCTTGCGTGTCTGACGGAATGCCTCGTCTCTGTTTGAAATGAAAAAAAGGGAGTGTGGATTAGTATAAGAAATAGATGGAAAACGGCAAAAATAAAACTGGGTGATGCATACCTATCAAATTGCAACTCAGCAACTTCGATTTGTGCCTGATTCATACGGCTAACAACAGTTTCCATCTCCAACTCAGCATCACGTAGAGCTTTCTCAAGCTCCTTTACACGGGCTTCGACAGCTTCCATCTTAATCGCTTGGTTCAGCGACATTCCTTCTCCACTTGTTGTCATCGTAAGACGCGGGGATCGTGAACCGGAAAAGGGAGAGCTGGGCATCATCGGGGAGAGCAGTACGGGACTCCTGACGCCATTCCTTGCGCGCCGAAGTTGGGCGTTGTGGTTTTGCCGTAGGGTTTCGATTTCCAACTCGTGTTTTGCAACCTCTTCTTCGGAGGCTTGCTGGGCCATCATCAGAGCGTCTTCAAGGAACTTGAGGCGGGTTTGCATCTCGTTGATCCGGTTAGCAGAGACGTTTTGTTCGCGCTCTCCTTTGTCAATTGCTTCCCAGAGACGATGTTTCAATGCACTGTTAGTCGCCAATTGCTGCTGGACTTGAAGGCCAAGTGTATTGTCCGGGTCTTGGGAATATGAGCTGTCAGCTTGTAGCTGTTTGTAAGCATCTTCCAGTGAAGAGCTGGATGCGGTGAAATCCGCCAGATCGTTTTTAGCTGCACTAGGGACAAGGATATCGTGTTCCCGCAGGAGCGCACGGAGCGAACCAGTCTCCTGCTCAGCACGGTCCAGGTCCATTTTCAAACCGGCCAGTCCTTTCTCACACCTCCATTTTTGTTCCAGAGCCTCATCAGCCCGATGTCTGAGCAAGTTGATTTCTTCTCGTAGATTTATAACATCCCTTTCATAGCCGAGTCTCCGTGGAGAGCCTGATTGTCGAGCACGGTCAAGTTCTGCTTCTAGCATTCGGATTCGCTTCTTGTATTGTTGGGCTTCCCAATTCTGGCGTTGAAGGAGGCTCTTGACAGTTTGATGGAGAGCGTCCCGTTGTAATTCGACATCTTTCATCCGATCTACCAATGATTCTTTCAAGTCCCGCTCCTTAACAATCATCGAGGCCGGGCGAGAGCTGGGTTTGGAAATGGATCCCGATCGTCCTAAACCAGCCAATCTCGATCCTATGCGCGCAAGAGAATTTGATCTCGACAGGCTGCCCCTTCTCGTCACCGACTCCTCGTCCTCTTCAACTATCGATCTGATGCGTGTTTGTTGTTGTTGTTGTTGCAAATCTAACTGTATTTTCCTCGACTGATATAATGTATTATTTTCCGTGCGCAGAACTTGTGTATCTTTATTCATTTTTGCTTTAAGTTGCGGGACGATATAATCTCGAAGTTGGTCCCGTTCGTTTCGAAGCTGTTCAAGTTCAACTCGCATAGCCGTCAGCAAGTCCTCAAAGTTGTCTTTCAACTGTCTTTCCTCAGATAAACGCCGTCGAGTGTCTTCCAAGGCAGTCTCCAGTTCTTTTGTTTTGGAGCTAATATTTGATGCATCCACTCTCTCGCGACGTAGCTAGACCGGAAGGAGTCAGTTATGCAACACACGCAATTAATAAATATAGAGACTTTATCCATCATACCTGATCCACTTGACCCTCTAGAATTCGCACATGAGACTCAAAAGCTATCCGACGAGATCGTTCTTCCTGCCACTTTTGCGATAAATCAACCTTTAGCCGGGCTCGCTCCTGCTCCAAAGTTCTCTTCATTCTATAGAAATCTTCCGTTTTGTTCCCGTCCACGTCACCGAGGGGGTATTTTACAGAACTGGTTCCAGAGTCGGAGAAGTAATCGCTCGTGCGGCGATTTTGTTCAGATCCAACACCGGCTTCCAGCTGTAACCTCTCAACCATAATCTCCAACTCCATCTCACGTCTGATAGAGCCTGCCAACTCGGAACTGATCTCGCGCAACTCATGTTCCATCTCCATCAATTTTCCATCCATTTCCTGCTCCACGATGGACATTGCCCTATCGGGCATTCTGGAACCAGATGCACCATACGAATCCTGGGAGGGGTAGCGTGAGGAGATAGAGGATTGGAAAACTGAGCCATTCAATGGAGATGGAAGGGATGAGGGCCCCGAATCGGAAATTTCGGTGCTGCTCGATTCCGCTCCAGGGGAAGACGTGGTTTTCCAACCGAAAAATGATGTGATTTTGTTTCCTGGTGTCTTTGGCTGGTTTCTGTATTCGGTTAAGTTGGACATTGTTCCTGCTGAATCCACCTGAAGCGGTGGACGCGTCTGTGATGGAAGATGTAAAGTCATGATGACCGAACGTTTGTGCTCCGTGCTCTTATGGGAATCCTGGGCAGGGGTGGGAGACACGGGAGGGACTAGGGGCTTGCTGACAACGCGGGACCGAACGGAATGCTCGAGCTGGCTTCCATTCGCGCATTCGAAAACACCGTCCCTTTGTTGGTCGAGAGTGTTCGAAGAGGAAAGGACAGGAGATTGCCCGTGAGGGAACCTTCAGGTTAAGCACAAGGGATCAGGAAGAGTGTTAATTGAATTTAAATAATGTAACTAGAACTAAAGCCAATAAGGAGGCCGGAGATATGCAATCAATGAGACTGTCAACGTACCGATCGAGATCCCTAACTACGAGTCTAGGAGAAGATTCCTTCTGGGAAATGGGCGACGAGGGAACGGGCTGGTCGTTCAAACTATTACTATTATCGGAGGGAGGAAGGTTCGGGCCCAGGTGCGAGGAAAAGGCGGGGAGAAGTTTCCTGTGGAAAAGAGCAGCAACAATGGGTCGTTTGCCTGAAAGAACGGGTTGGAGTGAGAAAGGAGGAACTTTCTGGCGTTGTTGGAGCAAAGTCGACTGGCCAGAAGACGGATCTGAAAGTAGGAAAACACTATTATTATTTTGGTTGGCGGAAGCGCTCGACGGAGGTGGACAGATAGACATAATTAACTAATAGTCAATGTTTTCTGAGGATGATTAACCAGTCAAAAGCGTTGACGATGTCCCTTAGGCCGCAACGCAGAGGAAGATGCATGGACGAATGAGGATCTATTGGCGCCAATCACTGCAGGGAACAACGTACGCCAGTGCAGTCATATCAGGGGGGGGGGGTTCCAAAGATCATTGGCCCAGAGAGAACACACCACTGCAAGGGCTGTTGGTAAGAGTGATTGATTAGTTAGAGTAACGATTTGCTCGAAGGCGCCAAAGACTTGCATTCCCCTTATATCGTCTGGCGTGTAGTCTGGTGGGCTAGTGGATAGTGGAATCGCGAAAAGAAAAAAAAAAAAAATTAAACTCTAGCGACTTCTGCACTGCTCCATAGGAACCATTAAGCCGCGTTAAAAGGCGGAGGCGTGCTCCAAACTGGAACCAAGGGGAAATGTCTCGAGTGGACCACTCAGCGGGGCAGCTGGCTGGCTGCAAGGCACGGCAAAAGTGGGTCACCCTTGAGGGTGAGACGAGGAATTGTGGACCCCTTGGTGTGGCGTCTAGTGGAGAGGACAGACAAGACAGCAGCCCAAAGCTTAAGGTTCACCAGGCGAAGCTCCAACAAAGTGGAGTATTCCACTCCGCAGATGGAATGGAACGAATGGAACCGTGGAAGACACAAAGAGAATGCACAAAATCGAACACAGATCCTCCTGTATATGATGTAATCTGAATCCAGGGGAACGGAAAGGAACCGTTCTACGTACCGCTGAAGGATAACGATCGTGATTGATGACAGGGAGCGGAGTTGTCGACTTGTTACACAACATTTGCATGAAAGATCTAGGGTGACAGGATCGTTCTATTTTGGGGACAGTTGCAAAGAATCCGGTTCCCCGCAGGTTGATGGGTGTGGAAGCTTTAACGCGGTGGATGCTGGTGAGTATCAATTTGGGGTTGAAAGAATACAATGCCATTTTTGAAGCCTGCGGTCACTAACTCGGCCGGTTGGGCTAGCAACCTCATTCCGCGTTCTCTTGTATATCTCAAGAAGAATTACAATTTTACATCTCCTGTGAATGCGTCATATTCCCCCTTCGTACTGCTCTGGTGATTCACTCCTCTACGGAAGTATAAACTTACAGATATCAAAAACTCCCCCCTTTAACTATGCTTTAAATCTCCCTACGCGCCCGCTTTTGAACTTTAGCCGGCTACCATCAGCCAATGAGCAGAGAGGCATTCAGAGGCAAACTCCCCAGATCCATGGCTCGGAAATATCCTCATTCCTTCACAGTAAGACATAACATACATGCAACAGGGGGCAATGGGCGGAAGGATGTGAGAAACAAAATGAGCAACCTATGATTCTCCGTATATCAGCACTTCGCTAAAACACAATCCTCTGGAGTTCTTCTTAGTTTGACTTTCTGGTTTGAAACAGAAGAGCAGCATCGGGGGGGCAACAAGGAACTAGCTTGATATATATATATATATATATATACATACTTTGTGCCAGGAATCAATATCCTTTTCCTTCTCAGATTGCCACTTGCTGATCTTTACCCCAATTCTGCCACTATTATGATCATCGGGAGACATCCTTCGGCTTACGCGGTAGTTACTCGCATACGCCAGCAGATGATCCATGTCCCTGGAAGGGCCGCTTTTTCCATTGGCAATTCATTCATGGGAAGTGCTCCTCTCGAGTCTAATTGACTCCCGGTTTTACGGATCCATTGCAACCTTTCTCCAGTCTCCGAAGCTCAGGGGAAACTGCTGGATCGGAAGATTTAAGTTAAATTCATTGGTGAGACACAAAACTATACATTTTTTGTTAACCAATCATCACCGAGCCGGTCTCCCCAGCACCTGTGCCGATGTTTTGCGGCGCGTCTGTCTTGAACTTTGTTAGCTTGCATTGCGGAGAGCTGAATATATCTATCTGCGCACCACTCCTCTTGTCAATAACTACAGTTCCCAGCAAAGCAAGATCCTCTAAAAACTGTACACATCTGCTTCGAGATTCTCCTCGACAAATTTGATGTAGCAAGATGCTTTTTCTCGTAACAGAATCCAGTATAAGTTAGCTTTTTGTCATGCAGCATGCATGCACAATCCATACTCTATCTGTGCCTGGTTATATGTATGTTGTATGTTGAAACGCGAAATCCCAATATTAAAACATATCCAAAGACAGGGCCAATGGTCAAAGGCTTGCGAAGGAGAGGGGGGGAAGCACAAAAATATAAATACGAAAAAGAGAGCCCCGAGGTGGACTTTTATCCTTCACAAGCAAGTATCACCATCTCCCATCCTCCACAATGAAGTGCCTCTATTAAATTAGGTAAACCAAATGAACCGTATATAATCGAAACAATAAAGAAAAGAAATACACCATTCTATCTGTCAAAAGAATACCTCAACCACTCCCCAACCGCCTTCAAACTCTCCCACCTAACCGTCTCATCCGGATCAGCCATCAACTCCATCACCCTTGTCTTGAGCCCCAGTCTCTCTAGCTGCTGTCGTCTCTCTGGCAACTCCTTCACCAGACAACCCACATCGTTACACGCAATAGCCAAAACCTGTTTATCTGCCTCCCAGTTCTTCGACAATATCTCAGCCAGCTTCTTGGGGAGCTGCCCGCGGTCTTCGTCGAGGATGCGGCGTGCATTCTCCCGCCAGAAGGTTGCGCTGCGGTGCGGTGGGGACCAGCGGAGATGGCCCGTTTGCACCTCTGCGGCGTATTCGTCAAAGGTTGTCTGCGTCTTCGTGTACTCCTCCAGCATGCCTATGAGGGCGTTGAGGTCCTCGAGTAAATCTGGATCTGTCAAGTGGCGGCTGCTGAGATTACTGAGGAGAGCTGGGAGGCGGAGAAATACGGCGATTGGTAGGAGAATCATGCGGTTGGCGGAGAGGAGATTGTAGAGGGTTGAGAGGAGGAGGCGAGTTGTCTTTTCCTTTGGCGAAAGGCGGAGTAGTTGGGTGTATAGAGTCAGGATATCTTGTTCACTGCAAGAGGGTATCAGTACAGTGCATATGACTGATATATAGGGGTGGGTGTATTAGCTGGGACTAAGGTATCGTACGATTCAAGTTCCTCACCAACTAAGCTTCCCTCGAAGCTCAACTGCCAGATCACGAGGAGGATGTGATATAAGAGCTGTAGCCCCACTCCTCCACCAATACCTGACTCGATGTTGCGTGTGCTTGACGATCCACCTAGTGTGGATGAACCATTATCCTTTGATCCCGCAGCGGCCCTGAGTACGTCCATCAGTGGTTCAATAGTTGCTTCCTTCTGACTCCAAAAGACCTCTCTTGATCGCTTAGTTCTCAGCAATGCTGAATATTGCTGAACGCCAATATCCTGTAACCCCGTATCTTGGCTTTTCGTCAGTGTTGCGAGGTATGAGTAGAGTCGAGGAAGCGCTTCTGAATCGGGTAACGTAGTTTTCGAATTTGACATCAGAGAGGTTGACACAAGGCTTGTCAAGAAAGCTGACGCGAGGAGGGGTATGGGGTCCTCTGGGTTCGAGGAGTGCTGCAGGAGAGGTAGGTAATGTCGGTAACGGTCTGGTTCTTGGACCAAGGCGGACGCTAAAGCGGGGACATCTATGATGGTTGTCAGAACCTGTGGCCTTTTCATGCTCCAAGCACCGCCTGCTAGAGGACTGTTCTGCTGAATAATGATTGGAATTCAATACCATTGATCAGGTCCGCCGCCAGGACCAGAATGTATTGTACTATATCCGTCCGTCTCGACGCTGCCTCCAGTATGCTCTTCCCACCACTGCCTCCGACAAGCAGAGTTGTATAAGCCTTCAAATCATTCTGGACTGTTTTCTGTCGTGGCTCCCTGCGCACCTTGTCGACGGCTTTGATGCGCTTGAGCTGGTCTTCGGTGATGTTCCCAGCTCGAACAGCGCCCTCCCAAGGTATGGGCCGGGCACGGATGTTGCTCTGCAGGGAACTAAGATATGTAGGCAGGTCCAAAGACATCGTCACTGGGAAGTATTAGGATGTGTGGACGATGTCTTGTAGGCCGAGACGTGACACCATTGGCAATGTGAAGGAGAGGGTGCAGAGGGCAGAGGGAAGCCAGCAGTCTCCTTTTCAAGCTGGTGTTCTGCTGACCAGGAACGGTGCAGGTGATGGCAGTGGAGGTTGGTAGCAGTAGTTGTTGATTATCGTCCGTAGTTTCGTTCGTCCGTAGTGAATCAAGTATGTCGTCTAAAGTATGTAGTTGTCTGCTGTTGTTACCACCTACGCTAAGGCCGGTTGTGCCAAGACTCACCAGCTGTTGTTGAACCAACGGGATTGCGCAACCTTCAATAACTTGAGGACACTGCTCAGCCCTCTTTCATGTCCCTGAGATTTGGCGGAACGGCGCTGTTCTTCTTTGTATTATTCATCATTATATCTACGGTCTGCTCAATACCCACATTAACCTTGGGGGTGTTCTGATCTCCTCCCAGGCTTCCGTGCCGCGAACTTAAATAACTACGCCTCTACCTAGTTATCTATCCTGGCGCTTTCTGTCGTTTTCTGTGGCTGACTGGTGTGGTGTGACCTACATAACCTGCATGTAGCAGCAGCAGCCCTTGCTATTATTATATTTATTAGACCACCTCACGAGAATACACCAGACCGGCTTACTTGGATACTCCCCCGCTCAATGACAGTGCTATGGGACGAACGCGGGCTTGGGAGCTAGCTTTGAAGATATTCTGTGGACCGAACAATACATCATGTCGGCAAACCCTCAGCCTCCGAAGAAGTCGGGATGGGGAGGCTTTCTCCAGCAGGCGATTGCAGGAGTCGAATCCAGACTAGACACGATTCTGGCGGACCAAGAGGAGGAACATGTAGCTAAAGAGGCAGATAAAGGCAATCAGCAGCCTGAGCAACCAGCACTACAGGCTGGGATGTCATTCGCGAAGCCTGTCCCCCCTGGTATGCGAAACCTCTACTCCATCTATGCTGGGTGTGCTTCCTTGTAGATAGACTAACCTACCCACAGCACACTCCAGAAGCTCATCGATTGCGAAAACGAATGACCGTCTTCAAGAAAGTCTGGCCCGGGTAATGGCTAAACGAGAGGTCGCCACTGGAAGCCCCGTATCGACACTTGGAGTCTCTTCCCGCGCTGAAAGCCCTCTCTTTAGGGTCGATGGTCGAACGAGTCTGGATAGCGTCTCTGCTGGGGTAGATTCCCGTGCTGTGAAAGATGATACTGCATCAATTTCGTCTTCTGCTCCGCGTTCGAGCCAAGATATCCATTCATTCCCGCGGAAGTCTAAAGAGATTCAATCGGATTCATCTGGGAAGCCTAACGGTCGTGGTATAGAGGATGACAGACGAGAAACTAGGCACTCAGTGGATGGAGATACCGACTCTTCAGCAGCCTCAGAAAGACATATCCATGCGATCGGAATGACCGGAATGACCGAAGGAACAACAACTTCTACGTCAGACTATGAAGAAGCTATGGCGCAAATGAAAGCGAACCATGAAGCCTCAGAGCTCCAATGGCAGGAAGAACTGCATGCATATGTGGAAAGGATAGATGCTTTGCAATCAAAATTAAAATATCTGGCAAAGGAGGCTGCAGAGTCAGCTAAAAATGCTGCAGCATCCGCAGGCGCCGGGACTCTTGAGAAAAAGCTTCTTGAAAAAGACGAGCAAATTGCTAACTTAATGGAGGAGGGCCAGAAACTTTCAAAGACCGAACTGGACCATCGAGCAACCATTAAGAAATTGCGCCAAAATATTGCAGAGAGCGTGAAGTCTCAGGCAGACACTAAAAGGAAGTTTGAGAAAATGGAAAAGGACCTTGCAAATGCAGAGGATAGAGCAAGTCGCGCAGAGTCTGCTGAGCGGAAGGCGACAGAAAAACTCAATTTTAAATCCAAGATTGAAAAAGAACTTGAAGCAGTTACCGCAGAACTCAATGTATCTAATTCAACAATAGCGGACCTGAAGGGCCAGTTAGCAAAGTCTGCGTCTAGAGCTGAAGCAGCAGAACGGAAAGCCAAATTGGAGTCTGCAGAGTCTGAAAAACGTCAGGTGGCCGAACTCAAGGATGACCTCTCCAGTGCAAAAATAGAGCGAGAGATAAGCGAAGAAAAGCTCCGAAGGGAAATCAGGGATTTGAAAGAAGGTATTGAGAGGGAAAAGGAACGAGCGCGAATCCTCGAAATCGAACTTCGCAGCGAGCAGTCTGTGCTTGAAAGCAAAATGGAGAGCCTACGGTCTCGGGCGGAGGAAGTTTCGTCAAGCGCTATCGGAGATGCCCATGCAAAGCTTCTTCGCCAGATTGAAACTCTGCAAACTCAGTACGCTGTTGCCAGCGAGAATTGGCAGGGGATAAAAAGTTCACTGCTGGCACGCTTAACCACTGTCGAGAAGGAGCGTGATGATATTGCCCGGAGAGAAGGGGACTTGCGGAGGAAAGTCCGTGAAGGGGTATGATCAATTAACTCTCCCATGGTCATTAATTAACAAAACCACTAACCGTAATTAAATAGAGCCTCAAAGCCAAGAGAGTGGAAGGAGAGCTGGAAACTTCCCGAGTAGCCATCCAAGATATGGAGAGGACTCTCGAGGAGTTAAAACAGGAGATCCAGAGTCTGACACAGAAACTCGAGAAAACAGAGAACGAGCTTCTAAACACCAAACAAGACCTCACGAAGCAGAAGGAGGTTGCCGAATTAACTTTATCACAACGGCTTGAGGAGGAGAGAGCAAGATGGCAAGAGCTCGCCCGACCGCCGTCATCAACTTTCCGTCAACAACCCGGAAACGGATCACCCGTCACCTTCAACCGGAAATCAATGATCGGCCTGGAACCCACGGGACCTATTTCCGACCGGGCCCCAAGCCACAGATCGTCCTCAATTCTCCCAATCACATTCTCTGAGCTCGCCACCCCATCCCGCCAAAACTCCATCTCATCCCAAAACTCAAACCCACAATCCCATAAACCACCATCCCATGAATTGTCAATCACACCCGGCGATCTCACGCACACACACCCATACGAACAGGAAGAATATTTCAACGGCATGGGAACCCCAGCCACACCATCAGCGCACGAAACCAGCCCGCACCATCTCCGCAGCATCAACGATTTCATCTCCGTCTCCACCGTCGCCGCTGGCCCGTCTGTGCAACTAGTTGAGCGCATGAGCAACACGATCCGCCGTCTGGAAAGTGAAAGAGCCGCCTCCAAGGATGAGTTAGCACGACTAACGGCCCAGCGCGATGAGGCACGAGAGGAAGTTGTGGAGTTGATGCGGGAAGTGGAAGAGAAGAGGAAGGGGGATCAGCGGATACAGGAGCTGGAGAGCACGGTTGAGCAACTTGACCAGCGGTATCAGACTACGTTGGAGATGTTGGGGGAGAAGAGTGAGTTGGTTGAGGAGCTGAAGGCGGATATTGCGGATTTGAAGAAGATTTATAGGGAGTTGGTTGATAGTACTATGAAGTGAGAAAAGGAGAGGGGGGGTGGGGGGGGGGGATAATATTTAATTTTATGGTTTCAAATATACAGGTGATAGCCTCTATAAATGTATGTATATAGAATGGTGTATTTATTAGTGTATTTATTGAAGTGTGGCTGGACCTCTCGCGTTCCTTGTGGTGTGGAAATAACTATGTTGCCTTACCCCTTTCCAATGAGAAATCGAAATCTAGTAGTACATGAACATTCATATATATAATATTAGGTGGGACATGTCATGACATAAACATTGTTAGGGAGAAGGTGTATTGCAATCTTCTATAGTCGTAAACATTATGAAACCAGCCTGGGGAATCGTTTCCTTTAAAGGGTTTGTATGCATAGTACAAACATCCGTATGTACAAGATATTATACGGAAAGCTCAATACCTTCCCGTTGGGCACATTCAAGTATATATTTCCGCACCTAGAGAGAAATACTCCCCCAAAACATTAGCCTCAGCATACTAGACAAGTTATGGAAATCCGGAGGAAAGATTGGGGAGCAAATACCTTCGAGTCAGGCGCCAGCTCAATCGCCAATTTTTCATTATTGTCTCGTTTATCTACCTCCGCACCAGCTCGCAACAACACAAGAGCTGCCTCCGCATGTCCCTCTGCAACAGCGTGATGTAATGCAGTCGCACCATCTATGTCCGTCGTATTCAGCGGGCTTTTGCCCTCTTCAATAAGCATATTTAAGATAGGAATTGATCCAATGGCGGCAGCGCGGTGCAGGGCCAACTGACCACGGTTATCCTTTACTCTGGCGCTGCATTTGTGCGATAGCAGTAGGCGGACGGTGGATACATTGTTTTTTGAGGTTGCGAAGTGGATGGCGTTCTGTATTTGGTGATTTAATTGGGAGAAATATCAGAGTTAGTGAGAGCTGTGAATATGAACAGAATAACAATAGCATTGTCTGGAGAAACCAGCTTCGAATAGACTAACCTGTCCAGCGGTACTTTTGATATTAACATCAGCCTCTTTCTGGAGCAGGAGTTCAATAATCGGGTCTCCTTCTTCGTTTTTTAAGCTCGCGGCGATCATGAGTGGGGTCCATCCAGATGCGTCCTAATATAATGTTTTCCATTTAGTCCTCATTTGCAAATGCGCCTTATTAAAGGAAATTTTGTAATCAATCTTTCGAGAGGTAGAGTGACGGACCGTTTCATCGGGATCAAACTTGTCTGTTGCCACGAGCAGCTCAACCAGTGGAAGGTGGTGGTATGCTACCGCCCAGTGGATGGGGAGACGGCCATCGGGGTCTTTTAGCAATGCTAGTTTGGGATTTGCCTGGATAGTTGAGTGAGATTTAATAATTAGCCTTGTGATTTTCTGGAAGATATGCTAGGCTAAGGGGCCATATTTGTGCATCAGCGGAGGAACATATTTGCAGCTCACATGGAGAAGAGACTCGACAACGGATGCTAGATCTTGTCAACATAGCAATTGGTAAGTTGAAGGTAGAGATCACATACTCTGCCCTTGCCGGACAGCCTCATGAATAGCGTATTTGGCCTTGTAATCAGGATCCATGGTGTTATAGAGAATAGATATAGCGGGTATACCAGATATGTTTTTGGCGGTTGAATGATATTATATGCGGGCAACAGCAAATGCCCACTTGGTTGCGGGGAGGGAGAGGGGTTAGTCAGGAAATGGCCCAAGCTCGGCCCAGCGTCGTCGACGAAGAGAAATCAAATTAACTAACTAGTGAAGACCCGACAATCATCAAACAAACCTCAAAAACGACCTACCAACAACCTCCATGACGCTGTACGATTCCGCCATATTCCATCTCAGTGAAATAATAAATAATATATTATCCGGATTCCCTCAATCTGCGCACTTGAATTTGTCCTGAGAATTTCGCACGCTCACTACGCACGCGCAAGCGTCAAAGAACACCTATCCAGCCCAACAATTCCTCCACTCGCTTGACCAGATATCACAGATATTAATCGCGTCCTAAGACGCTGTCGAAAGCTATGGAGGCTACTTTAGCACCTCCTCCACCTGATCAGGTGGTTCGAAATTCCGCAAAGCGGACCCGCGATCTGTTCGGTGCAGATTACTTTTTGCCGTCGGGATTCACGAAACCTGGCGAGTCCATAGGAGTGTCATATCGGCGGAAGACAGAGTACTATGACGTGCAAACACTCCCTCCCGCCCTTGCTGAAAAGCAGGCAAAAGCCGTCGCGGGAAGAACGAAACGAAGGAATGGTGCTGCGACTGGGACTGGGACCGCGGTGGGTGCTGGGTCTTCAACGGCCCTGGTGAAATCTTCGCCAGCAGGTGGCACGCAACAATCTGGTGGAGAAAATATGCCTACAAGTCTTGTAAGGCGGCCAATGGTGTCTCAACAGCCAAAACCAGAATGGCACGCACCTTGGAAACTTATGCGGGTGATATCAGGACACTTGGGATGGGTCCGCAGTTTGACAGTGGAACCTAATAATCAGTGGTTTGCAAGTGGTGCGGGAGATAGAACGATCAAAATCTGGGATCTGGCATCTGGTAGCCTTCGATTGACCCTCACTGGCCACATATCTACTGTGAGAGGGTTGGCTGTTTCTCCTCGACATCCATATCTTTTCTCATGCGGTGAGGATAAGATGGTCAAATGCTGGGATCTAGAAACGAACAAGGTCATCCGCCACTACCACGGCCATCTAAGTGGAGTCTACACACTCGATTTACATCCTACCTTGGACGTTCTCGTAACGGGAGGGCGAGATGCTGTAGCAAGAGTCTGGGACATGCGAACGCGAAGCAACATCCACGTTCTTTCAGGACACAGAACAACCGTGTCAGATCTGAAATGTCAAGAAGCCGACCCACAAGTCATCACCGCCTCCCTCGACTCAACTGTACGGCTATGGGATCTCGCCTCAGGCAAGACCATGAACGTCCTTACGCACCACAAGAAAGGCGTTCGTGCCCTTGCAGTCCATCCAAAGGAATTCACATTTGCCAGCGCCAGCGCAGGAAGCATCAAACAGTGGAAATGCCCCGAAGGTGCCTTCATGCAAAATTTTGATGGGCACAATGCTATCATCAACAATCTGGCGGTGAATGAGGATAACGTATTATTTTCCGGGGGTGATAATGGCTCCATGTCTTTCTGGGACTGGAAGACGGGCCATCGATTCCAGTCTCTGGACACGACAGCTCAACCTGGCTCGCTGGATGCTGAAGCTGGTATTATGGCCGCTACGTTTGACCGTACGGGCTTGCGGTTGCTTGTTGGGGAGGCGGATAAAACTATCAAGATCTGGAAGCCGGATGATGAGGCTACGGAGGAGACACATCCGTTGGTTTGGAAGCCGACATTGGGGAGACAAAAATACTAAAAAACAGTTCCTTTATATATTCCTTAGGATATTTCCTTTTCCTTCGAAAATGCGCCTTATTACAATTCTTTGTAGTCATGCATTTATTTGGCGTTAAGAAAAATATTCGGATAGCTTTTTGTGGTTGAGATATACGATTTCAGAGAAATCTAAGTTTTGTCAACTCTGGTTTGACTTCTTCCAAGTAGATGCATATCCTGCACAAATCTATCACAAAAGGTTGAACAGATATAACTAGCTCCGTCTTTACTTACAATATCACGTACAGTAAACCTTTACACCACAAACTTACCGTACAATTTCTATTATCCCGTGCTATGTAGAGAAAAGCCGTAAGAGCTGTTGTTCACTGCTCAAAACCCAACCCCAACATCTTCGCCTCCACATCCTCCCGAAAAGCAGCCCTCACATCGTCAGACGTAATCCTTAACCTCACTTTCCCACTCCTATCCCCTCCCCCCAACGTATATCCCATCCCAGAACCACCTCCCTTAGCTCCCAACTCCCCCTCCAGCACCAAAATACCAGAATTCATCAATTCCACCGCCGCAAACCGCATCGCGCAAACGCGCGATCTGCGCGCATCGCTTCCTTTCTGAAGTAAAAACTCCTTCAGGTTGTTGCTGGTGGCGCCTGCGACTGCGACTGCGGCATCGGCTATCCGCTTTGCTTCATCGAGAATGTCACCGAAGGTGGATTCCGGGATGCCGGTTCGGCGGATGCAGGCTAATAGGGCTGCGAGGAATACTTTGCCTGCCAATGGGAGACAGCGGAGGGATTGTTGTAGAGGGGTAGAGGTTGCTTCTTGTATTGCCTGTTTGATGGTTGCGATGGTGACGCGCGGGAGGGGTTCTGATTCATCCTCTGTGATTCGCGGTAGCTTGCCAGTGCCAGTGGCTGTAGAGGTGGTGCGGTTACCCGCTGCACGGTTTCGGCGTGATGCACTTTTGCTTGGTGAGGGGGAAAGGCAGCTGGTATCCATATCATCCATGTCAATCCCGTTTTGGTTAGAGAGCATTGCTTTCATTTTAACTTTTGCTGCTGTTTCGCTGGCTTGTTCTGCGATTTCCACTGCTCTGCGACATATATCCAGGGCACGTCGTGCGTCTCCACTAACTGCTGCTACTTTCCGGCTTGCAAATTGCACGGCGTCTGGGTCAACAATGTTTCCGGGCACGTTACTAAGGCGAGATCCAATGATTTCCATTAGTTCTCGGTGTTTGTAACCAGAAAATGTAATTCGTGTCAAGTCTAGGCGACTTGATATCTTATTGCTGAGAGTTCTTTCGGGCAAGTCCATAGTATTGGCTACAGCTAACACAATCAGATGGGAGTATCGTAACGCTGGCCAGTTGAAAAAATTGTACATAACAGATTGGTTTTTAGTAACGAGCTGGTCTAGCTCGTCCATTAAAACAACACATGGCACTCGACGGGGAGACGGATGGGAAAACTCCCTTTCCAGAAGGTCGAGTGCATGAGAGGGTGACACTCGATCACCCTTCAAAGCCTCCCAGAGTAGGGAGTAGGACTGGTGTGGGTCTGTAACCTTCATGCCGTTAATCTCAACAAAGACGAAATCATCCAATTCTTCTGAGAGTACCGATGAATTAAGTTGAGCTATCACCTCTCGGACAGTGGCTGTTTTCCCAGTACCAGGAGGGCCAGATATGTAAATACACGTTCCGGTGCCGTCGGTGATAGCAACGCGCAGACAATTATATACTGTGTTAAATTCGTTGTCCCGACAAGGAAGGGAAGTTGGGACGCTTGAAACGTGCAGAAGGTTGCGTGCTTGTCGATATGGGGAAGAAGTAAAATGGGAGATATCTAGGATCCGAGTTCCTAATGGGGTAAATTCCACGGCTTTCTTGACAACAATCCTATACGCGCCGTTAGAATGAAAATGCATAATAATACTAACATAAACCATGCGATCATGTACCTTCTATGAGTCGGGGTGGAGAGAACTTTTTGGTGTCGTCGACATTGTGGTGTCCCTGCAACGGAAACAGTTCTCTGTCGTTTTTTAGGGGTGCTCGGCGTTCCAACTTCTTCCTTGACATTTGCGTACTTTATATTCAACGCCATTAGTACCAATTTAAACATAAAAGAGAGGGAGCCGGACAGTACTCACTTCGTCATCCACCTCCTTTCTCTTTCGAGATCTCTTGAGACCAGACTTGATGAAATCGATGAGTCGAAACACACCTTCCTCAGTCCCATTGTAGATATCTTCCCATAAAAATTCCTTTGTATATTTTCCTTGAAGCTGATTGACCCCCCTTCGGCAAATGATACACTTGTTATACTCTGCCAGTGCGGCTCTGCCTTTGGGCGGGACCCCATTCGGATATCGCCGTTCAAAAGCACCTCTAGATAGGACGGTTGCTTTCCCATCTATTGACGTCAATGGATTAACATTAAAATCTATGGTTATGTACTGTTCGTTAGGCAGCGCATCAGGGCGCTTCTTGTTCTTCGTTGACATAAATTCGTCGGGCGATGCAAACCACATGATATTGGCGCTTTTGACCGTCTGCCCAGCATGGACACCGTCATCATCTTCGTCATCATCTTCGTCTTCGTCCTCTTGTTGCTTTTCTTCCAAAAACTCGCAGATTATACCTGCCCAATCCTTCCCAGGTTCTGGTGATTTTAACAACACGGCTTCGCCCAGCCTGCACTCAAATGACCCCATCTTTGCCCCTATGATTTTTTTAGTCACAGCTTTTCTCTGTGGCCGTCGTGGGGATTTGCGTTTTGTAGGTGACACACAGTCAAGCTCATCATCAGAGCCATTTAAATCAGAGTCATTGCTTGCAGTTGGCTCTGTTTCATATATCCACTCCCACGGATGATCCTCATATCCAAGCTCGTCATCGGAGTCTTCGCGGAAAATCCCCCCTTTCGTCAACCATTGCTTAGCTCGCTCCTCAAGTCGATTTTTTTTGTCTTTTCGTGTTTCTCTTTTGCCATTAATGGGAGCCATAGTTCAATGCATGCCCCTCTGATATCAATATCTGGACTGTGTTTTTGTTCAGTGCTTTTAGCTGTGTTTAACAAATTTCGTCAAGACTCGGCCCCTTTCGCGACGCGTCTGTCGTGCATCTGATTGGCTGAGAATTTTGAAGTGCCATTATTACCAGATTAGGTTTAGCTTAGTTACGTGGGCACCAACTTGTCACGTGGTAAGGCTCAACTCAGCTCAAGAAAAACAATCATCAACCAACCAGCAAACCATCCACGGATAACCAGCTTTCCTTTTGGCGACAGCGGGACTTAGGAGGGTGAGATTTGACTATGGTAACTGCTGGACACGGTTGACCCTCTGCATCTCGTTGATCTATTTCTCGATTCATATTTTTTCACGACGCGCTCAACGTTACCAGATGATCATACTAGCCGTTCTTTTTCAAGTTTATAATGCGACTTGCCCCCTGAAATTTCTACCCCTCTAGTCTCGCAACCTGTGTTACGCTGGGAGCTTCTTCAAAATATCGCAGCACCTGTGTTTGTTCCCTGGGTCACACTCGGTCATTATGTCGCTCTTTGGTCAGCCTGCACAGCAGCCCCAGTCAACGGGACTGTTTGGATCAACATTCGGGACAAACCAACCTCAACAGACCGGGAGTCTGTTTGGAGAGCAGCAGACCAGTCAACAACCGAAACCTCAAGGAAGCTTGTTTGGCTCTCTAGAGCAGCAGCAGCAGCAGGAACAACAACCTCAACAGGGGACAAGTAGTCTTTTTGGGATGAGCACTCAACAGCAGCAAGAGCCGCAGCAACAAACAAGCGGGCTTTTTGGCGGTTCACAGCAACAAAGTCAACAAAGTCCGGGTGGGTTGTTTTCTGGATTTGGCTCCGGTACTCAAACGCAGCCGCAACAAGGATGTGGTTTGTTTTCCGGACTTGGATCTTCGACTACGCAACAACAGCCTCAGAGTGGTAGTCTTTTTGGCAGCTCTGCTGCTCAACAGCAGCCATCTCAGCAGCAGCAGCAGCAGCAAGGCAGTGGCCTCTTTTCAGGCTTCGGTCAGAACACTCCGCAGCCACAGCAGTTACAGCAGTCACAGGCACAACAGGGTGGTGGCTTCTTTTCGGGATTCGGATCAACTATTCAACAACCACAGCAGCCCTTTGGAGCAACCCTCGTTGCTGGAGGACAACAGGCGCCACCGCAGCTGGGACAATCTCAGCAGACTGGACCTACTTTATGGACTCCGGGGCAAGGGATGACTGGAGGTATGTACTTGTATTCATCCTCACTGAAGATATTATATACATATCTGACCTTTTCATTTAGTTCATCGCACGGTGCCAATGCAAATGAGTATTTTGATGGATAAGTGGCAGCCCACTTGTCGAAACTCTCCGTTTCGCACCCACCTCTACAATAATGTTGGGGAAGATAATGCGCCCTTTTTCCAACCTGGCGCCAATGATGATGAAACAAAATGGGAGGACGCACTACGGAAGAGACCAAGTCCAGGATACGTCCCAGTCCTCGTCCAAGGATTCTGGGAGCTTGGAAACCGGGCGCAGAAACAGAAGGGTTTCCTAACAATGATGCAAAGTCGTCTTCATGAGATTAATAACGCTCTCACCGAGCTGCTATCCAGACACGACCTAAAAATCTCTGTTAAAATTGCAGCTTGCCGGCGAAAACATATAGTTCTTAGTCAGAGATGTCTTGCTCTTGCCGGTAAAACGCAAGTATTGAGGAACCGCGGGTACGTAATGGACGAAACGGAGGAGGAGTTACAGAAGAAACTTCGTCAACTGGAGCGCTCCGTGTTTGATCCATCCCTAAATGGCTGCGCCGAGGAGATCTGGGCTAGAATGCTGGCAATCCGGGAACGATCAAAGCGCCTGCAATTGGAGATGGAGAGAACTGGTCAGGATGCTGCGCGGCAGGTCGATGATGGTTTGGATGAGACTGCTCTTAAAACAGCGAAGAAAGTAGGTTTCCCGAAGGATTGCTAACTTAGCTTTCTATGTTCTTCTTCTTCTTCTCTCTTTTTATTTTTACTTGGCTAACGAAAGGCCCAGATTCTGGACGACTATGCTTCACAAATCCGACATCTAAATAAGGAACTTGCTGCCGCCCAGAAAGATTTTGAGCTACTACACGGATCTTCGACGTGAGCTGGGCGCGTGGAATCTAAGACTGAATTGGATTGTTGCCCATTCAATATCAACATCAATTGCACGAAACGCTTTCTTTATCCCTTTCTTTTCTTTCCGAGTTCGGGGTATCAAACGGCATTAACGGAAATACCAGCGTGTTTCAGAACAAAAATCGAAAGAAGTTTCTCCTAATGAATTCAATATATATTTCTTTTCTTTTGCTGGATGCTATTATTGTACAGTACGGATACACACAAGACTATTTAAATCTCATTAATCTCCCCACAAAATGTTCGGAATATGCTCTCCGCACTGATTCGAAGGGGTAAATCTAATGCCTCCTCGTTGTATTACTCCTTTCCAACTGCTGGTGTCTTTTTGCTACTTATACATTGCCGATCGTATATCCAAATGCAAATGCAAATTCTACAACCCAACATCGTGTATCATAGTTTCCAAATAGAAGTTATATAACTCAGAAAAGTTGCTTGACGAAATCGATCGCTAACGGAGCTGAGGGAAGAAAGACCCAACATCAGCCTTATTATCTTCAAAATAGTTATAGAGAATAGTTTGTCCTAGATGATGGGACATTGGACCATGCCGGCCCAATCCAACTTACAGAGATAGAGCAGAATACTGCCGGTAATGACCGCCTTTATTGTTTGAGCTGCCTCCTTCTCTCCAGCCTAGATTCAGTATAGGATCCATGAGTTAGTTGTCAGCAATAGACTTGCGGTACATCGCTCATTAACTTGGGGCTCGTTAATTCCAGGTTCGATATCGGGGAAGGGATTGCAGGGTAGCAATTGAGCCGGGAAAAAAGAACGGACCTTGACCTCAGCCTCTGAGAGCTGCGGGGGACCTGTATAAGGCGTTGTCAATAGTTTCCGTGTTATATATGCGGGCAGAGGTGAACGGGGACCAAAGGTGCGTAGGCAGAGCGCAGTATCTGTTCAACTCACCTGGCATGAACATGTTTAAAGGATAGTCGAGCAGAGACAGGACTCCGTAATGGGGTTATAAGATATTTAAGATCAAGAACAAAAAAAAAAAAAAAGGCTCCGATTGCGAAGTGCCCTTTTAGACTTGAAGGATAGAATTGCGGAGTGAGGAGAGTGGAAATAAATATCTAACTGTAGGGTGAAGGTAACGGATAAATCCCAGATGTTTTAAATAACTTCTATATATTTTGCTGCAACGCACGGGCCACTTTCCCTTTGCCGTGTGAACTAAATACAATAACTAAATAATATCGGGCTCTCCCATCGCTGAACTCCCAAGACCCGCCACCAGATACATCTTGATATCCATTCACTTTCAACCCACCCCTTTTCTTACATTCACAGCTTCTAATATATCTCAGCGGACCACGCTTCCCTTTACCTAACCTCCTTTATACCCCGCCTATTCCTCTCTTTGCCTTTTTGACTTGCAAAGTTTTCTTTCCCCTACCCGACAAAGTCTCGACAAACTGAACTTCGAACGTAACAGTCTTCAAAATACCCTCTCTTGTTATCAGAATCGCACAGGCCTGCTTGGGCGTGAGCTGCCAGCATGTCTGCCTCACCTGAGCCTGCCACAGAGTCTCCCATCGTGGACAAGGAGAATGAAGACTCCCAAAACGTCCCGGACGTTGACCTGTCCGACGACGAGTCTCTCCTTTCAGACGTTGACGATGCGCAGTTCGAAGACTTTGACGCAGCTAATGTCTCCATCGACGAACGCCCTGCTATTGCGATAGATGAGGAGAATTTAAAACTTATCGGACGACATAAGCGCGCCCGCAATGAAGATGAGGAGGAGGCGCGAAAGAAGAAAAGAAAGGAGGGGCGGAGGGAGAAGAAGATTCGTCGGAAACAGGATAACGATGATCGGTTTAGTGGTGGGGAGGAGGCTGAAGGGAAACGGGCGAGGAAGCGGAGGGAAGGGGGTGAGAGGAGGAGTAGGAAGGTTGAGGAGGAGGTTAATGAGGAAGAGTTGGACCCTGCTACGCGTATGTATTTCTTCTTATATATTTGGACGGGAGGCTGTGATTGGAGATTCAGAGCTGACTGGGGAGCTTTACCCCTTATTCTTAACAGGCCGTCGACGTGCCCTTGATCGTATGATGGACGAGCAGCTTAAGAAACCAACCAAACGTCGCCATCGGAGAGCAGATGGGATTGTATGTCAAACTACGCCTTCGACAGAGATGGAGATGTAAAGAATAAAAGGGAAAAAAAAAAAAAAAATTGCTAATTTTCCTGCAGGATCTGGCCGACCTGGCTGATGCGGAAATCGAAGATGTGCGACGACGCATGACGGATGCTGCGAGACTGGACAGCATAGCTCGAAAAGAGAACCGACCGGCCATGCACAAACTGAAGATGCTTCCGGAAGTTGTTTCACTCCTTAACCGCAACCAGTATATCAACAGCCTTGTCGACCCCGAAATCAATCTTCTGGAAGCTGTGAAATTCTTCCTCGAACCATTGGACGACGGCTCCCTGCCAGCATACAATATCCAGCGCGATCTCCTTGCGGCATTGGGGAGACTCCCCATCAACAAAGAGACGCTCATAGCAAGTGGTATTGGCAAAGTCATTGTATTTTATACCAAGAGCAAGCAACCAGAGATTGGGATTAAACGCCAAGCAGAACGCCTTCTCGCAGAATGGACTCGACCCATTTTGCAACGGAGTGATGACTATTCCAAGCGAGTCTACGAAGAAGCCGATTTCGATCCTAGGTACGTTATAACATCTACCCCCCCAGTCACACGATCTCCTTTTCCTCACTGGTATATTCTATTCCCAAACATGAGTTTTCATCTCACTGATACTCTTGTAGTCAACTTGCTGCTCGCAACCAGGGAATATCGGTCCAGGCTACCGCTGCAGAGGCTCGTGCGCGAGAGCTTCTACCCCCCCGTCTGGCTAATCGCGCGCGTGCTGAAGGTGGACATACTTCCTACACTATCGTCCCGCGTTCGACTATGGTCCAAGAGAGTAAATTTGCTCGGCCGCTGGGTTCCAGTGGAGAGGATCGTTTCAGACGGATGAAAGCGAGACAGGCGGCAGCGGCAAAGGCGTCGAAGAGGTGATGAATAGACAGGGATTTGAGGAGCTCCTAAGAAATTAGCTAAGGCAACGTTGGGTTCTCTGCTCGTTCGAGCTGTTGAACCGGCGGAACTGTCTTTAAGCCTTTTTTTTTTTAAGCCTTCTTCTCATTTTTTATATTTTATTTTTTTTTGCTTTTGTATTTTCTTTCCTTTACGCCTTTATTTTCTTTTACTTCGCCCATATTTTTTTTTCCCACCTTCAATATGTACCTTACCACCAGTCTCTATTTTCTTTATCATTTTTTCGGTTGAAATCAGAGGTTTGGTGGCGTTGCGGGCAATATTCGACTAGCATATCGACCGTCTCGGCGCGGGGGGGGGGGGGGGGGGGTTCAACATTGGAGTAGATAAATAACTGTTATAACTCTTCGGCAACCAACAGTGTTCGCTGTTTTGTTGTAGCCCGTAGTTAACATGATGGGGTCAGCAACAATAAAAACACTCTACATCCAATCAACAATCGATGTTGAATTCCAAATCATTCCCTGCCTTGTGCTCTGTCGCTGCAAATAGGGGCAAAACACCCGCGGAGAACTCGGAAAAAGCACCCACTTAGCATGAGGTACCTCCCGGAGTAGGGAATTCCCGCAGAAAGACAAGTCACATAGCCCCGACAGACTTTTCGTCAGGATCTCAAATCCCGAAAGGCAAGCTATTTAACAAGCTCAACCATCCGCAATAAATGTAACCGTCGTCAAAAACATCACGGTTTAACCACGCCTCGCCTCTCTTCCTCAAATATTCTACTTAGGCGGAGATCACGTTTTTAGCTCTGGTTATTATTTGATTTCCAGTTCTGCTTTTTTTGTTATTTAATATAAATAAACAACTTAGTTAAACCACCGCAGAACAACACCCAACCTTGTCCATTACCAACCAGTGGCTGGACAATTTTACGGCATCGGACTGTGATATTCCCCTTTATTCCTTTTCCTCCCCGAAAGACAGCGAAGTCTGTCTCTACATTTTGCCCACGAAAATCATCGCAAGCAATTCACCATGAAGCTTCTCACAAAGGAAGAGGAGGATGCTCACTACAGGTACACCCGATCCCTCCCGATGTCTCATGTAAAAGTCGGCAGTTCATAATTAACCCCGCTCAAAACAACAGCGCCGTCCTTCGAGGTGGCACCCTGGGCACCGTCACCGGTCTCATAGGAGGTGCTGCCGCCGTCCTGGCCGCATCCAAGCGTTTCCCAACCATCCAGAACCTTACTCTGCCCATGAAAGCCTTCCTCGTCACATCCTCCGGCACCTTCGTTGGCATCATTGCTGCTGACCACGCCTCCCGCTCCTATGAAGCCTCCACGCACAGTGAACATCAGTTTCTCGGCGAGCGGGAGGCTCGTCTGCGCCAGGAAGAGCTGGCATCCATGTCCGCAACAGAACGCATGTGGGACTTCATCCGCAAGGAGAAATATAAGCTCATCACCGTGTCTTGGGTGGCTAGTATGGTAGCATCGTGGATGCTGGTTAGCAGGAATCCCACTTTGACTAAGGGGCAGAAGATTGTGCAGGCTCGTGTGTATGCGCAGGGCCTGACAGTGGCCGTCATGGCGGGCACGGCTGCTATGGAGATCAGTGATCAGCGAAAAGGGAGGGGGCTGCTGGATAAGATGAAGGAGAAGCAGGCGAAGACGAAAGAGGAGGAGGAGGAGAAGAAGAAGAAGAAGCGGAAGGAGCGGTATCAGGGGGAGGAATTGTGGAAGGATATGGTTGATGCTGAGGAAGAGAGGATGAAGGCGAGAGATGTTAAAAAGCAGGAGAAGTTGAACGCAGAGAAATAAGTCTATCTATATATAAAAGGAGGACTGACTCTTTGCGCGCTGAATTTCTCGCTTGCAGGGCATGAGCCGGCTTTCATTTTACTTTGTCAGGACGCTGGAGGAAATTACTCACGTCTAATCCGTCCAGGATATCATGCCCGACGATTAGCGCAGGACGGTCTTGTGGCCTATCGGGAACAAACAACGATGCTCGAAGGACATTTCGATTCCCTCTCCAGCAGCCCAAATGTCGAAAACATGGATTCGTTTCACCAACGACGACAGCAAACCGATCCTCATGACCGAGCAGAACAGGCGGAAAAGAAATGAAATAAAAACAAAAAAAAAAAAAAAAACCTCCCATACACCGACGACTCTCAACTCAACCCCCCATACTCCGACATATTTTGTTATCCTTTTGTTTTCCTTTGTAAAACCAGTTACATTTGGGATGGAAATGGCGGTTTTCTTTTTTTTTTTTTTTTTTTCTTTTTCTCTTTCTTTTTTGTTTTCGTCTCTCACGTTTTCCGTAAAGTTATTTCCGTATGTATATTTTTCCCCCTCAGTCTTCTTCTCTCTTGTTTCCTTAGCTTTCCCCTGTCATTGAAGCATGGCCTGGCGCATATTTGAATTGTATATATGCAGTGTTTGAGCCGCTCTTACTCTTCCCTTATCGGTTGCCCTTGTTACTCCTGGCTCATCAAACGTTCAGTAAATATCTGAAGTAAGAGACATGATTGCTTGCTCCGTTTTGAGACAATTGTCATCTAGGACTTTCCATATCATCTCCCTTCTTCATACTTGGCTCCCGGAATGACCGGGGAACTTCAGCGGGAAGCTTCATCGCTTGTGTGATTGTATGTTTTCGCGGTCTGCAAGTTGGCCGCGTAATGAATATGTATTGAATTTCTTCCAAAATCTAAAAACATGAAACAAATTGGGTATCTAGGCACAGAGGGTGTGGAGTAAAGCCTAGGTGCTGGGTGGATTGCTTGCAAGTAACTGGAAACCTCTATGTGAGATATAAAAATCTAGAAAAAGAGGTATCAAGGACTCTTACGTGAAATAGTTTGCAGAGTAAACAAGAAGGGGTATTGAAGATGAATGATAATGACCAACACAAACACTCAAGCTAAGAAATAAAAAAATAAAAATAAAAAAACTAACACCAATCCTGTAGGCACAGAAGAATCATCAAACTTCATGAGAGAAGAAAAACCCCCCTACATCCTCCCCCGCCCAAAAAAAAAAAAAAAAAAAAAAAACCAGCATAACTCATGACGTCTGGTGCAGCCCTACAACTCTGCTCCCTGGAGAAGCTTCGCATCAAGTCCAATAAACGCCTTGACAAAATCTAGACCCTTCAATCTCTGCTCCTCAATCCGTTCCCAAGTCCACTCCTGAACCCAGGTGTTCTCGTTATCTCTCCTCTTATTTTCCAAGACAGCTTGGCTCAGGTCTGTGCTGTCTGTGAGGGTCATAACTTCACGAACAAGACTCTCATCTAGGCCTTCGCCAGAATTGATAGCTTCTCCGTTCGCGGGAGTGTCAGTTGTCAACGGGATCCCAGAACCACTTGGCGTGCCGTTCGACGAGTCCGCGCCGTCCAGGCGAACCGGCATCAATCCCCCAGCCTGGAAAACTTTTGCCGGCTTCACAGTCAAGCGTCCTTTCTTGATGACATACTGGCTGACCCCGATCGCGAGAATGGTCTTTTTCTCTCCAGTGCGTTTTGTGGGGCGGAGGAAGTAGGTAATAACATACAGCCATTTATCGTCCCAGCCAGAGAGTCGACTTTGCATGTCATATCGTTCATAAGGAGCGATTTCCTTTTTGAAACTGCAGTAGACGGATCCGAGCATAACGGCCAGTCTGCCGGGGTACTTCTTCTTCCCATTGCTATCAACTTCTTTCTCGAGCTCACGTCGGCAGAGTTCCATACCGGGAGTGACTAGGTTTGTGACCAAGGCTGTGCGAGCAATGTCAAGGTCTGAAAAGTATGTGCTGTTGGACTTATGCATGTTGTAATCCATTTCGAGGAGTGGTGTATGAGTTACAATGGTGACAGGGGTAAAGAGGGGATGGTGGCCCACATGGCCCTTTTTCTTGTGGAATATCTCCACGAGCTTGGGATGGCTATGGCGGTGGAAATTGATTCTCTTTAAGAGGTGAAAGAAAACGCGTGCCTATACATTGAGTAAATTAGATGCTTGTTATAGATTCAGCGAGTGATGATTGATATTGTGCATCCATATTATTTGTCTTAAATCACAACTCTGATATGACATTAAGTTCAGCAGAAGTCATGACAATCCTTATCAGAGTGCATACATCAAAAGCATAGTTATAGAAAGGGATTATTGAACCAAAAGACAACCCAAGCCACCAAGAAAGAGACAAATAAGGAAGAAAAGGGTTGTTCATACATGCCACACAAGAGGTAAAGACTTGAGATTCAGCACAGCAAGCAGTAAAGCCAAGTTTTTCCATGACAGCTGCCGCCTCAACCAACTGAATATACCATTTGCCTTCAGGGCTCCGCTGAGGCTTGAAGGATAAGCCATGGCTACCTTCTGTCTTTATGCCGGCTTATCTAGCCCCTGCACATAACATCGATTAGCTTAAAACCCTTCAGGCGAACTAGTCCTGCATTAGTTTTAGTTTCTCTTACCTGCTATTCCACTATCTTTATATCTGACGGAGAAAACAAGAACTGTAGATATTTAATCGAAGAACTTGATATGCTCTAAGACGGACATATGCAACTGGAGGAGAAGTTCAAATACTTGGAAGGGCACCAATGATCTCGATATCAAAGTCTCTTGATGAACAACAAGGAACAAGGAGGGAGGATGTGAAGGAAAATACATTCAAAACCAAAGATGAAAACTAAAAGACTAAGAAGAATAGATAAATGTTTTTGAACCCATAGTCACCACATGCCAGTTTAACACAGGTTTTTTTTCAAAGTAGACGAGCATGAAAGATAAGAAGTTCCAGTCTGCCGCGGTGATAGATAGGTTGAAATAAATAACGAAACGGACTACACAGAACATGTGACTTGAACCGAGGTTCCAAAGGCTGCCTTCCACCTTACCTCAACATGAGATATTCCCATGAAAAATCCACTTGAGCCTTTGCAAACATTTCCCATGGCACTTCGTCAGGGCAAAAATCAAAATAATTCTCTATTTCTTTCCGCCGGCTCTGCGGGGACTAGTGGATCTTTTGTTTAATGGATGTGTTTTATTGAAGCATCCTGCCTCCAGGCAAATGTTCCCTTGTTTAACCCCTTAAAAATAATAGTGTTCGCATGGTTTAAGCTTATCTTTGGGTTTTGCGAACCGGGGTTCAAAAGCATTTTCTTATGGATATGTTTTGCCCGGAATTCGATTGCCTATGCTATCATTGAACATAAGGGGAAAGGGGAGATCCACCCTCGTCCATTTCCGACCTGACCATGTCTCCTCATTTGGGTTTACTCCCGCAGACTCCAAGGCCTTGGAATAGTTCTCTACCTCAGACAAGACTCTGAGGATATTTTCCCCTGCAAACTTTCGAACCTGCTCTTCTGTTGCACCGCGTTCGAGAAGGACCTTGACGAGCTGCGGGAATTTGGATACATTCTGTTGAATTGGATACCCTAGTCAGAACGGGATGAAAATCGGTCCGGACTGGGGAAAGAACAGAACGAGGCCATTTTCATACCTCAAGGCCAATAGGAACATCGCCCATTCCGTCAAAATCAGAGCCCACCCCAACGTGGTCCCAGGCTGAGAGTTCCGCCACATGGAAAATGTGATCAGCCGCCTTGTGAATATCTACTGAAGACGGATTCTTGACATCGAGGAACATGGGGACAAAAGTCACCATGACAATACCACCGTTCTTGGCCACACGGCGCAAGATGTCATCTGGTACATTTCTGACATGTTGTGAGAGAGCATAGGCCGATGAATGAGAAAAAATGACAGGTGCTTTGGTCTCTGCCAGTACGTCGGCCATCAGCTTAATAGATGCGTGAGAGAGGTCAATCAGCATGCCCAGGCGATTCATCTCTCGCACAAATTCGCTTCCGAATTGGGTCAGCCCTTTATCCTCGCCACCAGCGGCAACAGTTGATGCTGCTGTCCCAAAAGCATTGTCACAGTTATGGGTTATTGTGACATAACGGACCCCTAGATCGTACATCTGTCGAAGAACGCCAAGAGAGTTCCCAAGTTGGTGTCCTCCCTGGGTGAAAACTTTAGTCTGACGATATATAACCGTGAGATTCTATGTCATTTCCTTACCTCCATGCCCATAAAGCTGGCAATCTTTCCGCTCCTGAAAGCTCGCCTAGCACAAGCTACGGTTCTGCAAAGTTGGAGGTCATCGGGATATTTTTCTGCTAGTCGCTGTGCGATATCGATTTGCTCTAATGTGTCTCTGATAGTCCACTGCATGCGAATCAGCATATTCCCAATTTCCCTCTGTAATAAAATATACAGCATAGACAACGTACCGTTGGATCATCAATCTGCGTTTTGCTATCTTCGGGACACTCTGCATACACGCTCCAGAACTGACCTCCAACTTTTCCCTCCCGCATCTTTTCGAGATCCGTATGGCTCAGAAGACCAGATTCAAACGTAAATCTCTCACTATATATCTTGTTCTTTGTTTCTATGCGGATCAGATAGGGCAAATCGTTGTGCCCATCGATTATCGGCGAAGTTTCCAGAATGCGATTCGCCCTTTTCAAAAAATCTGAGGGATCCATAGTGCGTTCGTAGAGGCGCGAAGGGCGTCCAGTGTTGTCTGCCAATGTGACTGCAAGCATAGCAAGTACTCCGACAAATATATACCATCTTTGTTGACATCTTGGGTACTGTATTGGGATTCTAGGCGTGAACTTGGGTATTCCAAGCCCCCGCGAATGAGATACCGACTTCCGAAGTGCTCGACCCTTGTCCTTGGATGGGGAAGAAGACATGGCTTTAATGCTCTGCTATCAGCTAAGAAACTACAAAATATCGCAAGGTAGCTAATTATTATGTTTCCCGCTGCTCCTGTTATTATGAGATGTGGAGTCGTCTTCGAGTCGTCAGCGTGTTTTATAGACCATATGCCTGAGGCGATGTATGTCGTTGCGAGCGGAGCTGAATGCGATTTCCCGCTATGATCGTCGCACGGCGTTCTGAAACATCGGCATCGACCTTCCCTATGAGTTATGCTTTTGGAAGATAGTGGTAGTATCCTATCATTTCCCTCGTGTTTTATCCCCATTCCTCCGTAATCAATCTGATATCGAGTCACAACCTCTCCCTGTTCGGGTGACAAGTTAAAGAGGGGTAGAGTCATGTTTAAAGAGCTGTATTAGGTACAGAATGTGTTACGCAAATATATGTATTTTGCCGATCTGCAGTGTTAACAACTTAGCGAAATACTTTTGCTTGTCGCAACCACGTTCGAGCCAAAAATTCCATCCGCTTAGTATAAAGTAAACCTTTGTACGTCCACCCCCCCCCCCCCCCCCCCCTTCCCCGCCATCGCCTAAACAAAATGGATGTTAAGTACACCAAATAATTGCATGGCTGCATCAATGAAGCAGCGAATACATCCGATATCAGTAAATTGGGGTGTTTACACAGGTGTATGGCTGTATGACGTTGTAGCTGCCTTGGGTACGCAGAATTGGGCTTCCTCCCGAAAACCAATCAGCACAGTTGTATGGAGACCAATTAATTCTGGGGGAATAACCCCCAGAAGCGTAGATGAATAAAATGAATTGCTGCTCATTGGAAGTCACGGTTTCTACTGCGTATATTTCTCAATCAAGGTTTGGGAAGCATCAAGAGGAAAAAGGAGGTTCAAATAATAAGGTTTTGCGCTATATGAATTAAAATCAAGCTTAAAATTTGTTTTAAGCTTCAAGGGGCCACGAGTCCAACATCAATTCTTGTGTATGAGGACAATAATATCAAATTGGGCGTTTTGTTGAGATAGTTTACGCCTGTTTGCATGAACGGAGGAACATCCCTTGGAGGTTTGATTAAGCCCACTCACTCATGGACCTTGGTGGTTAAGTTACATCCGCTGAGCATCATCACCATTATTAGTCTTACTTTGGATTGGCGGCTTTGAGGTCGTATCGGCTCACGTCATGGTCTATGATGTGTGGGGCATGGATATTTGCTAACATGGGATGACAATTGTCCATGCTCCCTTTTTTTCTTTTTCTTTTTTCTTCTCATATCTTCACCAGCCAGCATTTCATTGTTTCATTGTTTCATTTGACAAGCCATCTCCTGTTTTTAAAAAAGGTGGATAGGATATCCATCCCTGTCATTGGGTGATTCTCTTCCGCCAACAACAGAAACATCCTTTCGTTCTCTTCGCCGATATTAATACTATCGATGTCCTTCAACACCGACCCTGCAAACCTGGCTCCCTCAGGGGAACCTACGCCCACACCCTCCCGTCCCATCCACCCTGACTATCACCTGCGCGATGGCTACCCTAACATCCCCGAATACCTTGGCCTCCGCAGAACGCCAAACCTATCCCACAAGACAGAGGAACAGGCCATCCTGGCTCTCCCTGGCAGCTGGTTCGGTTGCTGCGTCGTACACACCGAGACTAATACCACAGTCGGGATGGGCAGGATCGTTGGTGATGGCGGCTGGTACTTTCATATCGTAGATATGGTGGTGGCAGCGGAGCACCAGCGAAAGGGACTTGGAGATGTAGTTCTTGCGAGGCTGCTGGAGAGGATCAGAGAGGTTGCGCCTCCAGGGGCGTGGGTTTCGCTCTTGGCTGATCCGCCGGGTAGGAAGTTATATGCTAAACATGGCTTTAAGGAGACGGCGCCTCATTCGATCGGGATGGCGCTAGATCTTTAGTTTTAGGGTATATGGTGCAAGCGGACGGCGTTGTTGTTTGGATGGATCCTATTTGTTCATTAGAATGGAATATTTTCCGGGTTCTATCAAAATAGACAGTAGAAGTTTCTATACTGATATTGTTATTCTAATCGCTCAGCCTTAAAACTAAACAAGAGAAATGAATCAAACCAGAAGCAAAAACACAGAATTCGAGACGTTAAATCAACCCCCAAAAAGAATCAAGCAGGAGTAAGGGACGTCAGCATAAATCTCCAAATGGGGCAAAAGTGTATCGATTGCATACAAGAGTTTCTTTCATTGAGGGAAGCGGGTAAAATGATTCATGAGATCAGGGCAGGTGATATGAGGCCATTTTGTGAAAGCGTTTTCTTATAATTAAAAATCATCGTCGTCGTCTGCATCATCGATATGGGATCTATTATTCTGGAACCCTCCAGCAGACTTCCGATTCTTCATGTTCGACATATCATATTCTTCCGCATTTCTACCCTTAGACATAGCCATTGCCTGGAGTCCAGTGTCCGATGCCTCCAGAAATTCGCGGAGACGTGTTTTCCCCTCCATCAAAGCCTGCTGAGATGCAGCCTCTGTCATTTTGATAATAGGGCCCCAGAGGTTTAACTGATAGGTAACGTATGCGGTAACGGCGCACACGAAGAGGAGAAGAAAGTATGCAGGGTTGCGGAGCACTAGATTTGAAGGGACGGAGTTAGTCCAGGTGTTTACAAATAAGCAGCAATTGTACTAGAAATAATTAAAGGCACTCACCAGCTACGATTTCATTCCAGCCAAGGGCAAGGAGCAAGCCATAAAAGTATAGTGGCACCTGAGTTATGCCTCCAATTGCACTTCTCTTCGCTTCAACATAAACGCCATCCGCAGTTTTCTTGAAACGGACTGTTAAGTCCTGTTTTTTGGCTTCGCCGATCATAGTCATTTCTTCCTCTAGACTTTTGCCCTCATCTTCATCAACCCCACCAATTGGTGTGAGATCCTCTTCATCGGCTGGTGTCGCGGAGCTGGGCGTGTGCCCAATCCACTTGTCTAGTGGGGGAGGTGCATTTGTCTCTGCAAGACGGAAGCGGGAGAGGAGAGGAATAAGAGTGAGTGTTGATTCTCTTGCTCGCGTATAAATACTTTCAATGTCATCATTAGGGCGCCAGATTCTAGGAACGCCAGCGTCATCGTATCGAAACTTATCCTCGAAGTTCTCGCGCAGTTTTAAGAGTATATTGCCTTCCATCATCTCTTCATCAATTTTGGCACGTAGAACTCCCCAAGATTTCCTTCTTAATCTCCACAGGCCGACATCTACTTCGTCTATGCTGGCGTCGAAGCTGCTGGCTCGCTCCGTGAATCTCCTTTCAGCATCAAGAACGGTGTCTACAAAGAGAGTCCACACTCGATCCCAAAGGCTTTTCTCGGAAGGTTTGTCACCAAATTCCGGTGCACCAGAGCCACCCCTCCCTGACCCAATAGCGTTAAACTCTAGATCAATGGATTCCCCTAGTCGTGACCTCACCCATCGCCCAACTCTTGTTGCCAACCGTCGCATTTCATCTCTCCGGAGCTGTCCACCGATGTTTTCTAGGTCTTTTTGGTATAACGATAACTCTTGTTGGTAATTGCTCCACTGCGTGTCCTCAACAACCGCAGCTCGAGCTTCCTTTTCAAATTTTTCAATCGCTAGTTTCCTCTCCTTCGTCACTATTTCGGCAAAATCGTAGCTGGCACCTCTCTTCTGGCCGGCTTTGACTGCAGCAGTGACTGACTCGGTGAATTCTTGTATGCCGGACCTATGCGCTGCACTAAGCTGACCGAGGAAAAGCGCTTTCAACCGAGAGTCAATCTTGTCTTGGAGCTCCGACTTTTTCATTTGATAGACACGCTTGTGGTACCGACTGGCCTCCGTGTCAAAATTTTTCACGCTCTTCATACGCGCATTACACATAGCTGAACCCAACCCACCAAGAACCTGAGGGTTACCCGCCTGAACGGCTTCAGCTTGCTTCGCTTCGAATGGGCTTATGGCCTCATCAAACGCAACTAAGACTTCACGCGAAATCTCGTCACAGCGGAACTGAGCAAGGAGCTCTTGTTGAGTAGGCAGATCCAGATCCTTGTTGTTCACAATCTGATCCCAAATACCTTCTGCATACACAGCAAAACCATCCGCAGGGATTCTTCGATGGTATTCAGGAAGGAATATGCCTCCTTCTATCGAACCAGTTCCTTTCGCATCGGTTTTGTTGGGGTCGCGATGGCCATCGCAGAATCGAGTGCTAAGTTTCCGTACCTCATCAACGAATTTTTCAGGTTGGAAATTCTTATGAGGAAGCCCAGCGAATGCGAAATCAAAGTAGTCGGTGATAGAGGAATTCTCCAAACCAGCAGGCTTCGAGAGAGAGTTCCATATCCGGTTAAGATCTTGTAGTAAAGTGTTTTGTAGGTTCTGAAGCGGAGTAGTTCCTAGAAAATCGCGAATAACGAAGAAGAGGAGAGATCGAGGGTTTGATCTATTGAATAAAGTGTCAGTTCAATCAACTACGAAACACTTATGCATGGGTTAGTCCAAGCTGGACTGAGAGAGGAGTTCAATGCACCTCTTATCTTTCAAGAATAGCTCTAGGTTGACCTCAAACACCGTCTTTAACAATCCCATATTGGCCCCTTGATATAGGCCAACTTGGTGTTCCCAGATATTGACAATAAGGACCTCACTGGTGGCCAGGGCAAACAGAGCGCTTTTCCGTTCAAAATCTTGATCTTCTCCCCTCTCTCTGCCGTCTGTTCCCTCAACATCCATAACAAGGATATTATCTGCCATCTTGGTCTGATTATCCTGCCCTTTGTCGGATTTGAGTCGTTTGTTTTTGGACAGCCAGATTCCCTTTGTTGTCTGCCGTCGTTCCGTCTCCGACATCACACTGAAATGGGTCCCGAAGAGGCTGTTCAGCAACGTGGATTTGCCAGTTGACTGAGATCCAAAGACGGAGATGAGGTGGTAGTTAAATCCTGCCGGAGTGACATTTTCGTAGGAGAGATAGTTGGATAGATTTGGACTGTGATCGCACACGACTTATTAGTATAGAATAGCCTTTGGGATATGCCCAAGCAAACAAAAGTTTACAAGTAAAAAGGCATACTTGAACTCCTTTTCCTCATCTATCACCTGCACCCCATGCTCATAGTTCTTCGCATCCAGTACATCGCCGACGCCCGCAAAATGTCCGTTTGCAACCATTTTCGCCAGCGGTTCTTTTTAATCAACTTTCCCGCAAGTCCTTTTCCCACCAAACCTCGATAACAAGGCCTAACCTAGTGTTGACCCTTTCTTCCCAATCCTAAGGAATGACTTCCGCAGGGTATGCAACGTGGCGAAGTTGGGAAGATAGAGGGACATAAAAGGTGGCTCGATAGACGAGAGTCTCGAAACCAGCCACTTCTCAATGCCGTAACCAAGAAGACCTCATGGGATTAGCAATGGTGTATTTATGTTTCTATGCTTTGAAGATAAACAGTTGTGGGTTTTTTGGTTCCGGCGCTTCACAACCCCCTGAACTAAATACCACTTCCTCCCTCTGCCGTAACGACGGCAGCCGAGTAACGTTGACGTTGGAGGTATAGCGCCTCCAGTTTCCCGACAACGGCTAGGGGTGGCGAGCTACAGGAAACAACAATAAAAATATTTTGGTCCACTTGGTGGTGACAGATGAAGCCCAGGACAGTTTTAACACGATGATGTTTATTCCGTCTGCTCGAGATGCAAGACATGAAGTTGGCACCGGAATCGATTTGGCTCGTGCGTTTGCCAAGACCTGTGAGTTGACTGTTTACTACTCCATGCCCCTTTACTCTGAGCGATGTATAAAATTTACATCTCTCAGCCCTTGACCATCCTACATCTTTGCTGTCTCTTAGGATTTTGATTATTTAATACTAGGTGCATGGATGTCTTGAAGCAGATACTTAACTCAAGTTGACTTACTCTCATCTGACCGAGTCACGGTGGATATTGCTTTTTTATTCATGTGACATGATCAAATTATCCATGAATACCGTTGTTTATAGGCATCATAAGCTGTTGAATAGAACAAATAGTTCGCTACATTGTAGGGATATCGAGCTACCGATGTCCATGAGAGTTCAACGATGGTTTATTCTTCACCCTCCCAGGCCAGATTTTATCTAGCTGGATCACCAGCGTTGCATTTCCTATGCAATACGCCGAACCTTGATCATCTACCATTTTTTTTTCAGCTCGCCGACAAGGACGACGAATTCTCTCTTTTTCTGCAGAGTCCTCAAACGATCGGATAAGGGGGATGCCCAGCCGAGGAGCCAGGTTGCTCCCATGATATGGGGGCGGTATTCGGCCAGGCTGAGAGGCTGTTGTTCCTGCTAAAGAGCAAGCAGTCATCAATGGAAAGGCTAATGAAGAGGAAGAGTTCCTGGGTCAAAATATGTGATCTGCTGTGGAAGCTTGGCTATGCTGGAAAGTAACATTTATCTAATTGTATAACTGTGCGAGGGGAAATTATTAGGCATTGGGCATGGTCAGTTGATGAGATAGTGAGCTCACCTGTCCCGGTCTTGCAACTGATGTCATGTAGGCACTTTGAAGGTGGCTATAAAACTAAATCAAAGTAGGGTGTTTTTTTGGTCCTGCGCACCTCTGTCAGAGAATGGTGTTTCGTTAGACCACAAAAAGGTCAACCTCAAATGGGCTTTCCGTCTGACAGTTCCCCTCCCTTTGCAGAAAAGAGTGACTAGTTGGATGCCGTTATTTGAACCCTTAATTAAAGCTATCGATGTTTGACAGAGAGGATGAAACAAAGATACATCATAAATGATCTCAGACAAATAAAGGTATTTCTGATCAACTGTCAATCAGCATACATCTTTAAGAATAATAGTATCAGAAAGTACTTACATTTGCATGAGATTGGGATACTTTTTATAAACTTATAACTGAATTTTCAAAGACAAAACTTACTGTTAAGATCATGCTAAATAACACTCTTAGAATTTTAAATTACAGAGTGAGAATAACACTGTTCCAGTTCAATGTGAAAAAATTCAACAGATTATAAAGATAGATCTGCATTTGCTGCAGTTTAAATCAGAATTTCTTCTTCTATGTTCACAAAATAATCTTGTGAAGTGAAGATATATTCTTTACATACATTGAGATCTTCATTTTCTTCTGTATATTCAGTTTATGTTTCTTGATCAGTTGATGAAGACTGTTTCATAACAATCAGTCTTATTTTAATGTCTGATGAAAAGTAAAACTTATCTTTCACACCAGTTGCATCAGCTGTTCATTGATCTTGATATTAGTGATACTCTCATAGTGGCGCAGAAAGTTCTTTCAGTCATCATTCAGAAAGCTCAACTTGTTTATTCTCTTCAGTCAATGACTACTCTTTCTCAATTACAGCTTGTAATACCAGTTGAAAAATAGATACAGATTATGTCAATCTGCAGTGTGAAGAGTGTTGACTGAATTCTGTCACTTGAGATCTGTGAACAGCTTCATCTTCTTTCTGCAGCATCTGAAGATGATTCTCTGTCAGTCTTGAACCAGAGAGGTCGAGGTTCAAAGAGAGGAAGAGAGAAACTGACTACTGCCAGTGATCCTTCATATGAATGATGGGAAGCTTGGCGCCAGTGGTGTGTAGTCATCATCCTCATCCCCCGACAATATCCCATCATCTGTATCATCGTTGTCATCAGTATCATTGGGTGGTTGTGTTCTTCTGGGTTACTGGTGTGCTGGGTTTGTAGTGCAGCTGTTGACGCTTGGGTTTGCTCCTACGTCTGTCGCGAGACGCATCAAAATCAGGCTCAGTCAGCTTCGTCTCGTATGCCCGATCGGACTCGCTGTTCACATCCAAGCGGGAAGACCCGTCAGCCGTGTTATCATTGTTGCCATATGTTATCTGATTTTGATGATGCTTTGTAATGTTTACATTGTTGTGTTGAGGTTCTAAGTGAGGATTGTTGATGAAGGAGTGAGGAAGGGAGCAGCGATGCTGGCAGGAGTGGAGAGGAGACTAGCAGTCGCATTTTGCTATGCAAATGGGGCACGCTCACTAGGTGTGCGGGCAGAGATATCCTCTCGAAGTAGAAACGGTGGTGGGGATGAAATGAAGGAGCAGGTATGCCCTCCAGGCATCAGAGAGGCTGTTGGCCCTCATTTTATCGAGCCATGATGAATTAGCAGGTGAGCAGGGTGAGCAGGGTGACGGAACGGAGGTCAAAATAGAGCTTTCATTTCTGATGCCATGAATAAAAAAAACTATGGCCATGGAAAGAAACCAGAAGGGGTGATGATAGCCGGGCGCGAGTGCCGAGCAGTCGCTGGTTGCCCGATCCATCAGGCGATCACGTGCGCACGGCGGTTTAGTGCGTGGTTTGGCTGGGCGATGCGGCTGAAAATGGCTTGAAAACAGGCCCCCAGAGCAGAACAAAATGTTATAATTAACAGTCAGTAACAATTTTTATCTAACTAACGTAATCCGCCCAAGCGAGCGGGACACTAAATTAAAAAACACATTAATTTAGCAACCCCCCTATATTCAACGCGTCGTAATGCCTCTAATTCGCAAAAGAAATCCAATAAACTCTATAGAGATAGAGGGAAGAATCAAACTTGCTGTTGCTTCTTTAAAAAAAAAAAAAAAGGAAAAAGGAAAATATTACATCAATTCATGAAGCTGCACATTTATTTTTGCCGTTCTGAGGTCAACTCTACACTTCTGACTGACTGGACGCCTTTCCCGCGTGACTGAATTTGAAGAGAAATCACTTTGTTAATTGGATTCTCAAGCTAGGGAAGCAAGGATTGTCCCCCTTGGCTGGCATTTGTTGAGAATATGGCGAATTATCTTCTTTTGAAATGAGATTCCACCTCATGCCCACTACAAGTTGGCAAGAATTGGGTTTCAAATCTAGTCAAGTGCTGTCCTGGGCTCCAAAGCTGGTATACAAGACATTACAATCATGATCAAGCCAAATGTGAAGATATCAAGGTTATTCAAGAGTGGTTTGATGTTCTAAACAAAGACTCTTACTGAGTATGGATTCTACGCGAGGATATCGACAACTTTGATGAGACTGAATTGACAATGGACTTTGTGCAGGTACAATAGTCATCTTCAGCAGTGGGTGCTCTGGCCGGCCGAAGCTTCTACAGCCTGGAAATCACAAATGGGTTACTGTTATCGAGTGTGTCAACGCATCTGGCTGGGCTCTTCCTCCACACACATTATTCTCAAGTGTCAGAACATGCAAGAAGGCTGGTTTGACAGGCTTCCAGATGGCTGGAGACTTGATGTTAGCACCAATGGCTGGACTACAGATGAGATTGAACACAATTGGCTTACAAAGATCTTCATTCCAATTGCAAATCAACAGAAACAGGGTGTCAAAGCCCTACTTATACTGGACGGTCACGGCAGTCATCCTACTACACCTGAATTTGATGATCTATGTGGTCAGAATAATATTATTCCTCTCTGTATGCCGACACACTCTTCACATCTTCTCCAGTGTTTGGATGTGAGTGATTTTGCAGTGCTGAAGCGAGCTTATGATGGACTGGTCGAACAATGAATGCGTCTTGAGTTCAACTCAATCAAGGTATTTCTTGGAGGCTTATCCGAAGGCAAGAGCTGAGGCTTTTAAATCTCAGAATATCCAAAGTGGCTTTATGACAACTGGAATTGATTCATTCAATTCAGATTAGAGTTATTCAGCTGCTTGATATTCAGCCCAAAACTCCTACCCCTTCAGGAAGCCGGTCAGGCACATCTCAGTCATTCTTACTTTCACAAACCCCTACAACTACCCCAGCAATTGCATCGAGAGGCAAGTAGAATCAAAGATCTCTTTGATCATGAGCTTCCAAACCCACCCGAAGGCTTTTATGGAGTGGTTTGATCGAATTATCCGGGCTAGTGAATATAGCATGGCCAACATGATTCTCATGAAGAGACAATATCAGGATTTATTTGACGTGAATGAAAAAGAGAAGCAAAAAGAAGAAGATCTAGATGAAGAATCATTTCTCAGAGAGGAATTACACAGGAAGAAGCTCTGGAGCTCATTAAACAGTCCAACCCTCCACCAAATCCTTCAGTTGAACCCCAAATCGAACAGCCTCCAAGGACCCGAACGTTCAGCTACTCAGCCCTGCCAAGGAGCGCCACAATGGTATAGCAATTTTGCAACTATCGGACATACACAGCGGAAATGTCCTAATCCTAGTGTAATTTAATTTTTAAATAATAACTATTTGGTGATGATAATTTGAGTTTAAAATTGTCACCCGCGCCCCGCTCGCTTGGAATGTCCCACTCGCTTGGAATGTCCCACTCGCTTAGAGTATCCCACTCGGTGGATTACGTTATTATATTAAATTTATTTGATGCATTTTGATTATAAACTACTAATATTAAGTTTAATGATTTATCTTTAAACTTTAAGCTAGTTAACTATGTAAAGAAAAATTACTAATATACTTATTAAAATAAAAATTTAGTTAAACTTCTTAGTTATAATTTCTTCAATAACTCAATTAGTTATAATATAAGTATAAATAGTTAGTTATGATAACTATCAAATATTAAAATCCTTAAATTTATTCAATTGACATAGAGCTTAGTTAATTCCATAAGTTTTTTATGCATCAGTCTTTGAAAAGTAAGACTATTATTAATCAAAGCATTTCCCGAAGACAAACAGGTAAAGAAGGATTCTTAATTTATGTTTATATTGAATCAGATGACTGTTACTTCTTACAGACACTCTGACCTTATTTAAGAAGTGATTATCTAATGAAATTGCAAGGTAACAGACGTGTTAGTTACTGAATACAGCCTTAGCACAACTTCCTACATACAAGGAACAAATTAATTAGGGAAAGAAATTCAAAAGAGTGGAAGTCGCAAGAGTGAAGGAGTGTGCAATCATAAGCTTAAGGGCGGAAGAAAGGACAACCTGATCGTAAGATTAGTGAGCGAAACCACTGGGGCGGAAGAGGGATGGCCTGATCATAAGATTATAGTTAGCGTGAAAGTTTGATTACGAAATGACATAATAATCAGACATCAACCTGTTACTTCGCTTGTCAAATACTGAGACATATTGCTTTGAACCTGTAGTAACTTAATAATTCAATTTAACTGGCTGTTGAGTGGAAGCAATTCAGATTAAAATTTTGAAGAATATTCTGTTCAAAGATTTGCTGTACAATTCAATTGAGTGTTCAGCTTCTGAATTTTTTTTTCCTCAGAAAGCTCTGAGATGAAGTCTTGCATGAACGTATATATCATCAGATCAATGTACTTTTCAGAACTTGCTGAGGGTAACAATTGAGATAGTTTTTTCATAAGTAAATTCATCAAACAAAATAGAAATGAAATGAAAACAAATCGGCTTAAAGAGAGTCAAATAGTTCATTCATAATCCTTGTGACAATCTTTTCTTCAATAACTGCACCAAATCTAAACAACTCTGTTAGCAAATAAACAAATAAATAAATAAACGTATGAATAAAAATATATTGACACGTACCCATAACACCGCACATTACCTATCAAATCTTTGCCCAATTTGCGCACATGTTCCGGCTTAAGCTTATGGAAGTGCTGATGCTGCTTAACCCGCATCCAGATCTGGACCGGCGTGAGCTCGCCATCCAGATGCAGGGACGAGGAGAGGCTGAATAGTCGATCAAGTTCTTTTGCAGGAATCTGCCACGAGGTGTAGTCATTTAGAAGGGGAGGGGCTCCGGTGAGCATGGGTGCTAGTACGGTCATTGCGTGGCCGGTTGCTTCTTCGAAGTAGTCGGGAACGTGGACGTGGTACAAGCAACATCGTTCCATGCTGCGTAGTTTGTGCAACATGCATGGTTAGCTACCGCGGGGCAAAAAAGGAAAGACAAGAAATATGAAATTGAAAGGAAAGGAAAGGGAGGAACTGGATATATAAGGGAAGCTTACAATAGCACGAAATCTACCCCGACTTGGGTCGCATCAAGGCCGTATGGATGAGTAAGTACCTGGGTAGGCTGAGGAGAGGTCCTGGGATTGAATTCGGCGGGTGGTGATAGATATTGTTGGATGATTTCTGGGGGAGTTGGAGAGGTCCTATCAACGACCACCGAAACTATCGGGTGTATCCCATCAGGCCCATCGGGGACGCCAAACCCGCGCGGAAACACCGCCAACGGGTGAGCAGGATCATCATTCATTGATACCTGAAGCCGTTGTCCATAACCCGGGCTACCGATAACGGAGACAGTGGCCATGGGGTTATGGGACATCCACAGCTTTTCCAATCCAGGAAGAGGTATCCCATGGTCAAGCATGATGTCCCTGAGGATGCTATTTTCCTCGACTACCTGATAGGTCTCGGTTTGAACTGATGTAGTTTCATCGCGAAGACGAAGAAGCTCCTGTTCAAGAGACTTTATGTATTTCTCCTTCCTCTCGCGATAGTTCCTGAACAATTTGTATATCTGTCAGCATTTCCGGCGGGTTGGTTACCCACATATGTTCTATATAAAAGAGGAGCACGGGCCACCCAGCGGAATCACTATGAAGTAAACTTACCGCTGCGCCCGCCTGACCTGTTCCCGTCGTCGAGAGTGGGCGGATTTTGCTTGGTCGTCTTGTTCATTGGGTGCTTCCCCCGCCGGTTCTATAAACATCCACTTAGCAAGGGAAATAACGAAGACATTAAACCTTATCTTCGAAGAAGTATGTTTTCATAGAGCTGAAGATAGGGTTGGCTCATTATTTCAGGGAACGCGTGGGAACGCTGGGAAAGCAAAACAGATGGCAATAATAGTGATGACAATTGGTTATCTCACTTTCCGACGGCGTCCGAAGGCTCCAATAAGGGTATAGGGGGCCACCGTCGAAATCAGAAATGGATGGGGAGAGATATTCATGCCAGGCAGGGAATAAATCTGACGCAAGCCAATAGAGACTCGCAGAACTATTCGAGAAGAAGCATGGGTACGTAAACTGGACAGGTTCCTCCAACCCCCCTTGACTGCAGTCTGCATATCTCTCACCTTCACTATCATCAAAGAGCTTGTCGTCGCCTCCTTGCCGGAGGGCCTCGAGAACAGCATGGTAGGGATTGGGCGGGCCACACAGGTGGTTGTTCGCCAGGGGATCAGACATTTATTGACAAATCTTTTCACGCAGTAGTTATCCATAGATTACTACATGGGTTCCAAAGCCCGTTGCATGTATTGAGATTAAAATGTTTCCTCATCATCAGCAGCTTGACCATGATGGGGTTGTCGCTTGTTGGGGCTAGTGTGGCGGATTTTACCCAAGAGATCTTGATTATTGATTCCAAATCTCGCGATGATTTAAGCTCACTGGCCGAAAAATAGAGTTCTTAGTCGAGTTTGTGATGATCTAGATCAATGGAGATTGTTCAAACCAGAGCGGCTTCCTTCTGTCGGATATATATTCTCGAACTTTCGTCACATGTCAGAAACCTGTCTACATGTGAATTTCGTTTTCTGTCTTTGTTTATGTGTTGTTTCCTGGTAGTCTCTGGGAGAAGCGATACATATGTTCGATTGACCAGTCCGTTTTGAACACCACCACCGGATTGGAAGCTTTGCATTGTGACATACCATCAACTGGAGGCCCCAGCGAAACGGATGATTTCTGAAGAGAGTGGCTGAAAACAGAGTTTCACGTGGGGCAGTCAGAAAAGCAGTAGCAATAATTATATTGCGTAGGACAAGCCTATAAGGAGGGAGTCGAGAGAGGCCAGCCATATCGTTGTTGTCTACGATGGATGAACACAACACTCTGAGAGATTATAAATAAAAATACAAAATATAAAAAAGAAGGCAAGGATAGAAGCAATCTAATGAAACACACTAGTTGGAAATAAAGAGAAACTATACACATGTTGACTCCAGAGATGTTGAGTTTTGCCGGCCGTTCTTTTCCCAAAATCCTCGCTTTACATAGATGTCAAAAAAGTTCATGAAGCTAACACAATGCTGTACCGCGTAGATTATCGATCTATTCCTCGAGGACACGGGTTACGAGCCCAGTAGCGACAGTCCGGCCTCCCTCACGAATATTGAATCGCTGTCCAGCCTCAGCGGCCACCGGGCGGTGTGACTTCAGGACCATTTCAACATTGTCACCGGGCATGACCATTTTGGCTTCGTCGTCTCCATCAGGCCAGCTGAGTTCAGCAGCCTCGTCTGTGTCAATTAGTTAATGGGAGGATCGGGCTATGCATATAGGAATATAGTGAAAGAATGAACGTACCAGCTGTGCGGATGAACATTTGAGGACGATAGTTCTGACCGAAGCCAGTGCGGCGACCACCCTCAGCCTCGGTCAGAACGTACATCGACACCAAGAATCTGTCATGTGCTTTGACGCTTCCGGGAACTGCAACGACCATACCACGGCGGATATCCTCACGCTTGACACCGCGCAACAAGAGGCCGGAGTTGTCCCCGGCTCTGGACTCGTCGCAAGACTTCTTGAAGGTTTCGATATCAGTCACCTTGGTCAGGATTGTGGGAACACCGCCGCCAATAATTTCAACTTCGGAGTCCTTCTTGAGGATACCACGCTCAACGCGGCCGGAGGCAACGGTTCCTCGTCCAGAGATAGAGAACACCTCCTCAATGGACATCAGGAAGGGCTTGTCGGTATCACGCTGTGGCGTAGGGATCCAAGTATCCACAGCCTCGAGTAATTCATCAATTTTCTGCTCTCCCAACTCGGGCTGACGGCCCTCCATAGCACAGAGCGCAGAACCAAAGATGATAGGTGTCTTCTCACCCTCGAACCCATAGGTGGTCAAGAGCTCTCTCATCTCCAATTCGACAAGCTCCAACATCTCCTTATCCTCTACAGCATCGACCTTGTTGACGAAAACAACGATTTTCTGAACACCGACTTGTCTGGCAAGAAGCAGATGCTCGCGTGTTTGGGGCCTGATACCAAACATCAGCACAATCTTTTCTATTTTCTTTAGATTTTTTCACCAGTCTTGCAAAATCCCTACATTTGGCCGTCAGAGGCAGCAACAACGACGATAGCACCATCCATGTTCGCAGCACCAGTAATCATGTTCTTGATATAATCAGCGTGTCCGGGGCAGTCGACGTGGGCGTAATGTCGTTTGTCGGTCGAATATTCGATGTGAGAGGTAGAGATGGTGATACCACGCTTCCGCTCCTCAGGAGCCTTATCAATCGCCCCATATTCCAGGAAGTTTGCCAATCCCTTCTCCGCTTGACGTTTGGTGATGGCGGCCGTCAATGTAGTCTGTTGCCGGGTTTCATGAGGTTAGAATACGAATAGTAAAGGAAATAAATTGACATGTAGAAATCGAACCTTTCCGTGATCGACATGGCCAATGGTACCTGTATATTATTAGAACTGATTAGAGATTCACGGCAAAACCCCAAAAATGAAGATTACCCACCGACGTTAACGTGAGGCTTCGTTCTCTCGAAAACGGTCGCCATGCCTCTGAAGGCTATGCGGTCTTGAAGGAGGACATGGTGAATCGGGTTGACACCTCGGGGTCTTTGCAGAGCAAGCCTGCTAGTCTGCAGCAGGGCCTTGACCGATCTTGAAATATTAGACATCTTGACAGTCCTTCAATGGAGCAGTTTTCGTGTAATTTGACAAGAATCTATGAACAGTCGCTGTCAGCTCGAAATACTTTTTGTTGGATCAAAAAGTTGAATCCAAAAGTTTTCAGTTACTGGTGATTAGTCATCACAGCCTCAGCCAATAGCGTGTGGTTGCAAGCAGACAGTTTGACAATCCCCAACAGCCAAAAGTCTGGTATGACGAGAAGGAGAATGGGGATTCCGTGGATTCAATGGATTTAATGTATCCAGCATTTTACATCCGTTATAAAGTTGGGTAATTTTGGCGTATTTCTTATAGTTGGCTCAAGCGGCGTCAAACCCGTGCTTATGCTGTCCAGCCGTTGTGAGCTATTGAATATTCTATTAAACAAAATAATATACAACGTCTCTGTCCCTCCGAGAGACCATCACGGCTTCTTCAACTTCTTAGCATATATCGTAAGCCGTCCCAGCAGGGTCCCCTCCATCTTCTTAGTCTCCACAGCGCCCATCTCTGCAAGTTGCTCTTTTATTGTTTTAACAAGCTCACGAGCCTTTTCTGGGGTCGGAAGCTTCTTTTTCCTCCGATCCTTCTGCAGCAATATGAATTCAACCTTCTTTCCCTTCTCAATATATGTCTCAACCATCTTCATTCGATGCGAAAGGTCGTGGCCATCAATGCCCCAGTTCAGCTCGACCTGTTTGAGCGCGTGGTTTGGGTCTTTGGGGGTTTTTGATTTTGCTTGTAATTTTTGCTGCAGTAGTCCTTTGCTAGTAATCTTGCAAATGGCTGGGCGCTCAGCGGTTTCGGGGGCGACTTGGAGAAGGATGTTTACGAAACGGTCGAAAGTGCGCAATGCGGCGGCAACTGACATCGGCTCCCCGAGCGATCCATCCTCGTTCACAATCTGCACTCTCTGTGCGCGAATGTTCTCGTCTTTTATGAGTCCATTGTAGTAGTCCTTGACACTTTTGCCACCTGTGCTGCCCTTGTTGTCCCCCCGTGGTCCGTATTTTTCTTGAAGATTGACTGGTTCGGGTCGCCTAAGCATTTGGGTCTCCGGTCTCGAAGCGACAGGTTGTGGCCGCGCGGGCTGGAAGCGATAGCATCTTGTTTGCCTCCACACTATCAGACGTTCCGCAAATAGTATAGATTGTGACTCTATTGACGACAGGAGTATTTCGCGAAGAGTCTGCGGAATTCCGACAAGAGCTCGAACATGATTCATGGTCTTTGCCATCAAGGGGTATGCCGTCCCACGAAGGTGGGTTGATGGGAGGTTGAATTGCGATTACACCCTTTAGGTAGAACAAGGACCCTGCGACCAGAAAAAAAAAATATTAGACATGAAAATACGCCCACAAAAAAAGAGAAACCGAAAAAACTATCCTGCCTTACCAGCCACTTCCCACTACTCCCAAGGAAAGCTGTAGGTAACTTTTAGTCCTCCCTATTACTCACATCCATGGGAATGAATATCTATGCATGGTTCAACCTAAGTAGTTACTCTGCACAGTCGCGTGGAAGTCCAAACCAACCCAAAAAATTTAAGCTTGGTTCAGCCACATCTTGGCAACTTCATATCTCTCCATATCGCACTTTTTCTTCTTCATCCCCGTCAACCCCCTTTTTCATCACCAACATCCAGGTGCTTGTGTGCTGCATGTCAACTATTCATCTGGTGCTCATTCATCTCTGTCTTAGCGCTCTTCCTGGTGGAGTGCTTGTGATCAGACTGAATCTATGACCTACTTTCAGGTCTACCGCTCGTTAAACTTGTTCCTCTTTGCATCCCTACCAGACTTCGGCAGCATTTTCCCTCCCTTGTTTCTGCTGATTCCATTCTCGAAGTGTGATTCACATTCGCTCTCATGCCAACTGGAGTAAATTCTCGTAATCGTGTTGGAATTTGGTCCTATTTGCCCTTCGGCTCAAGCCCTAGGCGCCGTTCCGTCTCCATCCCGTTGAAGTCTGTCCGCGATCCATTCGAGAAGGCTGATAGGCATTCGCGGGATCCATTTCGGAGTACCACAACCCTGACGTTCCGGAACATATTCATGGTTTTCACCATGACCCAAAGTCAGAGAACTAGGTATTTTAAGACGTGGGGGATTATTGCAATTTTATTGCTCTTTCTTTACGTCCTGCTCCCGTCACGTTCCTCGGTCCCCGCGACGATCAACACCCCCGTTTCCTCCACAAAATGCACGAAGCCATATGATTCTTCAAAGCCCCTGATACAATACGCGTTGATGATCGATGCCGGAAGTACTGGCTCCCGAATTCACGTATACCGGTTTAACAATTGTGGGCCCACACCAGAACTTGAAAATGAGGACTTCAAGATGACTGAGAAGAAGAAAGGTGGTGCAGGGTTAAGTGCTTATGCAAATGACCCAGTGGCAGCTGCAAAGAGCTTGGATCCATTGATGGAGGTTGCGCTGACATCGGTCCCGAGAGAGTATCAGGCCTGCTCCCCAGTGGCAGTAAAGGCGACTGCGGGTCTGAGATTTCTAGGCCAGGAAACTAGCGATAAGATCTTGGAGGCGGTGAGGGATCGCCTAGAAACAGTATACCCATTCCCCGTCGTTTCGAAGGAACGAGGTGGTATTGAAATAATGGATGGCAAATATGAAGGAGTCTACGCTTGGATCACCACCAACTATCTGCTTGGAAACATCGGCACAAAGGAGCGCATCCCGACTGCTGCAGTTTTTGATCTTGGAGGAGGATCGACCCAAATTGTCTTCGAGCCCACATTCAAGAGCGTGAATGGAGCAGCGCCAGAACAATTGGCCGAAGGTGCTCACAAATTTTCTCTGAGTTTCGGAGGCCGAGACTTCGCCCTATACCAACACTCCCACCTGGGATACGGACTCATGAAGGCGAGAGAAACAATCCACCAAGCCGTCGTGGAGGCTAAACACGAATCTAACCCTAATGATCAAAGCTGGCTTTCTAAGCCACTGGTGAATCCATGCCTCAGCGCTGGGATGAATCTGAAGGTGAACGTAACTCTCGGGGAGAGCCACCCTCTCGGTAAGGTCGTCGAGGTCAATATGACAGGGCCAAAAGACATACCTTCCGCCGCCCAATGTCGAGGAATTGCAGACAAAATTCTGAAGAAAGATATGGAATGCAAATTGGCTCCCTGCTCCTTCAACGGTGTTCATCAGCCCCCTCTCCAGAAGACTTTCGCCCAGGAAGATCTGTATATCATGTCATATTTCTATGACCGCACAGCTCCTCTCGGGATGCCGGAATCTTTCACGCTACGAGACTTACAAGACTTGACATCTACTGTTTGCTCGGGATATGGTAGCTGGGGTGTTTTTGAGAGTATCAAGGACGCCCTCAGTGAGCTTCTGGACCGTCCGGAACACTGTTTGGATCTTTCATTCATGCTATCTCTTCTACACACCGGATACGATCTTCCTCTTTCTCGCCAAGTTAAAATTGCGAAGCAAATCAAAGGCAACGAGCTTGGTTGGTGCTTGGGTGCAAGGTACGCCAAAGTTTTACTCACACTTCTTCTATACACCCCTGGTTGCTTCACTTTCCCCTCTCTTTTCATTCCTCCTTTAAACCAGCTATTGCACAACCCTAGCTAACATGGTGGAATAGTTTGCCCCTTCTCAATAAGGAATCAGGCTGGCAGTGCCGTGTCAAGGAGGTGTCATAAATTTCATCAATAGATTTAGACATTATACGATTATAATGAACTTTCCCCCTCTTCTCACACAACCCACACCATCTCTTCTATTATAAATTTTGCTTCTGTCCACTTTCAGTGGGCCTTTGTGACATGATAATGTTCTGAAGAATAATCTTTCCTTTTCCCCTTTCTGCCATCCCCTGTTTTTAGTTTGATTCTGAATGAACCATATCGAATCGTTTCTGTATCTTGCACCTTGAGGCGTGGATGTTTGCTGGGATTCGGTCATAATTTGGGGTTTTCTTTCTGTGAATTGTTTCCTTTTTGCTTCGTGCCTTTTCACTTGGCATCTTACATGTACTAACATTTCAATTCCGTTTGAACTTGTTGGGTTGGAAGTATATATCCTGTTGCAGCTTCGAGCATTTCTTTTCATATATTATGTAATAGTTAATATTTACATTTATGGGGGGCATATCTCCTTTTTACTTCTAACGGGGGCAGAACTTGAAGCCTATTCCCATGTTTTAAGTTCAAGTTCAGGTTCAAGATAAATGGCAGCAGGGAAACCAACCTACAGCGACCAGATCCAGACTAACTACCACAGAAAGATTTGAAACCAAGTGTCTCGGTACAGTAAGCATCAATTTTTAACTGCGCCGGACTGTCCTGTGATTTTATATCAGACACTAATCACCGATTTACTATTTCAGAACTACTTAGTCTAGTCAGAAGGGTGGGCATCCCAAGTCGGAATTATTAACCCCGTTCGAAGTTTTCAATTATTCAAGAAAGATAGATTGGCACCGTCAGCACCAGCTTGAAGCTGCCATATCAGCTTTGATTCGTCTATCTTCTCAGTCACAACCAGAGGGATTACTTCGCTTCCTTATCTGTCCGCACGACGTAACTTTCTCGATCAGCTGCGCAAAGCTATGTGAGCTGAAATGTAACATGGGGGACAGCATATGTTTGCACTTATTCGGGACGCTAAGTATGATCCTGCTGATAAAAACATAAAGGATGATGCGTGTATTACATTTCTAGCCATGCGCATCACCAACATGGAACCTCGCAGCTGAAAGGGATGCTAGCAGACATAAGAAACACAAGCAAAAGCGTATATTTGTCAGTGGAGGGGCAGGTAACTAGCGCCTCATTCATTGTCATTGGTAGGGTGGCTTACGACGTTCGATTCAGGATGATCTTTGAACGTGTCTTTTTTCGATGGCTAATTCTCTTCTCCAGAGCATATTACTCGGCTTTATGCAATCAAGGATCATGGATAGTGTTACATATAACATGGATCCTTTTGAGTACATCCCTGTCTTCTTCTCTGTATGTAAGCTTCGATGCTATGAGGTCAGCCGGGTAACATCCCGAAGCTTATGAATGCTCAGGCCTTCCATGTATAAACTCTAACCACAACGCTATTCAATCCTTCTTTTGAGCTGACGTGACATAAAAAAGCAAATACTCTCAAGTTCTGTACAACCACGTTCACACATCCCGTCCAAAATATAGTTAGCCGTTGTGTAGCGGGCTCAAATCGGGTATCGGGATCCCGGACGTTCGTGGTATCGCACTTTATTATTCACTTCCACAAATGACAACGTACTTTGCCAAAGGGGACACTTATCGGACATTTCAAACAGTTGAATGACACCTCGGCTATACCAACGACAAAGCATGTGCCTGTTGACTGCTCAATAGCGGCAACCCGGCCAGTGAGGACGCATATATCTCCGAAAGATGAAGCTGTCGTGCGTCGTCGATTCATGTTGTACTATATATATGTGTTCGGTCCATTGAAACACCCACTCCCCGCATTGATTTGTGTCACTTGCGGAGTAGAAAGCCACATTAATCTTTTCATTATTATCATTATCTTTGGAAAATTCTCATCCAAGTTTTGTTTTATCGAGGGTATCAGTATAAAGCAGAAATATCACATCCATCCAGAAGAAGTTTACAAAATGTGTGGCATTACGGCAAGTATTGCCTTACCCATGGTTTGTCTCAATGGGACTCCCACCGACTACGTCGAAAACCCGGATGATCCATCACTCGTTGACAAACTTCGAGCCTCTATTGAGAAGATAAATTACCGTGGGCCGGACGAGTCGGGTATCTGGGTCAACTCCGATGGCAGTGTTGGTCTTGGCCATTGCCGTCTTTCCATCAATGATCTCTCACCCTCTGGCTCCCAACCTCTTTCAAGTGACGATGGACAAATCCACGCTGTTGTCAATGGCGAGCTCTACGACTATGACCGCTTGCGAGTGTTATGTTCTGTCGTCCACGGCTATGAATTCCATGGCGAAAGTGACAGCGAGCTAGTCTTAGCACTCTATAAAATTTATGGAGCTCCTAAGTTTCTCAAGCACCTGCGTGGCGAATTCGCATTTGTTCTCTATGACGGTCGCGAGGGACACAACAAAGTGATCGCAGTGAGAGATAGGTTTGGTATCAAGCCGCTGTTTTGGACGATCGTTGGCAATAGAATTCTACTTGCAGCTGAGGCGAAGGCATTTTTGCCTTTGGGATGGAAGCCGGAGTGGGATATTGGGTCTATTATAGAATGCGGTTGGATGGCTGATGACAGAACCCTATTCAAAGGCGTGAGCAAATTGCGTCCAGGACACTTGATGGAAATCTCTGAGAAGGGAATTGAGATTCAGAAGTACTGGGATGCGGAATATGCAGACAAGGTAAAAAGATTTTGTGTCGAACATGGCCAATTAATGATGCTGACAATATGCAGACCAAAGTAGACCCTCGAACCATCGATGAGATGATAATCGGTGTCCGTGAACGACTCGTCGAATCAATTCGATTGCGACTCCGCGCCGACGTTCCTGTTGGCGTATATCTCTCAGGTGGCATCGACTCATCTGCTGTGGCGGGAATTGTGACACAGCTTGCAAGAAAATATCACGTCAAAATCGGCAACCAAAAAGCAACCCGAGTGGCGTGTTTTAGTGTACAGTTTCCAGAGAAGTCTGGCTTTAATGAATCAAGTAAGGAAGAAATATGAACAAATCAGAGAGTAAAGGAAGGCACCTATCAATTTTATTTTACTGCTGACACACATCCACATAGATATTGCCGATCGGACGGCCAAATGGCTGGGGGTCGAAGCAATTAAAATGAACGTTGACGAGGCCACATTGGCAAAGCATTTTGCAGACGCATCATATCACTGTGAGCACGACAACCACGATCTCAACTACGTAGCCAAGTTTGCACTGTCCACACTCCCACAAGAGAATGGAGTGAAGGTTGTCTTGACAGGTGAAGGTTCCGATGAGATCTTTGCCGGATACCCATATTTCCCACAGGACTACCTCCTGGAACCGGACCTATCACAGCCAGACTCTCCGCTTGTTCCATCCAGTGAGCTGCGAGAGGATCTGCAAAAGGATGCTGTGGCCGGATTGAGGAACCTTTTCCGTATAGTTGGAGCTGGCCAGTATGGTTCGGATGAGGATGAGCAATTTCTTGCAGATGCAAATGGCACAACAATTTCTAACGCCCTAAAGTTCTCGCAGCCACCCGCAGAGATCTTTGAATCATGGATGCATGAAACCAACATGGTATTTGACAGTAGGGCAGCACTTATGGCGTCCCAGTCACCCGAAGTCCTGGCCAAGATCCGCTCTAGCTGGCATCCGCTGCACACGTCACTCTACCTCTGGAGCAAAAGTTCCCTACCCAACGTTCTCCTTTCGTCTCTGGGGGACCGCACGGAAATGGCCCACAGCGTTGAAGGGCGTACGCCATTCCTTGACCACCATCTTGTTGAATATGTCAACGGCCTTCCCCCCAGCGTCAAGATTGCGTATGCGCCTGAAGCTCTAAACGGTCAGGACCAGGGGCCACTTTGGAAGCTGGCTGGCAGGGCGCTACAGGCGATGACTGAGAAATGGATCCTCCGTGAAGCTGTTCGACCGTATATTACGGACGAGTTGTACCAGAGGAAAAAGTTCCCGTTCTTGGCGCCATCACGGTGGCCCGAACAAGGCCCATTGCACCTCATGTTTGAAAAGCTTTTGACACGCGAAGCGGTTGAAAGTCTGGGTTTTGTAGACTACGATGTAGTCCAGGAAATGCTGGGGCGAGCATTTGGTGCCAATGAGGATAGCAAAGCGTTCCGCACGGTGTTGTGCGTCGGTTCGTGGGTGATCCTGGGACAACGCCTTGGCGTCAAGAAAGCGGAAAAAGCGGACTACATTCGCTAGGAAGATTTGTGACCGTTTTGAGAGAAGTATTTTAACCAAGCTTTGCGCTAATTGAATAAGCTAATTAGATTTAAACCAATGAAAGCCCGTATAATACTCTCTAACCCCTGAATGTTAATCTGTTAAAACACCGAGAGAGAGAGAGAGAGAGAGAGAGAGAGAGAGAGAGAGAGTATTATTAACTATTTTGCCCACCGGTGACCAAATGACTTCCCATAATGCTCCGTATTGGAAAATAAAAAGGTGACCGCGAATGAAAACGAGGCTCGAACAACGCCATCTAATGCAAGCCGCCCGCAAACTACATGCCTGAAAAGTCTCTTTCCAAGTCCAGCTGGAGACTCCAATTGAAAAAATATGTGCATAATTCACTCAAACAACCTTGGTATGATAAATTCCCCCCCCCCCCCCCCCCCCCCGGGGGAAATAAACTAACCATCCGCTGCTGATTCAGTTCCACCCAATAACCCCTTCTGCCACTCTCATTCCCGTCGCATCAACAATCGACATTCGCCGCCCTATCACACCCGTCTCACAGGAGTCAAGTCGTAGCACCTGTGTGCGGCTGCGTCCATGTTCACTGCTGTGATGATGACCAGTGACGAGAGTCATACTTGCCTGGGCCGTCGCTGGCTGTGAATTTCCAAATCCTCTAAGTGGTGTTAGATTTCGCAGTGGGAAGCGGTGAAAGGGAGGGAGTGCGTCACGGGATTTGGAGGGAGTTAGGTCGCCATCCGGGCTGGGGGAAGAGGTTGGTGTTAGTCACTGTATGGGTGTAACTATGCATATGCATCGATCGGCCATGGGTAACTAAAAGATGCGTTATTAAATTACTAACTGGATCTCAACCCAATATGCTCGGATGGCTTCGATGTGGGACCGTTGATCCTGCTCTTGCTCCCCCTGTTTTACTACTGGCTTGCTGATGTACATATGGATGACTCCGGTTCCGGCCGCCGTATGATTTTCATGCAAAGTGACCCGATAGCCGGCTGTGGAGCTGTTGCTTCCAGATTTGCTTCCAGATTTGCCCTCTACCGTGGTTATGGGGTGAAGGAATGCCATGGCACCTCCACGGCTGGTCCTTGAGGAAAATTCGTTGCACATATTTCTCTCTGCTCTCGTATAGGAGTGCTAAATAGAAAAACATTTAACGACCGGATGATGAAATGAATGAATGTACGAATGAATGAATGAATGAATGAATGAATGAATGAAGATGCATAAATTTGTCGTGTTCGCAGTCAAGTTGAATGCGAGAATTCCTTGATCAAGAGACTTGATCATTTCCGGTAGCTCAGAGGGCAGGACATGGGATGATTTACTAGAGAGTATATATACACCTCGATTTCTCCCCCTGCCCTTTCTCTAGGGGAACTACTACATTTTAAAAGGGAACTGCCGTAGGAAGGGGGTCTGTTGTATATTAAGAAGATTTGAGCAAATTTCCGAACTCTATCTCAGATCAATGGGGCGGAGTGGGAGCAGAGGATCCATTCATGCGACGATGATTTATAAGCTTGGCGGGTAATGGTTACGTCCTTCTGTACGGCTTTTGTAGTGACAATCTTGCTTGCTCTCCTCGAGCAATGGTATTGTATATAGTTTGTCCAAGATGTTATGCCATTGCTCAAAGTATTTCATCCATCGGCCCATCAATAGTTTTAGGCGGGGCTCCTCCAGGTTCTACAGAAACATATCGACTGCACAGCCAACAATGAGCCAAACATTCTCGCTTCCCAGCCTACCATACGCCTACAATGTAAGGATCTTTCCCTCCGCATGCTTGCCCTTTCCAGCTGAACAAAATGCCCAAACTCTTCTCCGACTTTAGGCCCTTGAACCCGCCATTTCGGCGCAGATCTTGGAGCTTCATCATGCCAAGCACCACAACACGTATGTGACAAACCTCAACAAGGCCCTTCAAGATCAGGCTGCTGCGGCAAAGGAGGGTAATCTCCCGGTCCAAGTCAATCTGCAACCGATCATTAATTTCAATGCTGGCGGCCATATCAACCACTCACTCTACTGGGTAAGCCTCGCACCCACCGGAGCTCCAGAGACGAAGATTGAGGCCGCGCCAAAATTATGGGAAGCTATTCGGAAGCAGTGGGGAGACGAGAGTGCATTCCGTCGCAAATTCAACGAGGCCCTATTGGGCATTCGGGGCAGTGGATGGGGATGGCTGGTTCGCCAGGGGAACCAAGGACCGTTGGCTATTACCACGACGCAGGATCAGGATATCGTTGGCAAGGACCGGATACCTATTTTTGTAGTAGACATGTGGGAACATGCGTATTATTTGCAGGTAAGGCCGCCTTTTTTGGAGACCACTCTCCGCCGTTGCCGGCTCCGCTTTCATGCTGACATCGATATTGTTCCGTTTGCGCATGTAGTACCTGAACGGGAAAGCCGCCTATGTCGAGAACGTGTGGTCAATCATCAACTGGAAAACTGCAGAGGATAGATATCTTGGAGGAAGTGCCGATGCCTTCAAATTCCTCAAGGCGGCAATGTAGTTGACATGGCGGTAATCGAACGTGGGCGATATTCTTTTTTTGATATCTGGTTGCAACGCATTGGCATTAGCATTGTTGATGGGGGAAGAGGAAGTGAAACAGACTTCGATCGGAGAATATGTGGAAATCTTACCTTAGCCCTTTTGGAGTACAAGAAAAGCAGGAAATAAACTAATGATACAAGCAGGGTATACACTCTATAACAACAACAATAACAATATAAAAAAATAAAAATAAAAATAAAAAAAAAAGTTAAAAAAATCGCACCTTTCGGACAAGTCGAACTCGCTTCCACGCAGTTGAGCGGGCAAAAAGGGCGCAAAAAGCGAAGTCAAGCCAAGAAGCCTGAAATGGTATATACGACATGCATTATTGTAGCTTACTTCGCTGGAGGATGATGTCGAGAAGATCATTTTAACAGCCGAAAGAGATTAAACATGAACTAACTATTGGTTGGTTGGTTTGGTTGGTTGGTTATTCATCCACAGCAGCGATGGAATGCCTCTATACCGCTTCCAGCTCTGGAAAATCTTGCCAGCGCCTTTTCACATTGGGCCATAGTTAAATAAGTAGTGAGCTACGCCAAGCGGAGTGTAACCAACCACCTAATCGCTAACAAAACAACTGGCTGTAGTAGTAGCTTATGAATGTCTCCCTGCAGAGAATTGGGAGATGGAGGGCCACGACTGGCTCTCCTCTCCTGAACCACGGAGTTTGATAGAGTCCTTGCTGGATAGTCAGGCCACCCGCTGGAGTGTCTCAGCGGTCAGACTCTCTTTTGAAAAGCAAATAACTATATCTTGAGAGAAGTTGGGCCGGGACTCCAGGTGTGTTCCAACTACACGTTATTCGAATTCGTATGCAACCTCAGCTGAGCTCTCTGTTAACTAGTTACAGTTCTCGCCAACTGTCTATCAATTCAGCACAAAGCTCTCAGGCCATGGTAAGCCTCCCCCGAGAGCAATCACTTGTTATCTCAAGCATATCTCACCCCCGATCTAGCTATTCTTGGTTGCTTTGTTGTTGGGGATGCTGCAGATCCAGGAAGCAGCACCGTATTTTCTTTCACGTCGACGTCGATGCCAGATGGTTTCAGCAGACAACAAACACATTGTCACATTTTCTCTTTATCTTGGAAGATAAAAAGATCAAGAAATGTTGGGGCCTGTTCTCTTTTTGCCCCTTCAATGATTGGATTGGACATTTTCCTTCTAGCAAAAATGTTTATTTCGTCCAGTTGAAGCGCATCCACCGCCAGTCGGGGATAGAGACATTTGTATACAGGCGAGATGGAGGCTCCTGTTGTGTCACTCGTACGTCGTTCGAGACAGCTTCGGACCGCAACGTCAAATTCGCGCGCATAGTGCCTCCTTGTTTATTCGTAGATTCGTAATTGTCGAAAGGCGTATTACCGCATGCCAATGATTGGCTTTGGTGGATTTCAAATTTGCTAGAGTGCGATAAATTCTTCTTTGTTTGGATATGCTCGAGGTCTCCATATATATATATATATATATATTTCTCCACCCTCCGCTGCCACGCAAAGACGCCCAAGAAACGTCTGATAATGTCTGGCTCTTGTCTACGTAGGCTTTTGAGGCTGTGCGAGAGGCCTCTTATGTAGCCTTTTATTAAAGTGCCATCTTGGGAAGCCCAACTTAAAAAGGTATGACACCATCTGTTTCAAAGAGACATGCTCCTGCTCCTGCTTACAATTTATGATAAGCATCTTGTATAAACACAACCTAGTTACCCACCCCAGAGCGTGACGTGACCTTGGAACCGCTGTTTATATGAGATCAATGACTCTCGAGAATAGAATTCCACAGAAGCTTCCATTGTTAATGAAGAATTTGCTGAGCCTCCACAAATACTCTTCACTATCTTTACCATGGATTGAGGCAACAAAATACATTGGCGGATATAGTTTGATCGGGGTCAATCGTAACATTTTGCTTAGTTGTTCAATCCTGCTTCAATTTTTTAGTTTTCGATGGGTGAAAAGGCCCAATAATTGTTCTACTCTGCGCTAAGGACCCAATGATTTCTTCCCTTCGTTACCGACAGATCTATGTCGCATTTTCAGACGCATTATAGGTTTTCTCTTGCCGTGTTTCATGCGAGCTTACGTCTATGATGCTTTGATCCTGACTGGACTCCGCTTGTACGGCTCCACGCTTTTAATGACTGTGTACAGATTGCCATTGGGATGAGGTTAGTTACCCCGCAGAACCTGTGCCGCAGAACAATCACATTGGATTCCTTGAAGTGGCCAGTCGGAAGGTTTCCTCCCGTGCATCCGATATTGACATGGAATACGAAGGGTTGGTCAATCCGGCAGCGGGGATTTCCAATCTATCATGGGTTGATAGTGGTTGTATCCAACCAGACCACATTAGTTAATCTTGATCGTGATGTGAGCACACTGGTCACCTTGGTGAAACAACATGAAAAAAAGAAAAACGAGAAATTCTCCCATGTTTTCAACCAAAATAAAAAAAAATGTCAGAGTCTAAATCGCTTCCCTTGATTGATCTCCTGCCTGAGAAATGCTTTCCTAAGCAATGCTTCATTTCATGTAGACGTAGTTCCTAGGGATTTGTCGGAGTTCATTAGGGGTTAAGATTAGGGGTTGTTTAGGTAAAGCTGATTAGTTACCAGGTTACTAGAAATAAAACAGTGGCACATTCTCCTCATCAGAAACTGTCCTCGATGGTCTAGTGGTCATGATTTCCGCTTGTCATTAACATTTCAAGCGCGGGAGACCAGGGTTCGATTCCCTGTCGGGGAGTGTTTTTTTTTCTTTCTTTCTTTTACTTTCCCAACAACTGGTTGCTATAACTACTTAAACATCTCCTGCTCAGATGGATTTGACTTATTTCCCCTCTATGTCCTTAATCTGACGTTAAAGTTTATGGTAGGCATGTTGGAACCATACCTACATTCAGATTTTATACATTAAACGAGTAAACAGAAAAAAAAAAAGGAAAAAAAAAAGAGCAGGAGAATCCAGTAAAGGGCAAGTAAATAAAACAACAATAATAAATTGTCTAACAAAAAATTTGCTTATACGTCAACTTTTCGTCCTCAACTAAATACCACAGAAACGTAAAAGCCCTAGCCTTGCCAACTCCCCAAGCCGGGTGGGCACGTTGGCTCGTGCTTGTTGAAAGAGTGCGGAGGATATCGATGGCATATGTGAATACCTCCAAAATTGCCATTTTGACAGGTATCTCAAGAGGTCCCAGATTTCCTTGATTTCCATCGGGTTTCCTCCCAAGCTTTCAACTTTCCTTTCTTCTTTTCATTTCTCTGGGGAGCCGGGACTTTTCGTTCGCTCTATATACAGAAACAATACCTGTACCGAAAAAGGGGATGGGCGCTGTCGAGAGGGAGAAGCGGGGGAATGGAATAGTTCCGTCTGTTCGCCGGAAAAGAGTGCTTACCAGACATCCGATCCAGCCAGGAAAAGTATGACTCTCGTTGATGCTGCCACTGAGGAAATGTGGAGATAACGAGGAATACCCACAAAGCTTGGGACGTCCCTTGGCATTTTGGAATTCCGCCCCAAGGAAGACTTCCGCGCTTTTCCAAATACTAAATAAATAAATAGAATTAAAAATAAAAATTGCGACGTTTTCGAGTCACTGGTTTCCAGCACCTATATAAAAGGAAAGAATGATAACATGCATGCATATTCAAAATTCGGTGCCAATCAATGGTCAACAAAAAATGACAAGTCCATTACACAACGCCATGTCATGTATGGTGGTGAATGGGGGTTTTGCAGCACGCTGCTACGAGACATGGTGGAACGCAAGGATTGTGCCGAATCAGGCCAAAGGGTCTCAGGTATTGGAACATTGAACGAAGCAAGGAGATAAGAGAGCCAGCGATCTCCAATATTATTCAACCCCCACGCTCTGTAGGATTTCCCGCAGTACATTAGGAGAACATAGGGGTATAGAGTAGCTTCAAAGTTAGCAATGTTAATCAACGGACGATAAACAGTTTCAAATACAATATTGTCACGGCCAAATCGTTTGGACAAGAGCTGAGATCCCAGGCCAAACGGAGACAGGATTATAGTCGCTGTCAAATGACAGAACCGTTGGGCTATAAAAGCCAAAGATGACTCGTTTGTCGTGCGCAGAATAGAACAAATTATCAGGACGGAAGCTCTTCTATGGTTGGCCGTTTCATATCAGGTTTGTTCCGCATGAGTTTGTTCAATACATTCGTGTCATTTCGTGGCTTTGGTTGATGTTCCCTCGAGGATCGTGAGTTGTTGTCTCCATCAGTTGATACGGTGCTTTCACTGTCGGTGTTGGTATCGGAGGTAGTGGCATCTGCTTGCTCTTCCAGAACACCTAGGCCAAGGTTCTTTAAGAGATATGAGAGCGTTAGCGGAGCTTCAGCAATAACTCCACATTTTACACGACTTGGGAAGAGGAGATATCCATAAGAGCTGGAAGAAAACATAGTAATATAGCAATAGCAGGTGGTGATTGAAAGAACACACACCATCTCGATATACTCGCCGTCAACCTCAGCATCCTCATTGTGATCAAGCTCCACACGAGCAACGTTTCCCGCAGCAATCTCTTTTTCCAAGTCTTTGTTTGCAGCTTTCAATTCAGGGAGAAAGGAAGCCAGTTTATTTCGCAGTGAGGAATTATTTAATTGACGTATTGTCGGTTTGGAGCGAGGCCCGAGTCGTGGAAGGGAAACGATGTTGCTGGCTGTGGATCTATTTACGTTGCCATGGCTTTCTGATTCAGAATCACGACCTGTGAAGGACGAGGATGACGTAGATGATACGGATTCCCCGTCAGAAGAGGTTTCATCATTGGATTGTTCTCGGATCGGAGCGTGATGCCGATGGGTTAAAGCTTGAAGGACGGTCCCGTCACCATCACCTTCACCACTAGAATCGCTGCCCCAACTGAACTCATCGCACGAGGTAACATTTGTGGAATCACAGTTTGTAGAAGTTATTTCGAATTTAGATCGTTTTGGCCGGGAGCCTCCTCCTTCATCATGCTCATGCTCGTCCTCAAAGGACCGCTTCTTAGTCGGTGTAGCAACACCGCTAGCCATTATTGGTGGGCGGGTCTAGAGATCAAAGGTATAGAGTCATGGGAAATCTTATTGTTGATTTTGAACTGCAGTAGCAGCAAAGGAGTTCGATTTTGTATTATCAATAGAGGTTTATGTTTATCATAAAAGGCACGTGAAGATAACAGATAACTAACTAGTTTAACTTAAGTTACACAACAGCAAACCCTAAACCCTAATTACAACGAGCCCAAAGCAGTAATTCTTGACGTTTGGAATTTGATCGAGTTTCTCAGCCAGGGTTAAATCTCCTTTCACCTCTTGTTTCTCGGAGTTTCACAAAGATTGGATCTGATGGGTGCTAGCGTTTATGATTCGCCAGCTAATGCTACAGCCTAAGCATCCCGTCACACCAAACACGCCCCTCGATTCGGCCTCGCAGGCGCATCACGTGGGGCTTCCGGGACCGTAGAGAATCCAGCAACAGGCAGAACATGTTCAGGATCTTTGCAATCCTTTTGATAACGGACTGCAACTTGCTGAATTTCCACAAATCAATGCAACCGTTGAGCTGATCAGGGTGTTTGGTGCCTCCCCCCGTCTTTGGATGTGGGCTGCTTACCACAACGGCTCCTTGAAAAATCAGTCTCTAGCTCGGTAGCGACCGATAGGCGCACTGCTTTTGAGGACTCGAAGAAAGGTAGTTATATGACTCCTGTTTCTTGTGCTGTTTTCAAGACAGAGCGCGAAATTACCTTCAGGCCCCCGTTATGTTAGGGAATCTCCTTCGAAGTTTTAAGTATTTTCTGCTTTAGTAACTCTCTGTTTATTTCTTTGATAACTAGCTGTATGAAATTTGTTGACAGATCACTCCATCTTCTTCTACAGAGTTACCTAGTTAAATATCTCATCTCTTTCTTGGAACCTTTGCTGCCTTCCGCCTCGCTGCGAAACAGATAGTTTCGGTGGACAGACCACAAGTTTTACCCTGAGCCCACTCATTTTTCCATTACTTTGTGACGAGTATATCATGTTTATTACTCAATCATGCTCTTGAGCGTCAATTGCGTCCCGTTTGATATTTTGATATTTCTTTCATCACTCCTTCAAACCCGACCAAAAGTCTAGGTTAAAGCGGTTGTACAATTCCTTTGTTTACGACGGAATCGTCACCTACGTACCCTTTTCGGCCGGTCCTTATTTGTCGCTTTGAATTATTTATTTGGATACTGTCGAGATATGTTGCATTAACATGCCCTTCACTTACAGAGGATTAGGATCTCTCGAATATCATTGATAAAGCAATACATCCCCCCACACGTCACAAGCTGGTCCTTCCGGTCCTGTTTGACACAATATCGGGTTTCGAAAACCCAGAGCATAATAAACCAGCTACTACCCCGGCTAATTTTGGGAGAGAAACGTGAACCCAGTTTTTTGCCCTTTTTGTTTTCGCTAGGAGATTATCTGGGTCTTTTACATTAAATATTGTCGTGGCTCCCAGAGCGAGCGGTCCCTGAACTACAATCGCCCTGTTATTCTTCTTCTTCTCTCTTAACTTCAGTTCAACCAATCCGGCATCTCTTTTGATCGCAAAAAGTGACAAGGTACAAAACCAAAAAAGAAGAGTGTCTGTGATCTTTGCTCTGTTTTCCCCTGCCAAAATGAACATCCCCAAAAACTTAGGTACCAACGCAGAGCCGGTGGCGAAGGATGGAAGTAGCTTAGCCCCCCCTATATCCCGAAAGACCCTGCACCAGAAAATCCTAGGAAAGCTACGGCCACTGCCCTTCCAGTACCACTGGACAGTCTGGTACGAGAAACACTCAAAATCGGTAAATTACGACGAGAGATTATTTGTTCTTCACGAAGACGTCGCGGATATTGGTACTTTTTACCGAGTTTACAATAATTACCCCTGGGATAAAGTGAAGCTGCGAGACACAGTTCATATTTTCCGCAAGGGCACCAAACCTGTATGGGAGGATCCAGAGAACCTCAAAGGCGGGTGCTGGACATTCCGAGTGCCGAAAGTGAAAAGCCAGGCGTTTTTCCATGAAATTGCGATCCTCTGCATGGCTAATGAGTTCCAAGCTGCGCTTGAAGCCGGTACGTATCAAAGCACCTCCATTCCTGTTCCCTCCATTTGTGATCTATTATAGTGCATCCTCCCGTATAAGAAATCGAGATGAAAGAAAGGAACAGAGGACCTTCTCCCCAAAAAATCCATATCCTGACAAAGTATAGAGCACGATCACGTTCTCGGAGTCTCCACCTCCGTGCGATTTAATTCGCATCTAATCTCCATATGGAACAAGTCCGGATCGAATTCCAAAGCCATCAAAGCACTCGAAGATACAATCATAGAACGGCTATCCCCAGATCTAAGGCCGTCATCCACACAGTCGTACTTTTACAAACGCCACGACGAGCACGAGGGCTACAAAGCTGCGCTAGAGACACAGGATGGCTCCACGGGCAATAGCGTCTTAAGATAAGACGGAGTCATGGTAGGAAAGGGATCTCGTTATTATTGATTCGTGGGGCCAATATGATCTGAAATGTGGAGGGCTTAGATGAATGTACGTGGGAGGGGTATTGATGAAATTTTTATTTTTATTGTTACTTAAACCAACTTTAGTTTTCTCTTCTTTATTATGCCATTTAAGAGGGCTGTATATATGTCTAAACAGATGATGATTTTCCTTATCTGGGCTCTCGACAATGATTAGAAACTCCGTTGCCTCTCTCTTCTCCTTTTATTATTCGGCTCCTGCTTCCTGGCTTTATCCTCTCGTTGAAGAACAACAGGGGCATTATTGTTTCACAGTATCGAATAAATGAAATCAGAACTCTTGGAGTTTCTTTTCCTCCGGGCTCCCTTGCTTTTTCCGTATCATATCCCCTATGGAGTTGGCCGGTATTTATGGAGCTTGCTAAGCTAGGCAGTTCCTTGTTAAATTTCACTTCCCCACTCCGTTCCATATACTTCCATATTCACTCTGCTGGCTTCAAATATTTTAGGGCAACATAATAATGTAAACGACAGCTGTTGTTAGACACAGCGTTGTTATGATGAAGAGTTAAAAGCTCTGGCGTCCCCTTTATCCCAATAACCATACACGTCCACTCGAAGAGTCAAAAACACATGGAAAAAACAATATCTCCGTCAGTCCCCCATCCCCGTCCCCATCTCTAAGCAGTAACCATAATCCATACACGAATATTATACAAAAGAAGCAAAGTTTAACGCATTATTACCTGCTCCGGCTCCTCCGCCTACTTGACCTCCGATCATCCTTGTCGGCAATGGCCGTAGCGCTAGCACTACCAGAACCTCCAGGAATGTATCGATCAACTTCATGAAATTTAGGCCGGTCATCTATATCTCGGTAACGGTCCCGATCACGATCTCTATCACGGTCCCGATCCCGATCCCGATCCCAATCACGATCACGATCACGATCCCGGTCCCGGTCCCGGTCCCGGTCTCGGTCTCGGTCTCGGTCACGATCTGGTGTCCTCGCACGTCGTCTCGTTGGTGTTCGACTACGGTTGCTAGTAGGAGGTACATAGCGATCAATATCGGGTGGACTTCGAGACCTGGATCGACAGTCAGGGCGAGAATAAGACTTATCCCTTTCCCTATCCTTGTCCCTATCCCGGTCCCTATCCCGGTCCCGGTCCCGTCCCCGTTCCCGATCTCCAGGAGTCCGATGAGCAGTGCGGGAGCGGCTGCGGGAACGGGATTGTGAGTGCCGTCGACGCCTAGTTGACCGAGATCGAGTACGGCCTCGTGAGTAATCCCTGGGGCGATAGCGACGTTCATCCCTATCTCGATCCCTATCCCTATCCCTTTCTCGTTCGCCACTTCGTGCAAGGGATTTGCTACGGCTCCTACTGCGATGTCTACTTCTTCCACGAGTGCGAGAAAGTTCATCTCGATCCGATTTACCCCGGGTTGAAGGTCTGTACAGATCCATTTCACGATCCCTGTCGTCATATCGTGAGGAGCGTCGTGTTCTGGACCTGCTACGATCATCACGCCGTCGATCCCGGTCTCGGTCTCGGTCACGGTCACGGTCACGGTCACGGTCGCGATCTCTATCCCTTTCACGACGATCCTCGTTTACGTTACGTATAAGTTTAGAAGGTTCAGAGGCTGGAGTCAATTCATTTTTCAGTCGAGACGGCACGACACGTGTGCGGGTCTGATCCGCGCGAGGAGGCTTCAGATCTGTTACTGAAGGCTGGCGTGAACGTTGTTGTTGTGGCTGTTGTGGCTGCTGTGGCTGCTGTTGCTGCAGAGCTTGTGCATTTTCAAGCGCTTCAGCTTGCTCAAAGTCGAACTCTGGTTTCTGGCGCGATTTTTCAGCCAACTCTTTCCCTTCTTTCAGGAGTAGCTCCAACGCTGCGTCTTCCAATGATTTCTCGTCAACGATCACAGGTGTAGGCTCTTTTGGGGTCATGGAACGGTGTCGGGAATGTCGAGGTGATGATTCGACCCTATTTCTATCTCTCACACGATCACGGTCTCTCTCACGGTCTCTCTCACGATCCTCTTCTCTTTCCTTCTCCCGCTCTCGCCTTCTTCGATCGTAACGCTCCTCTCTCTCCTTTTCCCTCTGCTCCTCCAAAAGGCGCCTCTCTTCCCGAAGCTTTTCTCTTTCTGCCCGGCGCTTCTCTTCCAGCTCCAGCTTCTTTTTCCGTTCCTCTTCTTCCCTCTGTTTCTCAAGCTCACGTTGTTGCCGTAGCTCTTCAGCCTTGGCCTTAGCCATCTCCAATTCAAGCTGTTTCTGCTTCTCAAGTTCTCTCAGCCATATTAACTCTCTTTCCTGCCGCTTAATCTTGACTTCGCGTTCGTAGTGTTCGTTTGTCCTACTACCCCTCTCCTCCTCAAGAGCAGCCGCTTCTTCGCCAACTTCTTGTCGCCTGATACTGCGTAGGGAGTCAAGGATATAGTCCAAATGGCTAGAGGATATCGCATCGATAGCACTTTCAACGTTCTTATAAAGGTCACTGCGATCGACGGCACCCTCTATCAGAGTTGCTGCTTTTCCTCTTTCACGCGACAAAAGGGAGGGATCACGGTCAATTTCAGATTCAGCCATTTCAATCAAAGATGATGTAAGAGAATTTTTGGCTTCCTGTAGGCAAGGGAATATGTAGGAGTTAGCTGTATGTTTAGACATTTGAAAACCTCCTTGGATGCAGTAGAGAGATATGGAGTGGCGTGCAAAGGGATCGAGATGCTCACACTCTCACTAAATTCAGCCCATATCTTCTTTCGAACCGAGTCGAAACCACCTTTTTTCTTAAACGCATAGAGAAGGCCATCGATCGTCGTTCGCTGTGCAGCGGATAAAGGCAGATCTGACGTTTTGAACTTCTTGCGCTGTAGACTTTCGAGGTCGATTGCTGGTCGCTTGACGCCAGTCATCTCAACATCTGAGCCTGCCATGATGGCTTGCCCATACAAAGACGGTATCCAGATATCCACCGGAGAGCTCTCACATGACCAAATTGTGATTAGCTCCCCGCTCTCATAAACACTTCCCGCGTGTTGTCGTAAATAAACTTGTGGTTGGTGAATATCGCGAAATGTGAACGATGGTTGGTAATCGCTGCTCGGCAGAAAGATTTTCCTGTTGCCGAACTTCAACATCAAACATTCGTCACTTTAACCCGCGACAAGAAACATTCTGAAGGACAATTGTCTTCTTCTAACAAGACACCTGCTACACAGTCTCTGTGAGGTCAATTCTTCGATCCTAAGACGCGAGGGGCACGTCTACCACTGGAACCTGTCCACGGAATAACCCGTCTCAGTGTCCCCGATTCCCGCGCCCGGCATTCGCCACAAATATTCACCATGCCTCTTCACAAAGTATTGTTCTGGAGCGGCTTCGGTATGGCATTCCCTTCATTGTAGCACGAATCCAGCTGCTTCGTGATTCATCTATGAATGCATGAATTTTACGAAGACAACAGTTTCCATTTTCTATGTCGTTTGTTGGAATAGTCATTGACCTCCTTAAACATGCTAATTGGGCGCTTACAGGCATTGCCGTCCGCTTCTGGCAGCTTGGTATCGAAATGCGTCCTTTATTCCAAAAGCAAACGCTATGGGTGTATCCTTTATTCGCCACCGTTGGAGGTAGCTTCGGATATTGGCTCGAGGGCGTTGATAAACGACAGCTGGCCATCCTGGCGGAGCGAAAACAGAGTTTATTGGAAAAGCGGCAACGGAGAGCAGAGAGAGAGGCTGCGGACGAGAGTAATGGTTTTGCAACCGCATCGTGAGCAATTGAAAGAATGACTACTTATATCTCGAATCTGACTGTGTGATACGGGGCGACGAGGTTCGAATCGACTGTAATAAATAAAAGGTTCTGGGTATTCCTTTGGGTGACACAAGAGGAACGGAAGATGGCGGATGTTTAAAATATTTCTATTTGATTTACTATCATGGAGGAGTCTTTCATCAGCATCACTTTTTACAATAAACAGCGCCTTCATCCGCCATCTGCAGGGAACGACCTAGATTTGTGGATTGTATTGTACATGATAAGCAATAAGGAAAAATTAAAGTCATTTAAAACCAATTCAAACCTCTATAAAATTCTTTAATTTCTTGTTCCAGAGGTATCCTTTATGCATTTGTATTTGGCTCAGTTTAGACTACTTCGGGTTGCTACAATTGCAAGTAGGCGGTTATTAGGCCACACATGAGAACTAGGGTCAACGATCCTCAGCTGCAAGGAGCAATAACAAATATGTCTGAATACTAGAGTAAACACAGAATAGGAGAAAAAGTGAGGACAGCTCAAACAAGACATTTCAGACAATGTCGTTGTCGTTAGATTTCGACTACATCAAAGGGTATATAGTAAAAAATAAATTAGGGCGACGGTGCTCTCAACTCTGTCCAACATTAAACTGCAAAGAGACCTCCCATTTCTGACCACCCGTGCCGTATCCACCACCTAGGCGATTTCTTATCATGCTGACTGTTCTCTCTCGCAGCTTGGCTAAGCTTTCGTCAGAGCCAGCCACTCGCAGCTTAATGCATGCTATGCACAAGCCGTAGTGAACCTGCCAAAATCTTGCCTCTTCAATTTCAATCACCGCAGGGTAGGTGGATATATCTCTCAGAACAGAAGAAGTCCCAGAACCGGAATAAGACATCAGAAGCATGGATCCAAGTGCCATTACCAAACGAACACCCAAAACGCACATGGAGATGGCAACAGTGAGCGAGAGGACTCGGTCCAACCAAAGATATAGCTGAATCGATAAGAGCGGCAGCAGGAGAAGAAGAGATGAACATGAAAGAGTTAGAAAATGCGCCGGGTTACTAAGGATGGAGGGCAACGATTCGATGTAGGCAAACTGCATAGCCTTGCCAATCCTTGCGTGGTTCTTGAGCGCAATTGCAGATATCAACGTAGCTAGTACAGCTAGCAAAGCTGTGATATCGACAGTGCCTGGCGAAACTCGTCCGTTAGAGTGGGTTTTGTGCGCTTTATGGCCTGCTGAATTTTCCAGCAAATGTTGTACCATGTGTGAGATGAGGTCCCCTCCCATAAAAAACAGCAGAACGGACAGAGCAAATCCTGCAACGACTTCTGCACGTTCAAGGCCAAAAGGATGACGAATACTGGACCGCTTCCAGACCTCGAAGTTTCCTAGAACGTCGACGATGACGCAGAGCATGGCACCCAGGGAGTCGAAGAGTATAAGATGTGAGAGTCCCGTCATTGTCATAGAGCCATGGGCAGTCCCTAGCGTGTATCCAGCTACAGCCATGTGGCATACACTCCACCAAAACCGGATTCTCTGGTCGGTGGACATGCTCCCGAGGCATTCTCTCCATGTTGGAATAGGCAGAGAATTCGGTAAAGGCATTGGAGACCTTGGTGGGGGTTCGAGGAATATCTGGTGCGATACGCTGCTATGTTTGTATTTATGTCCACGTCTCTGGCCCATGTTCTTATCAATGTAATCGGTCAGCTATTAAATTTGGGTTGCAGCTGTCAGGGGGTTGATGTCATACCGATTTTATAACAGGGCTCTTCGCAAGGGTGGTAGTTTTGAAATTAAAAGGCCCTTGCATGTCTTCGGATGACCCATTCGTCGTATTCCGGGACGGATCTGGGGGATACACATAGATTGGTAACAAGCATTAACGAATATCCGCGGGGGCATATCAAGCAATACCTAGGGTCCCGGACGCAGCGAAGCTGTCTACCATTGGAGACAAAGTATCTCTGTCGCGAAAGGTGTCCATTGACCGCACTACCATAAACCCCTCTGGATCTGACAAAGGGTCATCCGTAGGTGGTGTAGGAGTTCGAGGAGGAACAGGCAGCGGCAATGTGTCTGCCATGATTGACTGTATATCACCCTCTAGGCAATCTAGCAATAAATGGAGGGTGGAGGGTTGGTTATTCACAAGACTGCGGATTTCGGAAGTATCTTGTTAGCAAAACCTTCTTAAACAGAAGGGAGAAAGCCATAGGATACATTATCCCCTACCTCCATTTGACAGGTAAAGTCTGTATGTCAATCAAATTGTTTTGCAATGTCTTGTTTCTTGTTCTTGTCTCTTCAGATGGTTAACTGCTTATATATGCATCCCATGTATGTTGTTCATGTCTACGCCAAAAAGGGAGTGTTTATTTAAATAAATAGGGCTTCCGCCATTCTTGGCCGCCTTTTCCATTGCTGCCAACCACAACGTCGAAACCGTCGTAACATCTCTGCAACGCTAGCCCTCAACACGACGCAAAAGGCAAATTAGTCAACATCAGCCAGACCCTTCTGGTAATGGACTCTATACTTGGATGCGGTTGAGCTTCTATGGCTCAACTTTCTGCAGTTAGTTCATGGAAACCCGCCGCGCCCTTCTCTTCTTCGTCCTTTTGTTCTTCCTGCTGTCTGCACCGGAATCACGCCCGCCAACCATCGGCTTCGAGCGGGAGCACCGCCAGCAGAAAACAGAGGAGCGGACACTGTCACTCCTCAATAGCTCGAGATATGGCGACTTGGACAACGCTTCGGATCGATGGCTTCCTCTAGGAGGCTTGACCAAGGGTGATGGCTATGCATGGGGTTTGCTCCCAGTCGTTAAGGAGCGCACCAGAGACCAACTATACTCTATCCTCCAACGTTCTGGCCTTCTTGATCAACAACCGATTGGATGGCGAACACGACCACTTCGGTCAGATCTTAATTCCTCGGAACTTCATATTCCCGTATACCATAATGTGACCGGCAAGATTCGGGGTGACTGGGTGCGCTGGCGGGGTGCTGAGACTGAAAAGCGCCCGCAGTTAAACACTACGGCTATCATGCTGAGACATGATTATTTCACTCGTGAATTTGCTCATAATATAACTGCGGACCATGGGACTCTTTTGATTGACTTACAAGAGGAGGATGGGAAGGGCATGGCCTTGGCTGATGCCCGTGCAAGAGAAATCAGAGCAGATATGACACTGTATACTGACGAGTCGCTGGGGGATAGTCATTTCATACGGCTATTCGGAGTGCATTTTCCGTCGTCAGGTGGGATTATTCTTAGCACCACCAGCGAAAAGTTCGCAGGGCTGTTAGCGCTGCCTCAATTCGCTCTTACCAACGATACATTTGAGCTCTCTCGTCAGTTGCTGAATATGTCACTCACCGAAACTTTGGCGGAGAAGAAAACCGGCTCTGTAGATTATTTGCCCTGGTCATCTCTCCCTCATGGGCCAAGCACAGTGACATTTGCCGCGCCAAGGTGCGAATATATTGTGTATCTTCAGCAACATCCAGTAGTGATAGATGGTCAAATTGCCCAGCAACCTGTGCTGAAACTGATCGAAGACGAACTACGCTTCCCAGCAGGTGCTCCAGTACCCTCTCCACCATTGATGACTATGTCTCTGACGCTATTCTCTCCTGACTGCGGATTCGTGCTGGAAAACAAGGGATCACCATCTTACTCTCCGTCGGACGGACTGTACCTCTCCGGACCAAAACAGGAGCAATACAGGAAACATGCGGGACGTCTAGTTGTGATCATGGCAGCCGTTCTATGCTCACAGATCTCCCTACTGATAAGACAGATGAAGGAAGCATCAACGCCATCTACCAGGAGCCGTGTCAGTTTCTATACGATTGCCATGATGTCTATGGGTGATGCTCTTTTCGGTTCATTTATCCTGATGCAGTTATATGAAGAAGCCCCGTTCCTGCTTCTCACTGCGACTACATTTTTGGCACTCTTCTCCGTCAGCTTCCTAGCGATGAAGTTTCAGATTGAAGTGTGGGCAGTTCAAGCCCCCGAGAGAAGGGACGCCGATCGATCATCATCTACCCGAGGTGGCGCAGCCGGGCCACAACAATCACTTCCAGTTTCAGCAACAACCAGTCGCCCAGTGGATACAGGTGCCACACCCATCATCATCCTACCACCAGACCAGGATGAGTCCCCAGAAGCAACTGCGGATCCTCCCACAACCCAAACAACCAGTGACTCAGCTGCTAACGATACGGGAGCCATGTACTCACGATTCTATTTCCTCCTCTTTGTCCTCCTCTTCTTCTCATCGTGGGCATTATTCTGGCCAACACGCTTGAGTCGCATGTACGGCCAGCTCATATCCTTCCTCTACCTTTCCTTCTGGATCCCACAGATCCACCGTAACGTAATGCGAAACTGCCGTAAGGCACTTACCTATGAATTCGTCGTTGGCCAAAGCGTCATCCGACTATTCCCCTTCCTCTATTTCTACGCCATCCCCGGCAACGTTCTATTCATCAAACCAGATCCCCTATTCATCCTCTCCATAACAGCATGGGTGTGGCTGCAAACAATCACCCTCGCAGCACAGGACCTGCTTGGCCCGCGCTTTTTCGTCCCCCACGGCTGGGCGCCGCCAGCGTACGACTACCACCCGATTCTCCGAGACACCTCTTCTTCTGGGTCTAGCGAAGATATCGAAGCCGGAGGCACATTGCCAATCGGCTACCTGCGTGGTGACGAGGGTAATGCAGCAGTTCCCAGCAGCGTCACTAGGGACGATGGCAAGCAGGGTAGCGCGAACGACAGCAGCGGCAAGGATAAGGATAAGGATCGCAAGAACAGGCTTTTCGACTGTGCCATATGCATGCAGGATATTAGCGTGCCTGTCCTCACTGCTCCCAGCGGTGTTGGGGCGGGCGTTGCGCCCTCCAGTGTTGCGGAGGGTGCAGCGAATCTGCTTAGTCGACGTGCTTATATGGTTACGCCGTGCCGACATATATTTCATAGTACGTGCTTGGAGAGCTGGATGCGGTTGAGGCTGCAGTGCCCTATTTGTCGGGAGAATTTGCCGCCGATTTAGAATCTATATAGTTTTGGAAACGCTTGTCGAGTAAGCTGTCCGTCTTTTGGGTTTGGGTTTGGGTTGTTATGGGTGTACTGCTACGTATATGTTTTTTTGTTCTGTTCTATTTGGTTGGATGCATGTTGTAAATATTCGGTTGGGATTGATATTGGTGTTCATTGCATTGAACTTTGTACAGGTAGTTTCATGAGATAGACATATTTTTAATTCGTAAGGTTATATGCTTGCTTCAGAACAGCATCTGCTGTTGTGGTATCTATCCATGCGAAATTCAATACAGTCCTCTGACAACCCATATAGGATCGATGTATAACCCCCTCGCCTTTCAAAGCTTTAATACAACAACACGTGCAAATATTAACAATGAATAAAGAGTTCTTATATCACAACACCTTTGACATGTTGAAACGTCAGCAAATAAGCAGGCATACATTCATACATATCTAGAAGAACAATAGGTCAAATATTAACAGTCACCCCAAACAACTGCTTCAGATCCCAATTCCTCAACCAAACCACTTCAACCCCCCGCAACCCCTTCTACCCATCAACCTTCTGCTCCTCCAACTTAGCCTGATATTTCTTCTTATCCATCAACTTCTCCAACTCCGTCTCATCCACAACCTTAATCTTCGCAAACCACCCCTGCTCCTCGGGACTCTTATTGATGATCTTAGGCGACTCTTCCAGCTTCGTGTTGACCTCTATGACCGTTCCCGACAAGGGGGACATGATATCCGACGCGGACTTGACAGACTCGACGGCACCGATGGTCTCGCCAGCGTCGACCTCCAAGTCGACGGCTGGTAGCTCTGCATAAATGACTTCACCTAGGGCGTTGGCGGCATATTCCGTTATACCGATTGTGGCTGGGTAATTTTTTTTGTTGGGATTAGTAATTTGCGATGTTGTTTGCGGGGAGGGAAGAATTGGGGGTGTAAGAGGGCAATTGAATTGGGGTATTTAAAATTGTATTTCAAGCAGTTAAATATCCAAATTGTTCAACAAAGTCCGGAATGCAAATCCAAGAAACACATATATGAAAAGAAAATATTGTGTCTAACCTGTTGTTCCATCCTCAGATAGCTCTACCCATTCATGCTGCTCAGTATACTTCTTCGCTTGCCCTGATAAAACCGGACAGAGTCAGCCACCGACCCACGTCCCAATGGTACCTCTATATAAGCCTGATACGTTTTAACCTACACAGGGAGCTCCGCGAGAATGCCCTTCTGGAATCCCGGAATGCCGGGCGAAAATTATATGCGTAGGAAGCAGTGCGCAGAGCTGGGGAGGAGACTCTCGGAAAAGAGGCACGTAGCCCACATCGGAGGGGATTCAGGATGCGAATGGTGGCAGCAGACATTATGGGCAGGAATTAACCAGCTATTACCGTAGACCGGCTGATATGGGAGTGCAGCAAGCAACTGGTCAATGTGTGAACAGGAGAGTCCAGGCTGATATAAAGAACGTCGCAGTATCTCCTCCGTATAGTCGTCTAGTCAATGTCAAATATCGAAGTCGGCGTCGAGTGTCAGTTGCTGGCAATTTGTGGGCGGAGAGATGTAAGTAATGTATGATACAGTGGTACCTGTGAATTCCCTTGATAACAGCGGGAAAACGCGCCGGTTTTTGTATCGTGTTGTACCGGAGGCATATCCTATTAACCGCTAGTCCTGAAAAAGACTAGACGCTTGGCATTATCAAACACTCCGAAAAAAAGCTTCGACACCAAGAAAAAAGACACAGCTATTTTCAGCCATATATACCGATATACAAATATACGACAATTGAACTCATTAGAAATACCTTCACCACAAGTTAAAGCCCCCAGCCAAACCTTCTCTTATCTCCTGCTTTGTGGCGGGACAGCTAGAGGGGATGTTGTACGAGTTGATTGCTGTGGTATGCTCTATATTTTCCGCCCTCTCCCTTCTTCCTACGCAATCCTCTATATCAGGCAATTCTTTATATCAAACTAACCTACATTGCAACAGGTCCGGCCGGGCAGCCTCCAGGAGGTTCGAGAGTATGTATATATGGATTCCGCCTTACCCCAGCAGCCAATGTCTTCTTGATAATTCTCCCATCCGAACAACTGTCATCTCTATATGACGAGGGGCCCGACTTGGGATATTCGACCCCCTAAAAATCAGAGACCCGAAACCCAAGATCAATCTCTTGCTTTGTACAGAAAAGAAAAAGCAAACAAACTATTCTAACTGACCCAAACCCCTTTCCTCCATCAGAATCGCCCGCGTAACCGGCCTCCAAATCCTCTACGGCGGTGGCGTAATCCGCGGCCTGACAAACTGGGGCCCCTTCCGCCTCCCCCGCCCCACCACAAAACATCAAACAAAATACGCAACTGGCTACCACTTCATAATGCGCTTTGACTCGTCGTCGGCTGTGCAGAAATCCGTGCGCAGAACGCTGGGTCTCGATCCGCGCATGATTCGCTTCTCCGTGGTGAAGTTGGGTGAGAAGTTGGAGGATATTAAGGATGTCGGGGGCACTGTGGAGTGGAATCAGAGTAGGCAGTTGATTGGGGATGAGTTGGGGGTTAAGGTACCTCTGTCGAGTGTGCGGAGGTTGGAGTGAGTGGAGGGAGCGGATGATGGGGGTTGTGGTGGGTTTACGCGCTTGGTTCTGGCGTATGCATATGGGAAGGGAGGGCGTTTTTTGATTTTGTACTGATATATTAACAAACTGAGCTGTTTATGGGATTATTTTTATAAGGATTTTCTGTATTATTAGATAAATTGGACGTTTTTTCATTAGTTTTCGCTCTGTTTTTATTAAAGTTCATAACTGAACCCTCTTGGTGTGATGATAACTAGACTGTAAATAGAATCGAAAGGACTGGCAATTTGCATCATAAACACAAGAAAAAGAATCTACAACATGTATTTAAACTGAAGGTGACTTTTCAGATGAGTACATACATCATCTGAAGTGAAGAGAAAAGTGAAAGTGGGAAATAAGAGGCATTTCATCTAGATGATACATAAAAGCAGGTGAAATAGGCACCATTCATTAGGTAGAACACAGTCATGATGGATGCACGATACAAGATGTGTACGAAGAGTTTTCAAAACATGACAAAGAAAAAAGTAAAACCCACATCAACATCCCTCCTAATTTCGACGCCAGTCCAATCTGAATATCCTGGTATATTATATAAAAGATAGAGAAGGAGGAGGAGGAGGGGGGAAGGTGAACAGGAAGGCCGGAAGCAGTGTAGTAAACGTAAAGAATAATGAGAAGAGGGTCAAACAAAAAACCGCGGGAAAAAAGAAATTTAATGAATCTCCATTAGAACAACCTCCATCCCTTCGACCTCTCCTTCCCCGGTCCCACCTGATGCACGGCCGCCTTACTCCGACCTTCCAACTGTCTCAAACTTTCAATCTTCTCAAGGACCAACTCAAGCATCTCCTTCTTCTGAATAACATCCAGATGCCTGCGGATGCGCGGGTCCTCTCGCGCGAAACGCTCGATTTCCGAAGCAGACAAGTGCCGGCCCAGTCGCAGATCGAGCTCGCGGGGGAAGTTGTAGTAGAATTCCGAGAGGAGCTCCACGTTTAGGAAGAGAACGGCAGTGGCGGTTAGTTTGTCGGCGACGACGTCGAGGAAGACTTCGGGACAGTAGTATTTGTTTCTTTTTGTGGAGCATTGTTTGGAGCGGATGGCCAGGAGGCGCATTTTTAGGAGATCGGCGCGGTCGCGGAGGAAGACGGCTTCGCGACCTGGTGGGGTTGGGGATTAGATGGATGTCTCGGGAACAAGATGACGAAACAAATTCGATGTCGAGGTTGAGGGAGGGGAAACTACTAACCTTTCTGCAGCAATGCAGCGCTGAATCCGCCCGCACCACCCGAACCATCTCCCTCGATCGTTGTATCTCCTTTCCGCACCTTGTCAATAAAACCCATAACATCCTTCAACTTCCGCTTTCCTATATCATCTTCCACATGCTTTAAGGCATGACCGCAAGCCTTCAACTCTTCTTTTAACACATTCCCAATATTTTCTCTCCCCTTAACCCATTCCAGATCATCAACTTCGATTTCGAATTTGTACGGCTTAATGCAATTCTCAACTTGATCGCTCGTGCTGAAAAACCGGTCATTGAGGATACTGGATGTAGCATCTGCTATTTCCTTCTGCGCATATGGGTGAGCGGCAAACGTCGAGGAAGCGATGAGGTCATCAACATGGTTTTGTAGCGCATTTGCTACAGTTGTCGTTGCTAGACGGCCGATGCCTAGTTTTGTCAGGGCGGATGAGGACGCGTCTAGTTTCCGATGCCAATATAGAGATTCAGGATCTGCTCTTGGGAGATCAGAGAGAGGATCTGGTTCGGGGACCGGTGGGGAAAGGTCATCAACAGGTTTATTCCAATATCTCTGCGCGAGGATATCTAGCACACGCTGGTCGAGTTCGTTCTTCAGTAACTCGCGAACCTGAGGACGGCCAAAATTTTCACTAAACTCTTTAAATGAGTGCTTGAAACTGTCCAAGCTCTCTGCGAGATAGGACTCAGCGCTCAATGGGCGGTCGTTGTACTGGACTTTGAACTCGTAAGTGGCTTCTTCGAGCTCCTGGATGATAGCATCGCGAGTTCCGGCGAGGCTTGCTGCCATGGATTGCTCCAAAGTATGCATCAGCTTCTTTCGCAGAGTGGTAGTTCCAACGGAGAGTTCAGACTCCGCACCAAACTCCTTGGGATGACTGTTGAAAAAAGCGTTTTCATTTTTGATAATCGCGTTCGTAAGGTTTCCACTTCCTCGGGAGAATAGCCCGGCTGTATGAGGGATTCTAGAAACAACGCCTACATAACCTAGTCGGAGAGGATATTTCCTATCAGCAAGAATACTTGCTCCTCTCTCTGGATCAACCAGGTCCATCTTGGTGATGACGCCAATAGTTCGTTCTCCACGGGGATCAACTCGTCGTGAAGCTCTGAGAGCAGTGGAATTGGCCAAGTCCACATCCGCTGCAGAAATAGCGAGGATGATATTAGGAGCCTGGATGTACTTGTCGCACAGATCGGAAATCTTTTGTTTCAGCTCTGGAGGCTGGTCACGGCCAGCAACCTGGATATAGCCGGGAAGATCGATGAGGGAAAGATCGGGGATGTGGGGAGAGGAAATAGATAACTGAATCGGATCATCCGAGATGCAATCCTTTTCCGAAACCGCAAGATTGAGATCCGTCAACGTGCGTTGAATCTGACTGAAATCGGTAATCTTCCCAAGTCCAAGAGCCGGGAACTCACCATACTCATCCTGAGAATTTGGCGTATTCACCAGAGTCAGTTCAATAGGCCGTCTTGTTACCATGTTCGATCCCTTGGGCAGGAACTCGTGGCCAACAATCGCCTCTAAAACAGAACTTTTCCCAGACGACTGGGATCCTATCACCACAATCGATGGCAAAGTCAACGCGTTAGACTGGCCAACTCGCTGTAACATATTTCTAATCTCGATCATTTTCCTCGTCAATATCATCATCTGGTCGTCGATCGCATTCTTCCTTTCGGTAGCCAAGCTATCGTCGGAGTCATGGTCCAGTGCGGCGCCCGCTGCGACGCCAGCCACGGCAGCCGCACCGGCCTTGCTCTCCTTCGGGGAGCCACCTCCGCCTCCCGAGGAACCTCCACCCCCGGATTCCGCCTGTTCGTTTAACCAGAGGATCTTCTGCGCCCACTCTGGCAATTCAACGCCGGCTTTTGTCCGTTGCCACCCCCGATTCGTCTGTTCAGCGACATCCTGGATATTGTGGAAGATGCCTAGTGCCACTCCGCTCGCAGTTTCGCCCGCTTGTTTAACAATATCTAGGGCATAATTCCCGGCCTCTGTAAACAAGCAAAGAGTTTCCGTAGTCAGCATCCAACAGCCTAACATCTCAACAATAGAGCCGGATAAACCAGGGAACAAACATACGGGCGGCCTGGTACTGTATATAGGCCAGACCAGCAACCATGGCACCGCCAAACATCGCCGGTATCCTCGCAAACTTCAGAGCCAACTTGGGGAGCACACGGGCGAAGGAGATGGTTCGCGCGACGGGGACATTGTGAATCCAATTGGCGCGGAGTTGCCACAGCATGCCGCGGAGACCCACCGCGCCCTGCGAGCGTAGCAGACCGCCGGTCCTCGTTCCGACATTGTGCAGTTGGCGAGCCAGAAGGCTTCTCCTGGCCAGCACGGCGGCGCCGTGGGAGAAGAGTCTCCCGCTCATCGTGCTTTCGTCATGTACTTGTTGTACCTAGTGGTGGAAATCGACACATCGGTTGGGTTTGGTTGCGCAATACCTGGATCGACAGCAAGGAAACGTCCGTCGGATAGGTTCCAGTAACGTCTGCAGATGAGAGGATGGGGCTGAAACAACAGATCTTTTACTTCGTGGAATGGATGGCGCAAGAGTCTTTGATTTCTGACGAGGTCAGCCGCAGGAACCACGCTAGTTCGGCAGATGTTTACGCTTTACTTAATCGGACCCACAGACACAAACTCTCAACATGCAGATAGTCATCAACCATTTGTCTTTTTTTTTTTTTTTTTTTTTAAAAAAAAATTTATTTATTTATTTTTATTTTTTGGTTTTTAATTTTTAAATTTCTCTCTTCAAACTGCGCAACAGCACGCACAATACGGAGTACATCGCACGTCGATCCATTTCCAGTTCACGTGCTAGTTGAATCGCCGTGTCGACCTGCTAATCACGTGACATCGCGACATTGGTCACGTGGGATCTAGCGATCAACAGCGAAATCTGACTCGAAACAACAAACCCCCGGAAAGAAAAAAAAAGCCCAGAAGTATATAACATGCGTCGTTCGACATGAGTTTGCTTCGTCCTTCCTTTACTTTATTTCTCTTTGCTCCTTTTGCTTTGCTCTGCTTGTTCTGCCTGTGATACCCCTTTCCGCTTCTTGAGATTCCCTCCAAGCTCCCTCCAAGCTTGCTCCAAGCTAATTATCCCTAAAATATCTCTTAAATATCTCCTCACCTCTCTGCATATCTATAACTTGGAAAGCTCTCTCGCTTCAGCCGGAAATCAATTATCACCTTTTGGTTAGGAATATACCTACCACGGCTGCGACCACCTTACACCCCTAAGACCGGCCTTTCTTTTTCGCAGACCGCCCTTACGCCCATCTAGACGGCTCCTCCCGCTTGCCACCAGCTTCCGCTCGCGAGAGCTCCCAATATGTGTCGATTTCTTGTACGCATGCCCCCTTTATTAGATACCTATCTTCTCCTCTTTGCTGCAGAAGATATATGCACACATTCCAATTCAAGGCCTGATCTTGAATTCCCCGCCTGCTTCATATCTGGTCTCGAACCAGAGGCTAACCTCATCTACCCTACACCCAGGTATACAAAGGAAGAAACGATATCCTCCTCAGCAAGCTCATAACAGAACCAAGCCATTCCATCCTAACCCAATCCTATGACTCCCGCCTGAGACTAGTAAGTCACCCATCTTCTGCAGTCTCTCAAAACACCCACCAAAAGAAGAACAACAAGTCGGGAAGCCAATATATCTCCTTATCTTAACACTTTCCCCCTCCCACAGGACACCCGCCGCCCCGTGAACGGTGACGGCTTCGGCGTAGGCTTCTACACCGCCCCTGCCCTGGGCCCAGACCCATGCATCTTCACCTCCACCCTCCCCGCCTGGAATTGCGAGAACCTCGAACGCCTCGCCTCTAAAACAACCTCGTCCCTCGTCTTCGCGCACGTGCGCGCCACAACCGAAGGCGCCCTGGCCGACAACAACTGCCACCCCTTCCAGCACAACACGCTCATGTGGATGCACAATGGCAATCTGGGCGGGTGGAAGCATATCAAGCGGCAGCTGGCTGATTCGCTGGCTGACAAGTGGTATCTGGGCGTCAAAGGAGGGACAGATAGCGAGTGGGCATTCGCCCTGTTTTTGGATCTGATGGAGAAGGAAGGGCGGGTTGATCCCAGCTCGGCGCCCGAGGGGGGCTTTGGGCACGCGCTGCTCAGGGAAGTTATGGGCAAGACGATTCGGAGGATTAACGAGTTTATTGCGGCGATTCCGGAGGGGTGTGGGGTTATGGATGTTGAGAGGAGGAGTTTGCTGAATTTTGCGGTTACGGATGGGCATACTGTTGTGTGTACGAGGTATGTTAGTAGTAAGACCGATGAGGCGGCGAGTTTGTATTTTTCGTCTGGGACAAAGTGGAAGGAGGGTCGGACCAAGGGGCATTTCAAGATGGAGAGGCATGATAAGGGGGCCGATATTGTGTTGGTGGCTAGTGAGCCATTGACATTTGAGAGACGTGAGTATTCTTCCTCCACAGCACCCCTCCCCCCCTCCTCCTATTAAATCTCTATATTATTTCCTATGTCTTTTATTATCATTACACAAAGTGAATACGCTAACCTTCCATTTTCCACCAATCTATACAGATAACTGGGTCACCGTTCCCACCAACTCAATGCTCACAATCCACAAGCAAAACGTCCTTATCCACCCGATCATTGACGAATTCTACGACGATGACCCAAACCATGACCGCTCCGCCGGATTCGCCGTCTCCAAGGGCCTCGTCAGCAAAGCACCGGGTACCACGGTGGTTCCGGACAGTAACCTCTCCAAGAGTCCGCCTATATCAGCAGCTTTTACTCCTGCTGATACGCCCGGTTTGATCCCGAGAAGGGGCACGCAGGGCCCTAATAATAATGACGGTCCCATGTTGGATGAATTGGACCAGAAGATCAGACCGGTTCAGCTTCGAGCTTGATTTGGAAGGGTTTTTTTTTTTTGGTGTCAGCTGGATCTTCCTTTTTCGCAGGTGCTCTGCGACTTGGTAGCTTTATTGGTGGTGTTCTTTTCGGGTCATAAATCATTATGGTAGCGATGGTGACAAGTGAGAGGAAAAAATTGATTATTGGAAAGTGTGGTCGTCAGGCAGGGTAGCGTAAGGAATCATCTTGGGATTATTCCACAGCTTGGTCTTTATTTCTTTTTCTTTTTCTTTTTTCTTTTTCTTTTTTTTTCTTTTTTTTTTTTTTTTTGATTATGGCTTTTGGGCATTGCTTGTCGCTTCTTTGCCTTTTCGGTTCTTTTTTCGGACTGCAGAAGTTAGTATCCCTTAGAATAGCCCTTCCGCAATAGCGGGTTCGGTGCAACTTCGCACAGACACATCCTCTCCGTAGTTGTTGGATGGCGGGCAAGTTCTCCACACAAGAGGCCAATAAACCACAAACCCAACAACAGCCAACAAGCTCAAAAAAACCCCCCAGTAGAAAAATGCAACGAAGAGAAATAGAGTAGAACCTAATCCTCCCCGGAAATATTCGCATGCCGAAAATACTTCATCCCCACCCACGCCACAACCACCCACACCCACGCCATAACGGCCGTCAAAATGATAAGTGCCGGATAATATCCCACAATCGGCAGCGTGGCATCATCCTCCAGCTCTGGCGGCGCATACGGCGTCTCCCCGACATCCCACGCCCAGCTCCAGACACCGAGACAACTGCCCATCCCCACCACGAACACCAGCCACGTCACCAGCAGGATGATCCACCCCCACCACTCCGTCTCCGCGTAGTCCCACGACGTCGCCGTCTCCAGAGCAGAAGCGGCGGGGTAGTCCGGGGAGATGGCAGATACGGCAGCGGCTGTTGGGGATTTTTCTGAGGCCACGGGGCTGCTGATAGGGACGCCGGAGGTATCTGTGCATGAGAGGGGGGATTTGACGCGGTGGGAGACGATGCGGGAGCGGATGGTTGCGGTGGTTGCGGTGGTTGCGAGCATGTTTGCGGTGGAGGGGGGATTCATGAGGAGGAGTTTTGCGCTGGGGGTGGGGGGAAAGTAGGCGTTGGAGCTGGAGAAGGGGGTGGGAGTTTTGTGGAGATTACGACGTGGTCCTGGGGCTAGGTTGAAACTGCTGGACGCTGAGGTTGTGGTGGTTGTTGTGGCTGTGGTTGTGGTGGTTATGTTGGTCTCGGTGCTGACGTTGCTGGAGAGGCGGGTGAGAAGGGTTTCCGGAGGGCTTTGGCGTGGGGTGGAGCGGAAGTGGAGCTTGTTCCCGTTCTCGTTGTCGTTGCCGTTCTCGTCCGCGTCCACATCGGCGTCCGCGTCAGCTTCAGCGTCAGCGTCAGCTTCAGCGTCAGCATCAGCGCCAGCATCAGTGTCGACGTTGTCGTCCTCGTCGTCTCTGGTCGTGTCGGAGTGCGTGGCGCCGGAGTGCGGCTGCCGGGATTGTATCTGTAGATTGCTCTTGCTAACCCATGTTCGGGATGGCGGGGGCGGAACCGGCGGCGGAGAAGGAGCAGCAGCGCTGACACCGGGCGGTGAGCGCCCGTGCAAGGCCAAGGCCAAGCCGGAGCCGCTCGGCGGGTCGTGGCTCCTCTGCCGCGGGTTCGTGCCTGCCCGCCCGAGCTCACCGCCGTCACGGTCCAGCGTGGCAGGAGAGGGGGGCGGAAAGCGCAGTTGACCCGCCGGACTTTCCCTTCCACTTCCATCTCGCTGAGTCATTTCCCCGTCAGCAGCAAGTAAACCCGTATTGCTCCCCCCTTCCGCTTGTCCCCGACTATCCCCCAGAGCAGCAGCAGTAGAAGTAGCAGCAGAAGCAGCAGCAGCAGCAGCAGCAGCAGCAGCAGCAGTAGTAGTAGTAGTAGTAGCAGCAGTAGTAGTATCGACAACCCTCCCCGCCCCCGGAGAAACAGAGCCCCCCCGACCCCATCCTCCAATCGTCTCCTTCTCTCTCTTCTCCCTCTTCTCCCTCCCCTCCTTCCCCTCCATCCTCAACGCCGTCGTCCCCAACAACGTCGACTTCCTCAACGACCTTTTCCTCCTCTGCGATTTGCGCCGCTGCTGCTGCAGCGCGGTAGCCAGAGCTCCTCCACGTCCCGCTTCAATCCCAATCTCTCCTCCACCCCCACTTCCGAACCCGTCAACACCATTATTATACTCATTATTATTCCCATCACCCGTTCCAGACCTCCCATCGTGTCCTCCCTCCTCGTCGCCCTCGTCCGGGACTTTATTGTGGCTCTGGCTCTGGCTCTGGCTCTGGCTCTGGCTCTGGCTCACGTTCGCAGCGCCACCGCGCGAAAATGATAAACGCGAAAGGAGAGAGGTGGATATATCGCGCTTGAGGCTCGTGCTTGCGCTGCTGCTGCTGCTGCTTCTGCTGCTTCTGAGACTACCAGCGCTGCTGTGGTTGCGGCTGTGGCTGTTGCCGTTGCAGTTGCCGTTGCCGATGTTGGTAATGTCTGTGCCATCTGAACGGCTTCGCAGCAGGGGTACCGGGCGTTTTAGGGATTTCGAGGTGGACGGGGACGGGGACCGGGACCGGGACCGGCCGGTGGTCGCGGTCGCGGTCGCGGTCGCGGTCACAGTCGCAGTCGCAGTCGCATTTTCCATGAGGATGGTATGGGCAGAAGATGAGAGTTTGATTTCTGATGAATCTTCTTCCCTTTTGCGCGTGTGCACGCGCACGGGGGTTGTAAAAGTCCAACGCGGGATCACTGGTTGCGACGTTGGTTCTGCGATCGACGTAGGCAGTCCAGTGTATGCAGCAGCTAGGGTCAACGAGGCGGGTGGGTGGTATTAGATTATGGATACAGAATAGATGCGATAAACACAGATGTAATAAAATAAAATAAAGTGAATAGATCAAAAGGCCCCCGTGCCAGACGTGGCGGTGATTTGGGTGGGATGGATAGATAGATAGATATGCTTTGCAATGTGAAGTGTGCTGCTTGCTGTTGGGGAGGGAAAAGAACGGCGGAAGTCTGCTGTGGCTTCGGCAGTAGCTCAGGAAGCTCAATGCGGTGTGTATCCACAGCGGGGCTTCCCCCTGCGGCTCCCGAACGAAACCATTCCACTAAACAATTCAGTGTGGAGTAGCTAACAACCACAAAATGAAGGAATATCGACGTCCTTCATGATCTATCTTTGTGAATGCACTTCTAATTGCTGTAGCAGAAAGGGAAAGATTTTGGAAGGTTGAATTACAACCTCCCTTCGTATGAAGTATGGTCTACAAGAAACTGAAAGTGATTACACAAAGGACTCAGACCAAGAACCCTGAACAAAAGAAACTTTCTCCAGAGAAGAAATCGGACATCCGTAATACATACACTTCATAGTTAGAATTCATCATAATCACAACAAATCCTATTATTACGACAGGAACGAAGGAAGAAGAACATCATGCCGCAGTGGTATATGCAACCCGTCAAAGCAGATGGATGTGCTTTTACAAGAAGAGAAAGGCTGCCAAAATTGTTCAGGAAAACAACACTCAACTTCTCATGGATTGCATTCAATTAAAAATAAATAAATACAAATTTGACTGGTTAACTAAGGTATATATATATAAATGAAGATAATGAGAGAGGAAAAGAGGAAAATACCCCGGAAAAAAAAAATTAAATATCAGCAAGAACTGACTAGCCCCAAATGGGCATCAATGCTACGAAAAAAAATACGAAAGACGCTGATTCTCAAGAAGACAGCAATGGTAATGCAGGTATTGCGAAAGAGAGAGTAGGGGAATGCGCTGGTAGGCAGGACTGCATTGGCCGAAGAGGGATATCAGATCAGGTGCTGTGGGATGAGAACAAAAAGAGAATGACACAAGCACACAGACACAAAGAAGAGAGAGAGAGAGAGAGAGAGAGAGAGAGAGTTTCAGCAAGACTTTGAATGGATATTTGGTTAAAATTTATTTGAGAAATAAGAGAGCAAAAAAGAAAGTTCTCTTAGCAAAAACAGACAAGAGCATTGCAGAAAATATATTTATAAAAAAAGAGAGAGGGGGAAAAAAAAAAGGGAAAGAAGAAAACCGTGGGGTATTTAGTTTGACTTTCAATTTAGAGAAACAAGAAACGGAGAGGAGGAAATATCATAAAGGCTTCATTTAGAAGGGAACGGACGAGGTCGGAGGAAGTTAGAGGGGTCGAGGGAAGCGGGAGGAGGGAGATACGCTGTTGACTTTTAAGTTGACGAAGATGAAGCAAAACAAAAAAAACAGAAAGAAGGATATTAAAGAAAGAAAAAGATTAAAAGGAAAAAAAAGGAAAAAAAGACAAGACAAGGCAAGAAAAGACTTCGAAGGCCATTTTGGTTAATTTTTTAGGTAAAGTAAGGACAATTTTGGGGGGGTTGGAAATGGAGATGGCGTTAAAATAAATCAGAATTGCACAAGCACAGAGCACAGAGCAGAGAGTAGACGATTGAGAAACACAAATTCAAACACAGAACAAAAACAGACGATAGACCGTAAACCAGTAGATGAGAGACAAACAGATAAAGAGAAACAACAGGACAAGAAATATATGGGAGATCGTGGACGGAACGCGGTGGGGAATTGGAACGGGGAACGAGGTAGTAGATGAGGTAAATAGATAAAGCAGGCATGTAGGGTAGACGATGGAAACAAGGAACCTAGAAACTAGAAACTATTCACCGAATCCCGGGTGCGTGTTGCGCGTTGATTCCTTGGGACGATAGATTGGAACAGAAATCAAAGAGACACCTGTTTTGGAACCTTGAGCTTTGGGGAGTGGGGTGGAAAGGCAAGGGGGGAGGAGGGGGTTAGGTATGTATAACATCAAACGAAAAATGACACAGAGGGGTATCCAGGAACATCAACCTCCCTCACACCTCCCCCATCTTAACCCATTACCGTCACCTCTCATCCCTGATAACCCCCAAACCCATTCCCAAAGCCCCCACCCCCACCTACACCTACACCTACACCTCCACCCCCAACTACACCCCCATTAGGCCCGCCAGGCTGACCACCCCAACCAGCTTGCCCCTGCCCCCCTTGTCCACCACGACCATGGCCCCCATAACCACCCTGACCACCTACCCCGACACCCCCGCCAACATTAACACCGCCCGCCGGGAAGCTGCTGACCGTACGCTGCACCGGGCATACCAGGCCCACCGAAGGGGGCGGATTGTTGGTCCCAGCCGCGTGAGGAGGGGGAGGGGACGGCACCGCCTGGTGGTTGGGTGCGTTAGCTCGTGTGCTGGATTGTGGGTTGAGGCGGGAGAGGAGGGGCTGGGAAAGCAGGGAAGGGCTGTGGGGCAAGGGGAGATGGGGAGCACTAACTACCTACCTTGGGGAGTCATAGGACCGCTCGGCCCGCTATATTGCGGGAAATAAGGCGAGGTATTGGAGTTGAAGGTTGGCGTGCCGGCCTGCTGCTGCTGTTGCTGAGGCGAGTATCCTTCAAACTGCCCTGTTGGCGGGCGGTCCTTTCCCCACTGTTTTATATAAGATGAATGATTTGTTAAAATGTAGTTCGTTTTGATATTTGTGTTGTGTTGTGTTATTTTTTTATTTTTGGCATGATTAGCGTACAAGGGGAAAGGGGGGGTTTATAAACTTACGCTACACTTCAACGGGCGTCCATTAACGTTATACCCGCTCAACTGACAAATAGCCATCGCGGCATTCTCGTGCGTATCCATCTTCACAAAAGCAAACCCGCGATCAGCCTGGAAGCGCGTCTCAACAACGTAACCGAAATTCTGAAACAAAGGCACAAGGTCATTTTGCGTCGTGTACGGCGTAAGGTTGCCAACGTAGCAAGTGGTCTGCCACTGCGGCGTTTGCGCAACAACCATATCATAACTTTGCACTCCATGTGTGGGAAAATGATGGTGCCCGAAGGGAGTGGTGGGCGTCATACCCATCGCAGCCATAGCCTGCTGCTGCGAGATGGACGGTTGACCCTTTTGGTTGGCCCAGTTGCAGCGTATGGCGCGGGATCCCAGCCACTCGCCGTCCATGGAGCTGAGAGCTTTCTCTGCATCAGAACGTTCACGGAAGGCGACGAAGCCATAGCCACGCGAGCGGCCGGTTTTCATATCCCACATGACACGAGCCTCGGAAACGGAGCCAAACGCTGAGAAGGCTTGGAGAAGGACTTCATCGTTTACTTCGTTAGAGAGATCGCCTACGAAGATGTGGAAGTGGTTTGATGTGTCCTCTTTGTTGTTGCTGTTGGATTGGTAGGCCCAGTTGACGCGAATTTCCTGTTGGAGAGGGTGGGGTTTTAGAGAGCGAATGTCATAATTCTGTTTTGAAGGGAGAAAGATCGATTCGATCACTTACGGATTGGTGCACACGGCGTCCATTGAGGGTAGCCATAGCTCGTTCAGCGGCACCAGGATCGTCGTACTCAACGAAACCGTAGTTCAATCCCTTGCTCTGTAGAGAAGAATATTGTTAGTAAGTCCAGTTTCTGGTTTGTAAAAAAGAGAAGAAAAAAAAAAGGATAAATTGATGATGGTGATGGTGGTGGAATGGAAAGTAGAAGGGAAAGAAGGATAGAAAATGACGAGAGGGAAAACATTAGGAGACGACATTGAAAGCACAGGTGGAACACAAAAAGCGGAAATAGGCAATGTTAGCGAGAATCCAGTGAAAGGCACACGGGAGGCGAGAGAGAATCCAGTGACAGCCGTTTCGTTGTGTAGCTGCTTACATTCTTGTCGGGAATGATCTTGACACTCTGCACGTGCCCGGTGGTCTCAAAGATCTGTCTCAAGATGTCTTCGGTGACGCGAGGGTCAAGACCACCCACGTACAGGGCGCGCTTGTTTGGTTCCGGAGCCGCACGACGCACAAAGCCACCTGCGGAAGTAGGTGACATCATATTGCCTGACATTGGGGGAGGTGATCGCAGTGGGAATCGGGTTGGTGTTCTGAGGGATGACGACTGGAGCAAGAGGTGGAGGAGGCATGTGGGAGGGATTGCCACCCTGACTGTTGTTGCTGCCCTGGGACCCATCGAATTGCTGTTGTTGCTGCTGCTGTTGACCTGGGGCACCTGCAGAGGGTTGGGGAGGGGGAGGGAGAGTGGAAGAAGTGGTGGGTGGGGCGTTTTCAGCCATTGCGTAGAAGGCAGGAAAAGAGAAGTGGGATGGATGGATGAATGGATATATTTCGCGCAAGAGAAGATATCGAATGGAAAGGCTGCTAACTCTGACAACAAAGATTATACAAGCAGGCTCGACGACACGATTGCGAAGGATGAAAGGCGGATGAAAGATGTAGTGGGCTTGACTGTTTTTGTTTCTTTGGTCAGTTCATAGAGCAAAGCTGTGATAGATGGAGGAGCGGTGTGAATAAGTGTGAACAATGTGAATGAAAGAAGGAGGATTGTCACTTAAGAAGCTTGAAGGGGGAAAAGGGTGTGATCCAATGGAACCCGATGTGTCAGGACAGGCGGACGTGGGGAGAGAGATACGTACAGGAGAATTGAAACTGAACCAGGTTTGAATCAAGGGAAGACAGATAGTCGAAACTGTAGAATGTTGAAAACGGTGGGTATTCTTGAAGAAGGATCGAAAAAAGTTGAAGTAGATTATTCTCGATTGTGTACCTGGTGCAAGCAATTCAAGGTGACAGTAAAAAGAAGAAAAGAAAAAGGAGGAGGGTATAATTATTCTTCTTTCCTTTTTTCCTTTTTTTTTTCTTTTTCTTGAGTGGTGGTGGTTGTTGCTGCTGCTGTGTGATAAAAACTTTCTCTTCTTCTGCCCTTTTTCTTATGATCCCTGATGCACTCACACGGACTCGTTACCGGCTAAACACGCAAGGAGACACTTCCTAAGAAATAGTAGGGACAAGAGGGGAAAAAACGAAGAGAGGTTGGGAATCGGAAGACGAGAGACACGAGATGAAAAGTACTCAAAAATGCCGACGCCTTTGATATTCCGATGAGATTGATGAATGGAGGGAAGGAGAGGTTGGCAAGGTTGGGGTGGAGATGAGGGACAGATGGAGGGATCGAAAGTGAGGAGTGGGTGTGGGAGTGGGAATAGAGGAGAAAGGGAAAAAAAGAAGCAAAAAAGCTCTGACGTACGAGGGGACACAAGAACAGAGAACAGACAGGATAGAAGAGAGAGGAGAGAGAGAAGAGAGAAAAGGAAGAGAGAAGAAAGAGAAAGAGAGAGAGTGAGAGAGTGAGAGAGAGAGAGTGAGTGAGAGAGAGATAGAGATGAGAGAGAGAGATGAGAGAGAGATGAGTGAGAGAGAGAGAGAGAGAGAGAGAGAGAGAGAGAAAGAGAGAGAGAGAGAAGAAAACACGAACAGGAACAGGAACAGGAACAGGAACAAGGAACAGAAGAAGAAGAAGAAGAAGATGAAGTGAAAAACGAGATAGAGAACAAAGAAGAGAACCAGCAGGAAAACGGAAGATGAGGATGAGGAGAATGAGGAGGAGGAGATTGAGGAAAAGGCGGAGAGAAGAGAGACGAGAGACGAGACAAGAAGGGGGCGAGGCGAGGGGAGCACGAGCACTTGCCTACAGCTACACACTACACACTACACACTGCACACTACACACTACACACTACACACTACACACTACACTACACACACTACACTATGCACTACACTACACACGCACACACACACACACACACACACTACACACTACACACTACACACTGCACTATGCACTACGCACTACGCACACTACACACACCCACACAACCACACAGCCCTCCACACAGTCGTGGACACACAGTGAACACACAGTGGACACACAGTTGGACACACCACAGACTCCCTCCATCCACACACCTCCACACAGCAAGCAACCTGGCAGATGTGACGGGTCTAAGCCTCATCAGGCTAGCCCCCTGCCGCTTTGGGGGCCCAGTTTTTGCGGGTTGCGCCTTGGCATTTTCTGGGCATTCCCCGGCCGGGGACCAGCGCTTGACCACATCCGGTCTAGCGCCTCAGCTGCAAGGCTGGAGGTTACTTTCTTCAGCTTCGTACCTTCAATCTCTTTCTGCCACGCTCGAGCTGGAGTCGGTATGAGGACACCACCGCGGAAAGGGGGCAGCGTCAGCAAATTAGATATATGGGTGATGGAGGAACCTGTGAACGGCAGAAGGGCAAGAAGGGCACTTGGGTAGGGTACATATTTCTACTACAATAATATCAACTCTACTCCGATACCAACCTGTCCCAAGCTTAGAATCTCGCCAAGTCTGCTGACATAATGGATTCCCTTGGCTTAACTAGTCCATACTCTCGCGGTACAGCTTCTTCCCATGTACAATATACACTACTCCAAGAGAGAGTCAATCTGATATCTTACCTCTCTCTTCACCTTACCCAAAAGAACCTCTTGGAAACCCGGCCAGGGTGCAATCCTCAATTCTCACGCCTTGCTGATTCCTCTCTGACCCATCCCTGAGCTCTTCTTGTGCTGGAGGCAGAAAGCTCCAATCACCCCAAATAGCCCAACCATCATCACATACAGGGTCCCGTCTCCAACTCCCTCTACCTCAACTCCTACCTAAGAACTGCCCAAACCAGTCAATCCCTTTCCAAAACCCGCCCATCATGTCGACAATATCCCCCTCCCAGTCCCGTGAGGAGTCCCTGGACACCTTAACAGCCACGGTGAACCAGATGGTATGTCTGAGTCTGTCTCTTCTTCTTTTTCTTCTTCTTTTTCTTCTTCTTCTTCTCCTCATATTTTCACTCAGCGTACACGCACGGTAAGAGACCCAAAACTAACAACAAATCCCCAGCTAATCGAAACTGCCCGCTTCTTCCGCGCATCCGGCTCCACACGCGCCCGCGTGTACCTGAAACATAACCTCCCGGTAACCTACGACCAGTTCCAGAAGGCATTGGATAATCTGTCTGAACAGATTGTACGTATGGCATTTCTGCCTTCTTATGAATATAGTTCATTTTTGCGGATTACGGAAGAAAAGCTAACCGTGCAAAATCACATTTATCCAGTTCATCGCCAAAGCCTTCCTGGAACGGGACTACGATGCAGCTGTGCAGCGGAAGGAAGCGGCCCGGAGTTCGAAGAATGCTATTTCTGGAGAGGATGGGGCAAAGGATGGGGCGGTGAAGAATAGCAATGGCCGCGGTAATGGGCAAGGAGCAACGGAGGCTGTGGGCTCGTCTCAGGCACATGCAGGGCCATCTGGACAGTTTACTACGGATACACAACAACAACAACAACTCCAACAACCATTGTCGAACGGATCGAATACGGGGAATGATAATCTATCACTAGATGCATCTGCGCCTGCATCTACGCCGACGCAAGCTGCGCATACTGTTAATTTCGACTCCCTGTTTCCCGCTTCGGACTCTAATAATAACAACGCCAATGATGATGATGACGATAATCTTAATAACAATAATAACATCACCTCTACTTCGACTGCGAATCCCAACGCCAACGCCTTCGACATCTCCCATACTGCCCCTGATACCATCAATACAAATACAAATACAAATACGACAGGCAGGGACATAAACACACTCACCTCCCTTCTGCCCGGACTGGAAAGCTACGCCAGTGCCGCGGGCGATGAGTTTGGGTTTGAGATGGGCGGGGTCCAGAATGAGGGGGATGGTAGCAGTGGGAATGGTGCTGGTGGGAATGCGGATGGGAACGGTAGCGCGAACGCTAACGCTAATGCCAATGCCAACGCCAATGCTAACGCTAAAGTATCTGGACCTGGCACTGAGACAGCGAATGTGAGGATGGGAATGGGAATGAATGCGGGTATGAATATGGATATGGATATGGGTATGAATATGATGAATATGGGGGTGGGGATGAATGGTGGGAATTTGCATATGGATGAGCAGCATCAGCAAGGGATGGGGATGGGAATGGGCATGGGAATGGGGATGGGCATGGGCATGGGGGAGTCGAGTTTTGAGGATTTATTTGTTGGGGCTGGCGCTGATGGAGGTGGTGGGGTGGGCGAGGGTCATGGGCATGGTGGGCATGGGGAGCATGGGGAGGATTTGTTGGGGGATATGGAGATTGGGGAGTTGGATGATTCGTGGTTTAAGTGAGATTTTATTTATTTATTTATTTACTTTTTTTTTTGCATAATAAGATGCTGCTACATGAGGGGATGAGTTTTAGACTTTAGAATTTTAAGAGCTGTGGGATGGAAGTTAAGATTGGATGGTCTTCCTTTGTATGTGTGTGTGATAACTGGGTTTATAGGATATGAAACTCAAATCTGCATCTAATATTATATCAATGAATAACTTAAACAAGCCATCTCAACACATATAGCCCCTTTACCGGCTGATAAGGAAACCAGAATTGGGGAGCGAGAATTTTTAAGCCATTTTTTTTTTTTAAAAAAAAAAAAATAAAAAGTATTCCATTCCAAAAATGCAGCCAAAGTCTCTTGACAAGATGTTGAACATAATTAGTTGTAGTGGTAACTAGCGCCCAAAGAAACAATCCAAAAATGCAAAATGCTAATGCTAAAACAAATGCTTAGACAGATCCCATCTATATTTATCCACTCAATAGCCAACCCAAAGATCAAAAAAATAAATATAAAAATAATAATTAAAAAAACAAAAAACATAATAGTATTAATAATAATACACCACACCCTCCGCTTCCCCTCTGCACAAAACTACCCCTTTACCCACTCCCTTCCCTCCCGTCCACCTCTCCACCATCCCCAACTCTAACCCACTCCCTCGGCACATCCATACTGCGATGCACCCTCCCTCCAGGCGTCAATGGCACATTCATCAACGACCTCCCCCGCATGCCCTCCTCATACTCCCGCTCCGCAACCTGCAGCCGCTCAAAGTAATCATCCAGCCCTGCACGCGGGTCATCGTCGGGGACTATGGAGGTATAATCTGGCGGCGGGGTAGGGAGGGGTGGAGGTGGTGGGGGCAGTTCTTCGAAGGAGGGCGGGCCGAAGGACGGGGCGCGGAGGAGGTGGATGGGACGTGGTGGTTCAGGGGAGATGTGCGCTGCTGGTGGGCGGGTGGGTATGATGAAGGAGGAGGAGGGGGTGGAGGTGCTGGTGCTGGTGCTGGTGCTGGTGCTGGTGCTGGTGCTGGCGCAGTCGATGTCAGAAACGTGAGGGACGTTTCGCGTTGAGGGGGGCATGTTGCTGGTGTTGTTTCGGGTGCTGTCGTAATCCCTCGTGGCGAGTTTGCAGCCGCAGTACATGTTTTGGGATTGGGGTTGGCATAAATACTGAGCTGTGGGTTCGCATGGGGAGGAATAGGCTGGTAGGTAGAGATTTGATTGTGCAGCGAGGCAGGACATGATGTGAAGTGGGGAGTCGATGGAGATTTCGAAATGGCGCCGTTTGGAAGGGTCCTTTTCGTCTGGGCGGGAGAGGCGGAGGACGATCTGTGGATTTCCCTGTTGGCTGAATTTTCTGGGATGCTTGAGGTATGTACATATATAGGTAATTAAACTTACTTTGATCCAATGGTTTATTTGTAGTTGCTCATGTGTAGTGTCAAAATGTAACGCGCGGCTGGTGTCCTTCTTCTTCAACTCGCCACAGGTAGGAAGCTGCACGCTGAACTCCATCTCTGTCGGGCCCACCCCAAAGTCCGTTTCCAGATCCCCCAGCAGATTCGAACTCCGGGGATTTACATACTCTATCCCCTCAGCTGCCTGTCTTCGAGCATCGTGCGCAACACCTCCACCAGCAGTTACTCTGCAAACACTGCCAGGGAATGTACTTGAGCTTCGCGCAGCCGCACGCTTCTCGAAAAGTAGAACCTTCTTGCTCGCCTCAAGTCTATGATACTCCTTGTTATTGGTCACAACCTGTGTGCTTTCCGTTATATAAACCTTGATGCGATGGCACGACACCTTCGCCAGGGGTGTAAATTTAAAGGCAATTGGCACCTGTGAGCCAAGCGGGAAAGATTTGCCAGAAATGATGATATCATAGTGTAATTGGTCATCCCATGTCCGCGAAATGGCGATGGGCTCGACATGCTCCAGGGAGCCTTCGGCAGGCGTACGAATAAAAGGGACCTCCCTGTGCCCAAGGAGATTGGGGCGGAATGCTCCCGATCGTTCAACGCTTGCCTCTAATGCGTACCTTACCCAGCCCGCGCTCGAATTGATAGTTTCGGAATACCGCGAGGAGATCGGAAGCTCAAAATTGTACCAGTAGTCACCGGGATGGAAGAGCTTGTAGCCTCTCGATGCTACACTTGGTCCACCGTGAGAGGTTTCGCCTTTGCCAAAACTCCGTGAATAATTCGCTCGGAGAGATAAACGTTTGACATCCTTTGGAGAGCTCGCTAGAGATGTCTGACTGCATTTTGGAAGCAAATCGATTGCAAACGACAACTCCTTCGTCGACACCGCTGCCGTCTTCAACTGCGCATAGTCCGCCCCATTGCTGTATTCCGCATCAGGGAGTTGCGCATTGAATAACATCCATGTATGATTTATTATTACATGTTGCTCGTGGAACTGGTTTTTCTTGTATGGTAAGCCTAGGATAAGAGAATTAGCCTCGATCTCCAAGAGGTGTTTTTCAAGATATGGCAAATGATATGTACCCTCGGGCCAGTATGTCTGCCCCAATCCCTTAAAATTCAAAGATATCTTTTTAATCTTTGCGGACTTTGATAAACTTAAACGTAATGTCCCTCTAAGAATCGAAGTCTTCCTGGTGTCCGTATCATTACGGTCAAATCCCTCAAGGAACAGTACCGGTTCAGCCAGAGATATCGAAACGGTAATTCCGTTTGACGATGCGACTACTTTCTCATGTCGTGGTAGTGTAGAGTTAGGCAGCTGTGCATCGTGAATACATGGTGTATTGCTCCTGTCCACTGGCGATACCGGACGGCTCCGTGAGGTTCGGTACGATGAGGATTCCGATCTCCGTGACTCCGAAACATCTGCCACTGGCACCCGATGTAACAACATATCCCATGCCCTGCGGGAATGGATATTAAAGATGGTCTGCTACCGTGAGACTTCCGGTTTATAGTAAGAGGGTCTTGAAGGGTTTCTTGAGATAGAGGCGGTCGTATGCGGGAAGAGTCAAAAGAAACGTTTCGTATTATCACGAGGTCGCGCCAGAGTAGCTATTTACAGCAATAAACCTTTAATGTACACATGGAATGGTGGCGATGACGCCGGCTGGTATTATCGCGGTTGAAACTACCCGTGGAATACACCTGATAGAGAAATATCTCCAAGAAACGAGCGTGGCTTTAACGAAAGGAGAAAAGCTACAGAAAACGTCAGATATAATAACTAACAACCGTATAGACAATCCAACGTTTTGCCAAAAGAGCCAATCAGCATCGAAAAGGGCCGTGTCGAATGATGTGAGAGCAGAGTTGCATATAAGATTCGGGCAGAATTGCTGCCCCGTGGTAATATAAACCGACTGAATAAGAAGGATTATCAATCAATAATTTGGAAAGGAAAGGGGATTTTTATCTACCCTTGTGTATCTGGAGAAAAATTCTTGCTGTCTGTTTTCCAACGTCTCTCGGTCGACTGGAAACTCTGCTGCAAATGCGCCACAGGGGAATAAGGCGCAGTATTATCACAAGTCTGGGTAGTCGAACGGGAACCTGCCACCAGCGAAAATTCACGGCGGAGACGTGAAGCTTTAAAGAAAAAATGAGATTGTGTTTTGGGCGAAGGAGATTATACGATGGTGATGGAGGTGAACAGGTAAAAGTCATTATTGTTGTTGCCCACGTTTAACTGCAGTGAGCGGGCTTCTCTGCTTATGATGACTCGGGAGCCACGGGTACGGAGATCCTGCAGGTGGATGCCAACCGAGTGGCTGGTTTACACATGAACCTTGTTTAAATAGTTTGACTGGGAACTTACTCACTCATCAGTAAGTGAAGCGCTGTGGCTAAGTCCAATGTTCGACGGGGCAATCAGGGCTAAGACGGCTGATCTAGGCCCTTTCATCTTGAGTTTACCAGCAAATCTACGCCTCAGTTGGCTTTTATCCCACGGCATTGACACTTCGGACGTTCCAAGGTTTCTCCTCTCTTTCTTATCCTATAATTGACTCAAACCGGTAATAGAGAAAAGTAAGGTAGGTCGTTAACAAACCGGGACGGGAGTTTGAACAATTCCTGCTTGGTTATGCGTTCTCTGATTCCGTTTGAATCCATGGTTCGGTAGCCTTGTACTGTGTACATGCACACACATACGCTGGCATCTGGCAAGCTAATAGCTCATTTCCCATCTCTTTTGCAGCAAGCTAGTCGCCAGGCAGTGTCAAGCTGTCCGCAGGTTCCCACGCGGATCTGTTGCAATGACCGCATTTTTTACGTCCAATACCTGTGGCTGTTTCACAATACATGCATCTGTGGCTCGGGACTTCTCTTGGGTGTTTTTTTCTGTGCCGTGATTCTCATCAACAAGTTGATCAATCATTGCTTGAACAGGTTAAGATCTGCGGTAAGCTTTTTCATAGCTATTGCCCATCACCGCTTTAAACCAAGACCAGCCAGCGAGTTGGATCAGATAACTAATCGTCATCCCTCTGCGCATCAGTTCGTTGTTATTGATCGGCCAACGCTTTGATGTCGTTGGTTCTCAGGAACAGGCTAAAGAAAATGTGATTGCAAATAGTTACTGTCGGGCTTGACAACTCCAGTGTGAAAACAGGGCCTGGCAGCCATTTCGTCCCGCAAGTGGGGCTCATTGTCGTCCTCAATAACGTGAGATATTTTAAACAACCAGGCGGATTATCAGGCGTCTGAAAGAATACGAATAGAAGTGGGTCGGTCAGATTGCTACACTGTTCATAGCTAACATAATCTAAATCTAACAACTAACTAGTTAACTAAACTGTGAATAAACAAGAACTATTTATCTGTCTAACATTTACTGAAAATATGACTATTTCATATTTTTAAAATTAAAATTATCTTAATTATAAGCTTATTAAATTAGTATTTATATATATTTTAAATTAAATTATTAAATATAGAAATGAAAACTTATATATATTATAATTAATACTTTAAAAAATATTAATACTTTAAATATAAATATAATATAAAACTGAAATTTTATTAATCTAATTTAAAAATTAATTTTTAAATAAATAAAAAACTAAATTTATAAAAATAATAATTTTAATAATAATAACAACAATATAATTAATTAAATATATATATATATATAATTTTATAAATTTTATAAACTATAAAATTTTTTAATTAATAATAATTTTAAAACTAAAGTTTGAAGTTTGAGAATTTTTATATGTAATTTTTACTTTATTATATAGTTTTATCATAGTTTAACTTTTATTCAAATTATTTCTTAAACAATTTGTTAGTTATATTATACTTAATAAGTTAATTAAAATATCATCAATTTTCAACTTAGCTGTAATTGCGATGTCAACGGATATAAAATAAGACTGAAGCCATTAAATTTACAAGATAAAGCATTAAACTTTAAACTGTACGTGATCTGCCTCCGTACGCCCGTGATTCGCATCGCCCGAATCTATCCGACTGCATGTCTCTGCACAAAGTTACGCTTCGAATCCTGCTCGCATTCCTACATATATAAATAGGGGCTTGATTTCCTCTTCCTTGTATTAAAAGGGAAGATAAATAGATTTTTATCTTATGTAAGCTTGATATATAGTTATTAATTGTTAGCTGTCCTTGACCAGTCGTGATGCTCCGCCTGCTGCATGTGATATACCTAGCTAACCTAACTCCCTCTCAGCTGATTGCAGAGAAGGACACGGGTGACTTGACTGCTCTGCTGATAGATGACAAGCTCCTTCCAGAGTGCTATTTGAAAATGATGCATGACTCAAAGACAGATTCTTAATAATGAATACACATCTTGAGTCTCTAAAGCTGCTTGATCACATTGAACGGAAATGAGTTAAGTATCTAAACTGCCTTCTTCTAGGTGTAATATCTATCTAGTTTCTCAGGTGCTATGCAGATTCTGCGCCTGTATCAAGCAGAACTTCTAGAAAATGTATCAATGAATGAATGTAAAGATGCTATATGCTTTTTCCTCTAAGTATTGGAATCAATATCATCAAAAGTTAAAAGATGATATCAGAGACTTAAATATCAGATAAATATATATTGAACAAGCATGGTGTCACAAGAATATGGTTGCCTTGGCAGAACCTAAAGTCACGTGATCAAACCTCACTCTTTAAACTCTGTGTGGTAGCCAAGGTTCCCTATTACGGACTAGCGCCCCCGATACAACCCGATGAGATATCGGACCCTCATCACGTGATATATCACCGTATGTTACTCGTTCTCCGTAGGTTAAGCAACCTTTGCAATCGATCAGGCTTGCCATTCGGTCACTAGAAAGGTCTACCAGAGGATTCATCATGTATATAAAGACGCTCATTACCCTTGGGATGAAGAGCCTATCTTCTTGATCACTATCAAATAACATTCCAAGTTTCATGCAAAGAGTCTAATTTACTCTATATCCACTGTTTTAACCATAGGTTTAGGCTCCCTTCAGGATACCCCTATATCACCTTTATAACTCCCGAGGACATTCGAGCTATAAACCACCGCCGTAGCCATTGTTACTGAAGAGGTCAATATCCCTATTACGTTACTGTTGTGGTTGTGGCAACTAGCCTTCCGGATGCTGTGTCACGACCCCTAAACAGTCCTTTTACTGCAGCATTCATTAGTACATGACAAAGCTGCTACTTTATCTTGGTCGATATTCAAAACTCCCAATGGAGTTTACAAATGTCGATGTAACCGAGATCATCTCTCCCAGGAGTGGTTAGCGAAACGGGACTATTGCATGATATTCTTGCTGGTTCTCCGAGGCAAGACCTGTGTCATGAAAGTGGTGGGGTAGACTCCTGGAGACCTCCGCCCGTGGCACCGGCGTGCATATCAGACGAATGGTCTTGGATTCGATGTCATTCGGAGAATCCTCTCCATCGCTCTCCAAGTCCACGAGGATCCGTTGCTCTGTTAAAAGCTATCAGAAGCACAGCTCCAGAGTCAATGAAAGAGAGAAGCGTTCTAACTTACCTTGGCTGGTGTTTGACCTTGGCAACTCCGTTAAACTGTACGGGTGTTGGCCAGAGAAACCACCAAGCCTGGTGGTGCACACGAAGCTTCCAGTCCAGACTCGCGACTCCCCCAGCACCGTATTGCTATCGGGGAGAGGGAGGTGATTTTCTGAGGTGATGATTGATCGGGCTTCTGGGAGGGTTTATCACTTGAGGCTTCCCTTCAGGGCCTGGGGTCTGGCGCAGTTGAACTCAAGAATTAAGATTGAATAAATGCAAGATAGCATATTCAGCGGAGAACTCCAGCTGGGTGAAGCGCGGATCTCCAGCGGCTATTTGTTATAAATGATGACGAATATCGCTCACGTCTCTTCGTTCGGTGAACCTCGGAGGCTAGCTACGCTACAGTTATACGAGCTATCTAGATCACGTGAAGTAGGCGCTAACAATTGAATCTAACGATTCGTTGAACCAACAAGCCTTGGAAAATAGGTGCAACTTCAAATCACTTCAGCCCAAAGTAGCAGCAGTTCTTCTCATGGAACCCCAGGCCGGATTGAAATGCATCGAATGATTGAAGAACGCTGGCGACGTGGATGAGGGTTTCAAGTATCAAGAATATAAAGCCGATGTCTTGAAGCCATACTCTCTTTAAAACATGAACCGTTTGAGAGTTTCGCTCCTAACGCTCGCTTCAGGCTTTGGGAATTCCGGGACACTCGTCCGACTTGAAGCCATGTAACTGAAACTCCTGAGCGGAAAGAGGTGATGGATAAATATCTGATGATTGACCGAACCGTTTTCCCATTGGCTAATTAAAATTCCCCACCAAAGGAAAAATACATCTTTCCACTCCAACTCTCCAAATTTTCTCTGGCATAGTCTCAATTCCTGACTCCAGATTCTTCCCCCTTTGCAATTCTCAGAACAAATCGTGGTTTACATTTCAGAGCTATCCGTGGAAGCCGTTGAAACCTCCTCAAGCTGAGCCAGAGGAGAAAGCTGCTCCGTCCCTATATCGGAGCGTAGTTCTCCAATCGAAAGAGGTCTAGCCTCCTCTTGAGAAGTCGACAAAAAGCTGGTCGTTAGAAGGTCGCCTTGCCGTCACTTGAGGACCACATGCGGTGTGTAGCAAGACCTCCCTGCCCATGGCCAAGGACGTTGTTCTAACATGTACCAATGATTGGATTTTAATGAACCCCTTGTTTTTGGTCTACCCATTTCGAAGCCCGTGTTGTTTGACTACCAAATTCTTCCTCCACCATTTTTCTTTTCTGACACCTAGCATTGATTTAGTCTGACTATACCTGAGCAAGGAGAAGACATTTGATCATGTCTGCCTGCACAGTAAACTGTTGTTGAATCGTTTTCCTCATTAACCATGTTCTATCCTGTTTCTCGGCCTTCTGCATTTCTTTATCTGTTATCCCTTGGGTCTTTTCCTTGTTTGCCTGTTTGCTCATCAACATATATTAGTTCCTAGAAAGCTTGGGAATAACAACAATCGTTCTGCCACTCCGGGGACGAGGTGAAGAGGGATATACGACACTGAAGTAACCGATCAGCTTCAACGAGCAACTATGTATTAAGTCAAATGTTCTTTTATTTTGTTTCCAAAGGATTGCGTTTATCTAACTGCATTCACACGCTTATCATCCCATATAAATTCCAGTCTCCAGTTGGTCTGTCTATACCCAATATTTTTTTGGCTGGTCTGAGGAACACCTTGTATGTTGATTTCTGATTCGTTATGCCCTTCGAAAGACACCTGCTTTTTCTGTCTAATCGAAAGAACTAAGGTTTGCGAATGGCACAACGATGTCTCCTACCCTCGAACGTATAAGAAGTTTAACAGAGGACGCCGCTAGCCAAGGGAATATGCTGCGACGAAATGCGTATTCTCAGCTTAAATCACTCAGTAGAATTCGGCATTCCGCATCTCAGAAAAGGGAAACTGCCGGAATCCGACCGCGGCATGAATATAAGAGCTATTTTGCATACCTAGATTCTAGATCGTTGAATCGCTCTAAGCATCCGCATCCCAGAAAGAGATCGGAGGATTATCAGGAGGATACTGAATCCAAGAGCGACAGCGAGGGAAGAGATGGTGATGCCACTAGTGATGGTGAGAGTGTCAGTGAGAGCGTAGATGAGGAGGAGGAGGAGGAGGGAGGAGAAGATGAAGAACCCGAACTCACAGGACCCAGTGCCTCACTACCGGCAGGGGGCCCGGATTCCCCTAGGGTTTTAGGCACTGGGACCTCTCCAACAGAATCCGTGGACTCCGGAACTGGGGCCTCCTCTACCGGAATCTCAGCAAACCTGTCGTCTTCGAATGCTGGTTTACCTAAGAACCCGGCACATCTAGCGGTCCTAATTACAGGGATAATAGGTAAGCTTAGCAAAACTCGTGGTTGGATTCCCTAAAATTCGAATTGCTTGAAATCTAACATTATGCTTCTGTACGATCAGTTGCCGTCGTTTTCTTCTTGTTTGTGGTGGCTTGCATGATGGTGCGATCTAAAAAGCGACAAAAGCCTGGAGGTCTTTATAGTAGATACCAAGATCTGCGTCGAAAAGCTGGGGTAGGCCCACAGCCAAACGCTGTCAGTGGAAGCGATAAAACCATCCAACTCGAAAAGGGTAACATGATGCCAACCGTTCCATCATACTGGGATCCAGTGTCCAGTTTTTCCAAACCATTCATCCAGTTGGAATGGCGCAACACCCAGAAGAGCTGTTCTTCTGTGTTACGTAGGGTTGTCACTGGAGCAAAATCCAGCATCCCCCATATCAAAGCCAGGCCTAAATCTCTGGTGTTAAGAGGCCCAGACTTCAATTCTGCGTTTCCCAAGGCGGTGGCCGGCTACGATGAAATTCAACCTCTAGCAAAGGTACACACTACCGATTCCAACAAGTCTTCGACACTTCTTGCGCAGGGCCAAGAAAATGGGGAAGTCCAGATCACTCTGCCATGTATATCTAAGTTCTCGTGGACAACTACTCCATCGACAAACACAATACCCTCTACATATTTATCCCAGACTCCACGAAATCCATTTATAATTGATGAGAACGATGCTGCAACCACATACACAGATGATACCGAGCCTCCGCGCTTTAGGAGCACGACGAGCTGGGTACAGCAACAGCAGATCAAGAACCAACAACATGCCCAGTCAAACCCTTATAGACCTAAACCACCGCCTAATGGTACTGAATATTCTGGATTGGAAAACCCAAGACCTCCCAGCGGGGCTCTAATAGGCGTTGCGATTTAACGAACAATGTTAGAAACTGGATGCTTTTGTCTTGAAAGGAGAGTGGTTCTGGACGTGTTTCCTGGAACCCCCCGATTACCTATATCTTGAAAGTTCACCTATTATTTAGGGTGGGATTGGCTGAACCATTCTCTTTTTACACCTGCAAAACATTGTTCACAGGGGTTTTCGCCTGTTTCCAACCAGATGATCTGTGTGTCTCTCAAAACGAAAATGTCCTTTCGTAAACTCCAGGCTCAGCAAATCAATACAAGATTTCCCAAGTTCTTGCGGTTCCATTTTTGTTCCTCTTCCTTGTTTTTCTCTTGAAATATTCCTATTTCTGATTCTGTTCTATTCTCAAATTCTACATCAGAGTGAACGGTGTTCTTTACTCATGTGTTGTTTGTTTTCCTTTTTGCCCCTGCTGGATGGTATATATGGTGGATATGGTGGATATAAACAGGATGGCATGGAAATATGTGAGATGCACTACTGTACTGGCAAACGGGAAATATGTGTTCGGAGTGTTTCTCTGGTCCCTTTGCTCAAATTCAGAGTCTGCGCATTATTTACAATCCCTAGGCGTTCTTCATACTTGGCTTTGTATTCTGTCCATCAGACATCTCTTCAAACATAACATGAAGTCTCAAGCAGTGTCCCTGACAATCTGCTTGCAAGTAAGGTTACGAAGCACTCAACCTCAGGCATAAATCACGGTTCAGTGATCATACTGATAGAAATTATCCTCCTGCGATAATGAATTAATTGGCTGGCGGGGCAGGAAACGAAATTGAAAAATTGAACATTTTCAGTTGAATAACACAAGTTATTGAGAAGCAAGAATAGCAACAATTGACTACAAAGGGTACTGAAGGATGTAAGGGATGGTCAGTTAAATAGGCACCTGGTTTGAGTGGTGTCTAGTTAAATATCTTCTGGAGATCCGAGGACATCATCCACTGATTTAAACCCATCTAGGTAACCAACCAGTTAAAAAGGTTCGCCAACCTCGCCCACCCCACCCACGAGAGGCTGCTTGTCTGTCCAGCAAATTCACAATTCGAAATTCGAAATTGGGAATGTACTACAATTTGTAAGATCCAGGTAACTACTGTACTGGATGGGTATCGACTACATGCAATGCTTAATTTAACCCCTGATTTTGAATGAGGGTACAAACATTAATAACATCAATAATGAGATCAAAAAGAATCATATCGGTGGACACAAATAAACAGATGCTGTTTGCTGAATAAAAATGGGTGCGCATTCAAGTAGTATAATTGATAAAGATTTATGGTTCGTCTCAACATCAGGCCAGTTTATTTGATTAAGAAACGGAATAGTTGTATGCATCGAAGCAGAGATACACACCCAACAAAAGCTTGATATCATACATGTAAATGTACAAGATAAACGTCACTTTGGTCGTAAAACAGATTCAATTGCACTGAATTCGAGTCAAAATATACGGCATGTATCATTCCTCTTATACTGCTCGGTCAGTAGTAGAAGTAATAATGCTACTTGTTTTCCTACACAATGCCTGCTTCGATGAAACCACAAAATAGACCTACAAAGAGTAAGCGGGTTTATGACTCTGGAATCTTTCCTTTCGCCTTCGTATCACGTCAATTACCTGGCGGCATATCAGTGGGGATAAACTGACGTAGTCAACTTGGTCAATCTAAACCGGGTCAACATGTCAAGATTTCGGTTTCTGACCTCACTGCGTAAGTTATGAGATCGCCATAACAGAGTAAGCTATGACACCTGCAGAGAGCCACATGGAAAGAATAAAGAATCCATGGATGTCAAACTCACATATACTAATAGGAGAAGCCGCTTATGTATTCATGACCTAAAAGGTGAAAACCACTCCTGTAAACTAGGTTTTGTCTCGTTGGGGCACTGTAATATGTATCCCATTTCGCGGCATAAAAGGCGAAAACACCCATGAATGGTGCACTCCAATAACACGAAGATATGGAAGGGGAATCGTCATTCGAAATCGCTTGTGTTGAATTTGTGGCCCGTGAAGCACAATAGAGTGGAGCATTCAGTATTTACCACGAACCCTCTTAAACAGAGGTCTTGCTAGGATTCACTGGATTCTCGCTTGGGATTCTCTTCTGGAGCGGAAAACAAGGTGATTCACGCAAGGGGAGGTATAAGAGTTAGCCATACCGAAATAGATTGTTCCTCTCCTAGGATTTTGAGAGATGTGACTTTCATTTATTGCAACTGGATTAGCTGAGTTACCAGGTAGTGGCCGCATCTCAAATGCTGCAGGAATGGCTAACGAATAACAACAATTTACTGTAGCATTTGAAGAGATCCTTTAGTCGCGTGCTGAATACGGAGGTTTCAGGAGTAATGCTTTAGCCACTTGAGAACCCTGGTGTTCGGGCTCGGGAGTTCGTTCTTGAGCTGAGCAAACAGAGTCCGGATAGTCGCGGCAAAATTACCGGATGTTAAGACAAGGATGCCTGGGGAGAATTTCAAGCGTGAAGGTTGCGTGGCCAGTGCATTCAGGTAGCATGGAAAGGCTAACATAGCATGAACATTAGGTGATATTGGCATCTTATAGACAGGGGGGAGAGGCCCCAAAGCTCTGAGAACAAATCAAGACTCAAGGGGAATGTATAGAACATGTACCTGTAATAATCATGCCCATGTATGTTAGAGTCTCTGACGCCCTTATCCGGTGACACTTTGAATCTGAAACTTTGACAGAGAGATGCCTGTAGTCACGACTTAAGGAAGGCCAACAACCCACAGCAAAAACCGCAATCTCCGCCAAACTACACTGAGAAAGCCCTTGCACAATTGAGAGAAAATCCAAATCTCAGTGAGGAACCACAGCGAACTTTGTAGTCTATGGCACTCCACAGCTTATATCCAACGAAAAGAAAACTGAAAACAATACGGCCAGCGTCTCCTCAGAGATCCCTGCTTCGAAGAATAATATCAGCCCTTGCAATGCGGGTGTAAGAAGGCTAGGGATGAAAGAACTCGTAACGCAGAGTGATGAAACGTATAGGCGTTTTTCGCGTTGCATCATGCGGAACAAGAATGAGGGAAGACGGAAACGGGGGAGGGAGAGGAAAACGGATAGAGTCTGGGGGGACGGGGTATTACCCGGGAGATACATTGTTGCAACGTGAAGAACACGTTTATTTCCATGACTGAGGAGAGGATTGACGGCCAAAACAGTCCAGATAAAAATTAACTGCTAGCGTTTGCAAACTCGACATTGCCCTATTACCACGATAAATCTTTCGTGGGGGCTATATTCACATCGCGCCTCGCCGGTGTCATCGGTTGAGATACGGAAAAAGTGGTTTCCTGGATCCCGACAGAAGCTGTAGATATAAAAGTTTTTGAAATAGTTGCACATTCCAACGGTTTATATAAGGATGATGAAGACTTTCACATGGGTAATCGAGATTGGAGACGGAGTGTCAGCGTGATTTCAGCAAACTGTAAGCTTTCTGGAAAAGTATCTGCTCAAAGAACATTGCCGTACATGAGATTTTGGGGAGAAAGTGATGGCCTGGCCGTAAAATAGCTGGGTGCAGGATATCCTCCAGAAGTGAGCATTCAAAGGGACAGCCTTCCCCTTTTGTAGTCTCCTATAAGAACTTAGTATAAAAAAGATACACTTGGCTAACCTTCAGGGTGGCCCCCAGATTTCCTATTGGCAGTAAATGACGAAACAATCGTCAAGGATTGGCCAAGATAAACTTGATAAATAAAAATAGAGTAGATACCATGCTAAGCAAGGCTATCTGAAGTTTCTAGAAAAAGAAAAATATCATGACCGGGTCGATCAAGGGGCGGGGTTGGCGGCTGATCGATAACGACCGATAAATGACTCGCGATCCCGGAATGTCATGAGCGCCACGCGAAAAAGGAAAAAAAAAACCCCGTTTATTTGTACATTACACAGAAAGAAACGGCAACTAGGAGAATCGCGGACCGGAAGCATAACTTAGTAGGTTCCAGGCATCAAACAAAGCTCCTCAACAGAGATGACCTGTTCTGCGTTCTCTCAACCGTCAAGGGCGTGGAGACTCTCGGAGGCTTCGAGGAAATAAACTTTACATGAAAAACATCTAGACGCGTATTCAAAACATGCAAGCTTGCGCAAAGCCTTGGTGATGGTCCCGCACTGCAACAGTATTGCAAATCGAAGGTGCGATAGTTTGAAGAATTTGAGATGTCCGTTTAGCAGGGCAGCAACATGGGAAGATAGCCGAAGCGGTCATGTCACTATTTTGACATAGAGTAAACATTAGATTATTATGCAAACAACAAATTTTTACGCGTCAGTACACAGACCTCTCTCCACCTTCGCTTAGAATGGTCAATACGTACTATGATTGGATGGAAGACCCCATGATGCTTGATTAGCGGTTGACTCCAGAAGAATGAAGAATGCAAATTGGGCGCTTCATGCTAGGTAGGTCTGAGCGCAGAGAAGGAATCCGACCACCCCTTCAATTCGACCTCATCACCAATAACAATGATATGATTGATCAAGGAGCTCAAAATTAACTAACAAACAAGTCTGGGTCCTCAAAATATCACCAATTATATACAAACTAGGATCAACTGTCGTCAGAGCCGAAACAAAATCCGGTGCTAGCTGGTTCAATTTATTCTAATTTGAAACGCCACGGTTTGTGGGGAGAATCGTTCAAAGTTTTGCGCATGATATTTTTAGCAGTAATCGACTTGCTAGGAGAGCCTGCAGCGTCACAGATGTTCCCCATTTCTTGGAAGTCCTTGGGAAATGAGCTCGCATTGACATCCCACGCCTGGCATGACCATGCTGACAATTGAGAGACCAACCAGCACAACTCCCATACTCGAAGAAAATGGGCAACCGTCGGGGGCATCAGCAACTTTACTAGAATTGATGCTGAGACGGGTTAACTCCTCTGATCTTCTGGAAGGAAATCTTTGGGTGGTTCAATGCTGATGACGATCAAAAAATAAGATGGGCTGGCTCTCTTTTGCCCCCAAGGAACCTACATGGTTTTACTGTCGGAGTTTTGTTTTTCCGGAAAAGGGGTCAGGTTAGACTACAGCAACGCTAGTTCTCATCTGGAATAGCGCGAACCCTGATGGGTTACATGGACAAACCTCGCTAACCCTATCCCGTTAGCCACAAACATTTGTCAGCGGTCTCACTATCCGCCCAAAATAGCAATGTTTAACGTCAAACCAGCCCCCCAACCTATACCACAATTCTCCATCCCGACGCTCGTTAACCAACGTTGTTCCCGTTTTCGCCAGGGCAGATCCGACGCAGGTCCGTAATCCCAGGCGCAATGATCTTTTGAATCTGACTGTCGCTACTGTACACATTCTTCTTCCTATTTATCGTGTTATCTTCAAGCTTGTCGCTCTCTACCCCGGATATATACCCCACACCAAATTCGTTCCGCGACGTGTGACCCATCGAACCCAGCGCTCTCGATGCACAATGGGCTTCGGTGATCTTGAATTCATTTGCCGCAAGGCAGCCCTCCCGCTATGCTCTGTGGTCGGCCCCCCTTCGACAGTGACAAGCGGCTCCCGCGGCATTCTGGCCAACTGTTACGCGAGGAATATCGAGGTTGCGAACACCATCATTTTTCAAGGGGCTGCAGATGTCGCGCATATCGCTGCATTGGCAATGACGGTGATTATGGTAATTCATGTGCGGTCGAAATTTACTGCTGTCGGTATGTATTGAAACCGCCCAAGAAGGGAGGAAATTGGATACGATAACGACAGAGTGATAACACGAGGTTGGTTGTGTTTCTAGGTCGAAAGGAGATCACGACATTCTTTTACATATATATGGCATTAACAATGTGCTCTCTGGTCCTTGATTCCGGTGTCATTCCTCCTGGAAATACCGTCTTCCCGTACTTTGCAGCCCTCCAGAATGGTTTTTCGTCGGCCCTCTGTACATGTTTACTTGTCAATGGTTTTGTGGGATTTCAAATCTACGAAGATGGAACGACACTCTCTGTTTGGCTGCTTCGACTATCATCCCTTGGGATGTTTGGCATCTCCTTCATTATCTCACTTTTAACTTTCATGGGATGGGCAGGTCTCTCACCGTCGAATACGGTTGGGCTGTTTGTGATCCTCTACATTGTGAATGCAATCTGCCTCATCGTATATGTAGTGATGCAGATTATCCTCGTCGTCAATACTTTGCAGGATCGCTGGCCACTGGGTCAAATTGCCTCTGGCGTGTTCTTCTTCATTATCGGCCAGGTGATACTGTACGTGTTCAGCGAAACCATCTGTGAACAAGTCCAACATTATCTCGATGGCGTATTCTTTGCAACCCTTTGCAACTTACTAGCAGTTATGATGGTATACAAGGTGCGCTACTTTGCCCTTTTTCTCCCCCCCTTTTTTTTTTGCTTTATCGCCACGGAACCTGTTTCTAACTTTAGTGTAGTATTGGGACTCCATCACCAAAGAGGATCTTGAATTTTCAGTTGGCGTCAAACAGAACAACTGGGAAGTTAAGGAGCTTTTGCCCGAAGACGAGAGAAGAGCCACAGTTTACCACGACACCAACTCTGATTATGCAAGCAGCATGTACCACCAGCGAAATTCCACTTATGGCACCGGCCACACCAGTTATTAAACTCCCCCACCTGATGACAAGCATTTGTTTTAACATATATTCATATGTACACTTTTTTAACTCTGGTTCTCTTCTCTAGCGTTATATCTTTTATTGCTGTTTGCATTGTCATTCTGTTTTACATTCCAAATATTTTCTGATTCACATGACCTTGTAACGCTTGGAGTTCTTTTCACTTCTCTCTATTTTACCCCGGGATACAGTTGGCTGGCACCTTTATTTCTAAGTTTTGTTCCAAAACAAAAGTCCCTACCTCTCCACCTGCAGCCCTCAGTTTACTAAATTTTGTTTATATTCCTTTGTCGATTTATCAGCGACGCAGAATACCTCCAGTTTGTTTAACATTTTACTCTTACGACATATGCGTTTAATAACCTCCTATCTTCTCTTTTATGCTCTTCTGTATTGCCCCAGTTGCGCTTTGTATAAATTCAATAACATATTATTTGCTTCACGGCAATTCCAAGTCAGATTTAGGGCATCCATGTAAAAAACATACATAGATATTAGGGAATTCTTCAAAATCTCCAGGCTCAAAATCTTCTTTCAGCATCGTGTCATCCCCGTCTTCTCTGACATCGTTGACAAAGCATCATAAAACAGAATTCGACAGGCGAGGGGGATCTCAATCTTACATGGCATTGGGCATTTCATTTGTCATCACCGGTACCGGGCATCTTTACTGCCAATAGTCGTTGCCGAAGTCATTGTAAAAGTAGGGTACAAAACGAGCGAAGAAGCATAGCAGCATTTTCTGATAAGTGAAGGACAGAAATTAAAAAAATAAAAAAAAAACAGTTTTATTATTTCTTTCAGAAGCAAAGAACAGCTCAACTCCTTGTGGATTCAATAAAAATATACCTCAGTAGGGATAACGCAGAACTTCACCAGATAACCATTCTAATCCACAAGAACAACATCATCATCAGCATCCGTAAATCCCCGCCCTTTTTCACCGCCGGAATTTGATTCATCGCCACAGCTGGCTCGATCGGTACTACTACTACTACCACCACCACCACCACCACCACCGCTGGTACGACTAGCATTCAAGTACCAACCTCGATCGATCCATCGAACGAGCAGCTCGCTGGCCTGCTGCGCTAGGTCATAGAAAGACGGATTTTCCCTGGGAGAAAACATGCTCATGTGCGCCTTCGTTTCATCGGTTGCCTTATCATTTATGGCTTTGATCCATTGGATCCCACATGTCTCGCTGCAGGTGACCTTGTCATCATCGGCTTTATGGTCACTCTCGTCAACATCAGCCGGGATGTTGCAGAATGTCCGCAGTTTTGAGCGCAATATATACCGACTTAGGGGGAAGGTCGGAGAAGGCTTGTTGATGCCGCTGTTTGCTGGAACGGCCACTGCGCCCTGCCCCAAACACGTATAAAACTCTCCGCAACCGATTCCTCGCTCCTGCTGCAGCTTCTCGATCGACCAGATACGTCGCCGCAGCTCGTCAGGGCGCGTGAGGCACCCTACAAACTCTAGATGCGAGGTTGCCCAGCTCCAGCCTCCCAAAAATTTGTCGCGTTGGGAGTAGAGTGCAGCGGCTCCGCCGGCCGCAACAGCCCCTGCTGCTCCCGCGTACATAGCGTAGCGACCCCAGCGCTGCCAGGACGGTGTCGCGGCAGCATCATCTGTAGGAGATGTCATGCTAGAAGCATTCGTTGTAGGGGGGAGGTCTGGGAGAGAAGACTTGGTGTTTTCATTGGTTGTCGGGGAGCTTCCGGCCTTAGTCTCCCCTTTCTTCGCCCCTCCCCAACCAAACACACCAGCTACTTCTGAAATCGCCCCATAGGCAGCGGTGGCTGTTTTATAGTGATTTTCAGCGGTGTAGGAGACAACTCCCGGCGCGATGCCGAGAAACGGGGTATCAAATGCAAGTAAACCTTGGATGTGGGGAAACATGAAGGTGTTGGGTTCTACGGACTTGCCCTCAGTCGTCGTCGACGACGACGACGTCCTCGAGGATGAAAGATTTGATGGCGTGGGTAAAAGTTGCTCAGATGCTAGGAGGAGAAGGGTCTCCGCTCCAACAATCCCGCCCATCGAATGGCCAATCAAGATGACATGCACGGATGGATCGACGGTGGGCGAAGGGGCTTCATTGGCGACTTCTATATCGATAACAACATTTTGGAGCCTGAATACAAGCAAATGTCAGATAAGACCTTCCAGGCCCCTGTAGGGATATTGCAGGCCTCGGATCTCGTCCTTTTCGACGGAACACACCATTCTCGAAATTTCGCTACGCATTCAGTCAAGTCACCCTTCGTCTCGTACTTGGGGTATACAACCGACGTGGCCTCGACATCTGGAAGCGCATGGCTGACAAGAGTGCGCAAATGGGCAGGAAAGCTTCCAAACGTATCGTCACCGCCCTATCAGTTGTGCGGTTAATATCATCAGACTTTTCGAAATTCGCCGCAATGCGGGGGATTGTTATGTATGGTATGTGGGCACGAAACTGGGCCTCTGTTGGGTGGGAAAGTGGCGCACCTTGAAACCGTGGATAAACACCAAAAGAAGGGTCCTCTTCATGATACCGTGGAGCCCGTAACATATTCTTCATGATGGGAAGATCTCAAGCGAGGCAGGGCATTGCTGTCGAGAGGCAATTCCATGGAATCGTAGTTGGTTTTGTAGTTCGAGATTTTTTCCAATGTTGGCGTCATCGACATCAGCTGCTTCACCTTGCTCCACGCGAGGATTGGAGGCAGATCACGTGGTGCGGGCTCCTCGTAGGGCTGATATTCAGCAACCATCAAAGTCATCTGTCCCATGTACCATCAGTCATACAGAGTATTGTTGAATTTTAACACAAGTTATACAGAAAGCTCTCAAAAGTCAGTCACTAAATCGATAGAGCAATTGTTATCACTGTTGAATTTGAAAACGCCAGATAGCTGTCTAATTACCGAAGGGGGACGGCATCTAAATACAGGATCTTACTAGATCCAGCAGAGGCAAAGATCTAACATAACTGGGCAAACGTCTAACAAAATCAAATCTCTACGTTTATGCGTAGCTGTGCTCAAGTCTTGGAATATGAGGGCCTTATTAAACCGTCCTGAATCATCGTCGGATCCCCAGCTCTGACCCTGGAAGAGTCCGCGATTCTCGCCAGACCGGCTTGTTTGTGTTTCCAGGGAAAACCATTTTTGGCGAGATTCTTCACTGGGAGCATCCCAATCTATCATTCTCAACGCTGGACCATGTGTGTGTGAACAACGACTTAGACTCGCGATGTTGGTAAATGTGCCCGACCATATCGTGAGCCCAAGCAATGACAGATAGCGAAATGCGGTCACTCTGGTAGCACAGACATAGAGATTATCATATTCTCCCGCTTCAACAGCTTTTCGAATTTCTTCCAATGTGCCCGCATCTGCTTCGTCTTCTAGACCAGGTAGTCCTAGAAGCCGATAGAACTGCAACTGGCGATGTCGGTCCTTGTGGTTCTGAGCATCCACCGAATCATTATACTTGTCCATAACGACTTTTCTGGACTCAACGCCAGCAAAATGCATTTCTTCGGTTCTTCAGCATTCCATGATGGCCTGTCCAAGCCAGGTGCAAGTGGATTGTCCTCTATCCTTTTTTCTCCTCCAGGACGACCTTGTTCGTCGCTGCATGTCTCCAGGTTTGCTGATGCTGGAAATTGTGCTCTTGTTCTGCTCAAACAAGACAATAGGTTAAACCCTTTTGAACATGGCGCACGGTAAATATAAACGGGGGGGGGGGGGGTAATCATCGAAACCTGGGAGTGAACGAGCCTGCGATGTTCTGATGCTATGGTAAGTGCTTGGTCAACTTCTTTTCTATAGTTATGAGCAGGAACCAAGTATTCTGTCAGGTATTTAGGGCAAGCAGTATACGTAGAAGTTGGGAATTGATTTGTATTATACTTAGATGCTTCCCTTGCCTGGCTCCTGGCTCCTGGTCGAACAATGTCTCATTACCCACAATTGAGAACCTTGTGTTTCCAGGCAATTTAAAATATATCAAACGAGTTTTATGGTTTTACCTTACCAAGCAGCACAGCCTAGCCTCCAACAAAAAAGAACTATTTAACATCATATCAGGTGCAGGGAAAGAACTCCTCAAGCATGCACATAGATGTAAGACGAACCCCGTCCCGACTTGTCCTAGATGTAGCATCAACCAGACTGCATAAACATGCGCTTCCATGAACAGCTTTGAAAATTGTGTGGCGTCATCAGCGCCCGGAACCGTTCAAACTGAAAATTTCTCTCTATTGCCATTCCCATGATCATCATAACCTTTACCTGAAGCGCCCCCATGCCCACCCAAACTCTCGAGAGGCCATTCCATTTTTGACAAACGGACACGCCGGCGGCACTATGGGTGCAGTTCGAGGTTCCTCATTACTGATTCTGTCGCCGGCAGTCTGCGCAGGGCTGTTCGTGGGTGGGCTGGACATGTTTTAGAGGAACTCAGAACTCATTCTACTACGGCTGAAGCATGCAGATGAGGCATGTGAAATGTACGATGAAGATCTATCACTGATTAATTCAATCGCCCTCAAAATATAGGAGCAAACTCTCACAATGTTACAAGTACGTTAATCTTCGTTGCAGGATCAGAAGAAAAAGGTGAGGTCTTATGTGCAAAACCTGGGAAGAAGTTCCGAATAACGCACGCAGAATAGAGAATGCTGCTTTCATTCAACCGCGCATATCAGAAGCATATGCTGCTATGGCAGACTGCAAGAATTGCCGGACTCAAAGTTATTGTACTTTCCGGTGACAGCCAGATTTGTGGGAAAATTTGGAGATCTCCATAGTACCGAGGATTGGGCAAATTGCCACTGGTCCAGCGATTTGCCCACCTTTCTCCCTAGCTTCCCCAGTAAAATTTTTAAACAAGTTCATGGTTTCCTTCAATTAAAAGTCTCCTTCATGTTCAGATAACCGTAATTCGGCTTTGGTCCCCGATGCCAGCGAGTCAACTGGGCTGCAGACCCCCCTTCAAAGCACAGAGGACTGGCAAAACTAGGCCGTTCTCGGGAAACCTTAAAAAAGGGAGGTTGGATTTTCTGTCCGCACCAAGCAATCAGCGAGCGGGTGGGCTGCAGCTCTCTGCCCAGGCTCCAAACATCGGGGGGGGGGGGGGGGGGTTGTTCACGTGCGCCCCCTCCTTCTGCAACTCCGCAACGCTTGCTGCACATCATGGAACAGACACTTCTACTTGGTAGACATACTTTTGGCAGGATATTATTGCCTGGTTCTGCGATAAGATCGGAGAGGATGCAGTGCCGCTACTGGTGCTTTTCTCTATATCGCAGTATAAAATAATAAAATAATATATATAAAATAAATAAATATAAATATAAATATAAATATAAATATAAATATAAATATAAATATAAAATTCATATGTCTTCTTGCTTTGCTCCACCAGCCCGCTATGGGAAAGGAGCTGAAATCAAATAGAATGGCGATGGTTGATATCTGATTCCACCGCATGTAGCATGTAGCGCATTGCGATCCGACCTTGGGGGAATGGCCAATTTTAGATCCCGGGGTCCCCCCCCAATACCCTCAACCAATTTTAATCCACCTTTCCTTGTTCAAGGAAAGGGGGCCTTATGGGCCCACCCCCCCCCCCCCCCCCCCGAGGCGGAATGAGGCTATTTATTTGCCGACGTCAGTTAAATACCACCACAGGGAAGATTCAGTTCCTTGGCTAGGATCGAATCCTGGCAGCCTGTTTCCTTGATGATATGCATCTTGTTCAGTAGCCGTTTCGTTCAGACTCTCGGAGGCTGGGACCTTGCGAAGTCGGATAACTTTCAGAGGATGCAAGCCTATCCCGTCTTTTGAGTAACACTAACTAAACATCCAAGGAAAAGAACCCCCGAGATAGCCTGTGTGTTCTTCCTCCTCTCATGGTACCGATGGTGGGTAATGACCACGCAAAATCTCCAATCCTAGCCTTCCGGTGATACGTTGGGCTTCAAGAAACATCTCAACTTCGAACTGAGGAATGCCCCCAAGGACGATTGAAAGAAATCATTGTCCGTACACCCCGTTCCAGACGAAAGACCCGAAACCAAGACCGCGTCTCCTCAGTCGTTACCAATACCAAAATGTTTCGTTTCGGGTGAGTCAGTCAGTTTTTCCGGTCATTCTGTGACCCAATTGACGACACACCTTCTTCCTTCCCTGGAAATAAAATAAAATATGAGGTAAAATTAAGGGAATAAATCTGGGTCACGTACCGAGTTGAGCCCTAACTACCCACGGTCGGTTCCAAACGCGCCTCCGATGATACGTGTCCTAGACAACGACAATCCCAACGTCCCCAGCCCGGTATAATCTCTCAGATGTTTGGAACTGTGAGGCATATTGAGATCAGAATGGGAAGAATGCATAATGTGCTGGAACGTTCTGGATATTTAAAATTCTGCATAACTTTATGAATATTTTCCCTAGACTGGAATGAGGGATTGAGGGATTTTATATAATCATCTCTGATCTCAAGATCAGATAGATACTGGGATGAGATGTAGGGGTGATGTTGTCGTTGCTTCAAACTGAACAATCTCTGATTCTTATACCTAGGTAATCAAGCTCCCTAACATGATCAATGTATTCACGTGTGTCTCACACGTTTCTCTCTCTCTATCCACGCTGTGTGCACCTTAGGTGCAACGGCACATCCATACCCACGTTTGGCAGAAACACCCGCGGGGATGTTGTTGTTACATCCACACACATTCCATCCATCGCATCTATGAGCTGTTGGATCTATGGAATTTGTTCTACGTATACGGTCCTTCAGAGTTGCTGATGGAGTCCTGCTTTGGAACCAAGACACAACCACCACACACAATCCAACAGATTGATTGATTGGTATAAGGACGGACATTTTGGCGTCTGACACCTGTCTTCATTGGGCAAGGCTGAGGTTTTGCCACCTGCTCAACCATTAAATTAAACTTCTACGGCTCTTTGATCTTGTCAGGTAGGAGGGTAGTTAGTTATCAGGTGACCCTTATGGAATTGTCCTCGTCCTGAAAGTTCCAGTCAAGGATAGGACTGATTACTGGCGAAGGGGGGGTCCTTTTTTGCCAGTTTACCCTAGTTAACAAGATCTAGGCTCTATTTTCATTTGATGTGGAAGCATATTTTCTTCAGCTGCAATTTGCTTTCCCCCAACTCTGACATCACAGACACTGCTGATTAGCACTAGTTGACCAGAGAGAGAGGCGGGACAGGGGGGACACTCTAGAACTCGACTTGTGACAATAGATATCCACACCAAAGTCATAGTTGGAATTCTTCAGGCAAACGCCATGTAACAAGTTAGTTAGTTATAGTTTACGTATTCTATGATCAAGCAATGGCGTAAGTTGCAATGCGCAACGGAGGGGAGAAATCCAGAATTCCGCATTGACGGGACATTCGCTCCTTTTTCCGCGGTAAGGATAATATGGCTTCAAATTATATGCCGAGATAGTAGTAATTGTTGCTGCTACCTAGGTATTAGACCATTTCGTTGCATTATTGGGGGAACCGACACAGAGATTGATCTACCTACCCTGCAAAAAAGAGCATTTCCGAAGAGAATCCGCTCCCTCTGCTTTCCGCCCATCCGCCGCCGGGCTTGTATGTTGACCAACAAACAAAAATGACACCTTTCAATTATCCTTTCCAAACGCCCCTTGCACACAGGCGGGTAAAAGATAAACCCAACGAAAACGACAGAGAGGATGGCAAAACGGCCCAGCCCATTCTCAGAAGGACCTGATTTTCAAGAACTTTGCCGACGCACACTCTCCAATATTTTTATTTATTTTTATTTATTTATTATTTATTTTTATTTATTTTTATTTATTATTATTTATTATTTTTATTTATTATTATTTATTATTATTTATTATTAATAATTTTTAATATTTTCCTTCTCAATTGGGTTTGAGACACAAAATGATATAAAATGATCAGATGATCAGGTCGCAATGGTCGTTGTGACATCACCACTAACCATCGTATGTAACCATTAGTTAAACTAACTATCACAGAAATCTGATAGCTCGCGCTTCATCCTATTCCACGGTCGGTTACATTGGGGAAGCAGAAGTACAGCTGCAAAAACACCACCGAGCGGAACACGTGTTAAAATGAAGGATGTGATTGATGGCCCAACAGTTAAGATTTTATTAATAACAGTGAATGGGAAACTTAGGAAAAATTGTTGAATGGGAGAAATGTTGACAACGTCGCGATGAGTGATTAACTATTAACACATCTATGAGACGTAACCAACATATGGCTAGATTAAAGAGTAATTAATATACCGAGAAACCACCTTCTATCATTATATCGCAACAATGAATAGAAAATATAGTGTATGGAAGGGAAACTTAGTAAGAAAAAAGACTAGGTTTCGAAGGTCTTCGGAGCGCGGTTTAAAATCATGTAGTGTGGCAAAAGCCCCTGAAAGGCTCAAGAAGAAACTTGCTTGACATGCAATACAGCTGCAAGAGGTTCCTTTGTAAAAAGGAGAAACCACCACAATGGAATATGACGTTAGGAAGACAATTGTTGTATAAAGGTAACAGCAATATGCCCGCCAGCCAAATTGGTAGAAGTAGAAACAAAATCACAGTCCCTCCGAAAGTGTCCTCTCATGCATGGGCCTCGCTCTA